>NC_082708.1:117545441-117855633 GCF_030144855.1 Hypanus sabinus
GCAAATCCATCTAACATTCTTTCGAAGTTGAATCATTTTAGAAGAATATGACATATGTGTTGTATGTCTTCATTGCAGTCGTGTTCTTGGGTATTCGTTTAATTATCTCTAGATGTAGGTGGCTTTATCAGGATGGGTTTTGATTTCTTAGCATGTAAGCCATCGTGTTTTTGAATTAAAACCCATCGGCTCCTAACTTAAAAAAACACACACACAGCTCTCATAAAGTAAAACAAAATCATTGTACTCTTTACTTTATCTGATCATGTAAGATTATGCACATCTTTAAAATAAAAGGTAATCTATTGACTTCATCGTTTATCTTTATTGCTAAATGGTGCTGTGTTGAAGGTTTGCAGAAAGCCCTGTATGCGATTTCTTTCGCTATTATCCGACTCTAAACATACGTTACATATTATAACCTGTAAAGAAGCAGTTAAATAAACGAACTGAAAGTATTGGTTCAACTAAAAATGGTCCAAACTATTTTACAAAATATCACATAAACGCGTGTTTATAGGCTACGGTCCAGCGCTATTTTGTGGCGTGGTGAAAGAAACATGATTCTATTGCTAATGCTTCAGCACTTAATGCCTGTATTGCCAGTAACGGGTAAAAGGTACCTCGGAGAGATTGCAAATATTCTATTAGACTCCAATCAGGGAGTCTTTGGAGACAAGGATCTGTCCCAGGAGCTCCAGGCTGCCAGATGTCAAAGCTCGGCGCTCTTACACTGTCAGCCAGGAGTCTCTTCCAGTATATACGTACAACCAAATTTGCAGCACCTCGAATGCACAAGAAAGTAAGATGTATAATGAAACAAGTAAAAACAAACAAATAAAAAAAATACAAGCGGCGGGGGTTTATGCAATTTAGATCTTTTAAGTATGGCAAGTTGTTAGAGTAGGGTCCGGAGACCAGGGAATCAATGCCACCTAGAGTCGGCTTCGAAAGGTTTTGCGTTGTGCCACTGTAACTAAAAGGCAGCGTAATTTTACCAAATCAAACAATCCGTCACATTTTCAGTGTAGTTTTGAGAGTTATGCTCCACACAGCGTTATCCAGTGTGCATATGAAATTGGCTATCTTTTATTGTTGGGAATGCAGTGGCTGTTTCCAGGAGTAGAGTATTTACTAACAATATCACTATTCATGTTGGATGGTTTCAAGTAATGCCAAATGATAATAGGATTAGTACGTTCGGTTCAGAATTACTTTATTTACCCTTTATTCCCCTGTAGACTAATTAAACATTGAACTACACCAGAGCACGCAATTCCCCATAGCAAGACTCCGTTGGTACCTGCAAATGTACTATGTTCATAACATGGTTAGAAAAAGAATGACCATTCACTATTCAACATATTATCTAAACAAATTATTTGAAGTTAAATATTGCTTTGAAGGGAACATTAAGTTGTTAATTGAGCGATAGCGGAATTGATCTGAAGGCTTGCTGGTAGTGAGCGAGTGCTGGGAGGCGGGCCCCAAAGTCAGTATTAGTTCAAATGGAATGTGTCTCAGACTGAATCTTTCTCATAAGAACAGATGATGCTGCAGCATGTTCTTTCCTTTCTATTAAGCAGGCACCACCAAAAGCGTGATTGATATCCGTAAAACTGGAAGCAGTCCACTTTGCGTGCATGCTCATATCTACGGGATTATTTAATCGGTTCACCTAACCAGTGTTTATACCTATTTCAAGTTTTACCGTTCAGTGACCCAAATGATTCCAACTTGATCTTCGAGCCATTAACAGATACATTGACATGTAAGTGTAAATAGTTACAATTAATTTTTACAATCGCTTGAATACAGTGGTTGTATTTCATTTGAGTTATGTTAATCAGGAGCCGTGCTACGCGTTGCGGCTCACGACCCCCTTGTTAGGCTTTGTTACACACTGCCGCATTTGTTGATTGACGAAGGAAGAGTAGTAAAAATAAACACATGCTGATCTCATTTTATACAGTCGACATATAAAAATGAGCACATGTTTTAAAACGTGTATCAATTTGACTATAATGAAATGGAGAATTTATTTTTTTATTCCACAATATAACCTGCTTATTCCGGATTCATTCATAAAAGGGAAAGAAATACGTTTTAGTTTGTTTGCATTTCAAAGAGTACAGTATAGGTTTCGGATATGGCTTTGTTAAATATTTTCATCTGCCCTGAATACTGATAAAAAAACATAGTACAAATGTACAGATTAGCCAGTCTCTAACGGATATTTCTATGGTTTCATCTAAAGTTGCAAAACTACTACCTTTCCAGATACTAAGAGGCCCAGGAGTGATTATCAGTTAAATATAATGAATCGTGTTCACAATGCATACACAACAAGTGACAGCTGTGGGCAGTAAAAAGGACTCGCATCTTGTTAATTACATCAGAGGAAAAACGCTTTTACGGAAAGGTGTAAAAGTTCCAATTGAAAGGACATAAAACGTAACTGTGTATTTCCAGTTATCCTCCCAATGTCCATTACAGAGCTGAATCTCTCCATTTATCCTGTGGATAATGAATCGCCACATTGTACATGACAAGGAAAGACCTGGGCAACAAACAGGAGAACATCTGCAGATGCTGGAGATCCAAGCAACAGTAACTAAGACTTGAGCAACAACGACTAATGCCTACTAATAACTATGTCATCTACAACTTTTTTAAAGCTTCATTATTCTGAATGAGTGATTATCTTTATAATACCTTGAAAAGCCATGACACACATCCATATTTGAACCTGATGGCATAAGGAAGAAATTATTTAAATCGCCTTCTTTAAGTGACGGACGTACAATTGCATTTAACTTCCCAACTTTTTCTGAAACATGAAACATTCGTACTCGCCTTGAGGTAATATGGGCAATATGAAGGCAAAATGACAAATATTAGACGGATTGGGACTTCAGAAGTCTGGTAAAAAGAGTTGCAGTTCGAAACTTAGTTATATCAGCAATTATTTTGGGGTGGCACCATCACAGATTCCCCCCCCCCCCCCATCCCCAATCGGCTATTGTTTTCTTATTTTGCAATCGACTGTTTATATTGTCATGTCTTCTGTTTTTATTTGTGGCGAGGGAGGAGTAAAAAACGCCTGCATTTTAAATATTGGGTTGTTAACACTGATGAGTTTGAAATACTGTACTAAAACTATAAATAATGCTTAATCGTTATTGATCAAATCTGTCTGAGGCCTACAACCCTGAATGCAACAATAATAACCGAAATGCCAAGAAAATAATTCAAATTAATCAGGCATATACAAGTGCCATCATAAGGTGGGAGGCGGAGATGTAGTTTATGTCAAATTAACCGCTGAACAGGCAGCGGGAGAAGAATCTAAACTTTACCTCGCCCTCTAAATGAGTCATTCACTAAAAGGCTATTACGGGGATTAATAAATTACACAGCGAAAAGCGAAATCCAGATAATTACAACGAATAAGTAAGTAATCATTAGTTATCTGAGCTAATTACTCTGGGTCACAGAGAGTTGGAATTTGAAATCCTCACCGGGAATTAAAATTAACTTTGCATAGTGCGCGTCTCTGCTTGACATCCTCAATCTAGTCACATGTCAGCTCCCGAGTGAGGAAATTCTCCGTTAATTTAAGAGGGAGGAGGAATCTGAATGAGAGTACTGCGAACTGGGATTGCATTTAGTTCCCTTCATGTTTTCATTTCCAACATTGGTTGGATGTTTTCAAATCAAAATATGCCTGCGTTTATTTATCATTTCAATGGAAGACTAAGGATTTCCATTTTGACAGTATACCGGCTTATATTAAACAGGACATTCCGAACACATTAAATCACGCAAATGGAACATAATTTTATTAGCGTGGAACATCTCGTGTTTCCAATATTACATACGTTGTATTGTTCTTGATTAATAATTTTCATGGAAGGAATATAATGCCCAATGCCTGCGTGAGTTGCTGTGATCTCTGCAATCCATAATTAGGGAAGATATTTTTTTCTTCAATAACGAAGGATTTTTTTTAAAAAATGACGATATTCGTTGGTACTGATAAAAATTTAATGAAGTCTGGGATCGGTGGAACACTGCCTTGGGACGCAAGAGAATATTTTAACTGTACATTTACAGCAACCGTCTGTCTTCAAAGACGTGACAGCATTTAATCTTGAATTAACAGAACTATAGAATAAAAGTTGAAATTTTACAGGCCTCCCAAATACGTTATCTTTAGAAATGAAACCCAGACGCTATTTTGGAATGTTTGTCCCCTAGCAGCTCTAAACCGCCACACATTAGGTCTCCAATTACCTTTTCGTTAATAATAAATGGCGTTGGTATAGAGGTGGCATTATATCGTGCTTTTGGAAGTTTTAAAAAAATACGTTAATGCAATATTAATCGGTTGTAGTGATATAAGAATGAGTGGTGTTTTTTTTCAACCAGAAATCAACGGGCATGGGACGCGAGTGAAGCGGAAAAACGTCCATTGTGTAATTGTATTTTAAGCAATGCTTTTTGGGTGAGTAGATAAAATAATACTGTGCATTCAAAGAAAAAATCGGAATTGGCGTGGGATCATCGCGGTAGTATTTAATGCTAATACATTTTACCTCTTCTATATACGCATTAAACTAAAGGGTTTAACGTTCCGGAAATAAATACGGATCGACCTTCAAGATTATACGTATTTATAAGTAGCGAGTACGAATGAATAGGAAGTCAACCAATATTGCAGTCCAACGTGGATATTTAAACTGACAGGTTGTATGCATTAATGACTACTTTGTGCAAAATCTCTTAAGATAGCGCGTAGAAACACCTTCTTAGGTACGCAATTTAAACAATACACAGTCTAACAAGACTACCAAATGATAACGATCTTTTAAAAAAGCAAAATAACAGACATCTAAATCGTGACTTGGAGGAATATCACGCCCATTCTAATCCAAAGGAGGTACCTTCCTGTTATTCCATGGAGTATTTGTTTTGTTTAATCGAGTAGGTGACCTTTAATACATGATTCCTATGATTGGAGTACAGTTGTAATGATCCAGCTAGAGTTGTAAATCTGTTCCTTCTGCAACGTTATAATTTTTACCATTTGAAAAAAAAGCATCTGCAATTGTTGTTCCAGTAGGTATGCAGAGAATGTATACAGCCTCACGTTAATCTTAAACCCGTTTTCGCAATTTTCCAAGGACAGCTCATTTCAATACCATATTTTAGCTTCCGGGGTATTTCGCAAAGGATTTATTTACAAACTGTAGCCTAATATAACCGCATCAAATGAATAATCAAAGAAGTCTCGTCTCCAGGTCACTTTAGTTTGTCAACTGTTATAATATGCTCACATTTATATGCTCAGATATACTCGTTCTCACATTTTTCCCAAATTTTGTCCAGATTACCTATCTGTATGTCTGTTTATCTGTCTGTCTGTCTGTCTATTCTTTCCTTATTGTCACTTCCTTTGCTGAGATGGGCATGCATCTGCCGTGCACCTTTATGCCTGTCCGAGCTTTTCCCTTGTGAATTTTCCGCACCGCGTTCATGTGTCTTTTGAACAATACCTTCCATGTTGTCGGCGGGCCCTCAGTTTCTGAGACAACAACACATTTCTCTCCTTGCAACGCGATATTTGCCGGTTATTTCACAGGAATTGTATCACCGTTTCTGGACACTGTAGGAAAATAAACAAATAAAACAGAACACTTAATACCGCTGAACACAATAGTGATTCAGATTGTATATTTAAAGTCACCTGGAAGTTTTTACCATGAAACCAGAATTATAGTTTGGGTCTTTAATGTTTCTGTATACTTAATGTATACATAAAGTATTTGAATTTCGCCCCTATAGAATGTAAAGTGTACCACTGACAATCTGGGGAGGTCAGTGAAAGAATGTTTTCATCAAGATCAGTCTAATAAAATGAAAACAAACTAAGTATTTCCTATTAGTTTTCAACAAATATGGTATGGGGGTGGAGCTTAGCATGAGATGATATAGTTGAATTGCACCGCTATTGATGTCTGCACCCTGACATGTTTATGATTGAATGCTTTTATCGGTTATATTCACTGTTTCAGTATTTGATGATGATCAGAGTTTTGTCAACTAAATAATATCTATATTTGAGGGGCTACATAAATATTTATATGTTAAAATACGAGATATAAACAAGTTTACTATTACGTTTAAAGGCAACACTGCATTATTGGTGTCTGGTCGAATTTAGGTCGGGAATTTAATTGGTAGCAAGTGCTAATAAGCTAGAAAAGAAACAGCGTTATTTGACCCACGCTTTCGATTATCTCCCTAAATGTCACGTTCAGTATTTTACTTTATAAACACCATCTGATCAACAAGTCCATTGCAGTGTAAACGCTATAAATGTTCATTTCAGATGATGATCAACTACAGGCAGAATCTGCTTTTTTATTCAATGAACCCGATGTTAAATAGATTTTTAATTTTGAATAAAAGACGCTGATACACGTGCTCAGGACCGATCCGGATATGAATCTTAGTACAGACAATGTTTACCTTTGAAATTGTGTTTTATAAATTGCGCCGAAAAGTAGATCAAGACCAACACGAATACTGTATTGCCAAGTAACAATGCACTACCCCCTCCATACGTCAGAATGACTGAACAGTGCACATTTCCTGAAATGTCCCACTGCATCTATGGAAATCTGTTCCAAAAAAAAAAATCAATCCAACGGCGGATGTAAGGTCTGATCTCCAACATATATATGTTTGAAGAGATAAAATATTCGCGCTTTTAATTCATCCTTCCCTTCCACTGCGTGGTTTGTAATCATAATCAATAAATACATCGTAATTCGATAAGAAGAATTATTTTATAAATTGTGGAACTACCATTTTTCATATCCAACGTTACAAATGGATAAAGTACTAACCTTTATCGCTCCATTCCGGACTCTTCTATAGAATTATAACAGCTAACACATTAATATAGTTTCAGATCAATATAGGTACAGCCTGCCTAGAATATTCAGTGCAACTTAACAGCACCCATAAAGACGTACAGTCTACAACAAGAAGCAAACACCGTCAGGATTACTATAATGTTCCACAACATGTATTTTCAAAGCTACTTGGGATTGTCTTTGAAAAGAGCAAGGGATCATCATAATTTAAATTAGGATTTGATTTGTGCATGGGTGTATATTCTGTATTGAGTGTATATTGTGCAGCTCCTTGTCAGCTACTCTGCCGCAGATCTATTAATCATTTCCACAAGGAGTGCCAGTATGTCAGCGCTTTACTCGCTCCTCAGTTTATACAGAACGGTATCATTTACATAAAGTCCTTTAGGCAAATAACTGTTGGGTCTCTAATTTATATCTGATCGAAAATTAGCCGTCATTATGCGCTCCATTAGCACTGTCTTTAATGTGGTTCTAAGCACCATTTGTCAAGGCGCTTGTTAATATCCTTCAAGTCTTTAAACTTGAGAGCTCATTAAAGTGTGGGCCCCATTATTGATGTCATTTAGATGAGAGTTTGGACGAATGACTCGATACACTGTCTTTTCTAAAACCTCCATAGCATATGCAGTTCATAGACAGAAATACAGCGAAGAGTGCAAAATTGCTGCGAGATTCAGAAAGTAATTTTAAAAGAAGTTAATACATTTTATTCTACCTTTCTTTGAACTATATTATATTTATTTATCAAAAGAAATGCTCTCTTTGCCGCAACAGGTATAGATATCCAAGCTGTATGAATTCCAGTTTTTGCAAATAATTTGCTTTTCTTATTGCATTTTCGGTATGATTCCTAATAAATTGTACGAGAACTTTGAAGATCGCGGGAGGGACTGAAAATAAAAGCAAGTTAATTTGGTACTCAATATGGTGCCTATGCACATAAAAGCAATGGATTATTTAGCTGGACACGCTTTCGTGACACCTTTGTAGATTGTGGCAAATAGCTCATAATAAAATTGTCATTAATTTCTCAGAAAGCAATCCACAAATTCATTTGATGTGAATTGAATCTGCCTAGGTTCATCTGACTCACAGCCTATTTTCTAGTTGGCTCTGTTGGTAAGTATTAATGTTTGTGAAGACACATCTCCCGCCTTCCCGGGCTCCCTTTGTTATTTCCAGTTGTTCCTCCCATTTCTGAAATGTGCGCAGCGGGGCCCTTTCTGGCTGTAACTGGGAAATCGTCCCTGGATGGTTGCTGGTTGCTCAGCGATTACTCAACGCGGAGAAGCCCAAAGAGCTGCGTGACGGACAGCAGAACTGCTCCCATTTGATGATTAAGTTGCTCTCGCTTAATTACGTCGACATTATTACATTATCTATCAGTTGCTCATATGGCAACACAAAGGACAATAAATTATCACCGACAATTGGAAAGAATCCATATATTAATTTGGACCCCGGTGTCATCACGCAGCACACTGAATTTACTGACAGATACACATTACCTCAACAGGACAATCACGCACCCTTTCACCCACTGGCAAAAGATACACGTTCACAGACATGACTGCTCAGAATAGCCAACATGGATACGATGAATACCGACATCTGGCGATGACAGTACAATTAAAAATCATATAGTAGAAACATATTTTGTCATAATTTAAAAACGAATCCAACTGACGAAATATGACTGATCCCTAAAACACATTATAGAAGGCATCTCAAATGTTTGGTTAATTCAGCAATAGATTCCACTTATGTAAACTGCCTAACTTTGAAGAATTTTACTCATTTGGATATATTCCAATCTAATGTATATATCAAGTCAAAAGGTGGAGAAAGTTGCAAAACAGACTTGGAAAGACATACTTTTAATCTCCGCCGCCCGCCCTATAACATAATTTGTATGTTAATCCAACATATGAATGAAATGGTTCATGTTTACTTTCTTTACTCTTAAGGCACTCAAGAATGAAAATGAAACAAAACAGACGCACCGTTTTTTAACTATGCATTGATCTTATGAGAGAGGCGGGGTTGGAGAGCATTGCTCTTTAACCCGTCGTAATTTTGTTTCTTATTAATGCAATTAAGATTTTCCATTAATAAGACAGAGATAGGACCTTATTGGAGCTGAATTATGCCTCATTAAACGAAAAATTCCGAACATTATACAGCGCTATCACGTTAAGTGGGATGCACTTGGTATTAGATTAACTCAATAAATGGTTGCACACACTAAAAGGAATATTAAGCTACAAAATTAATGTAACTAGAGATAAGGTGAAAGCCACAGGAGATAAAATACTCTGATTAAAGATGAAATCACAGCCAAGCTATCTGGACTAGATAGCGAGATCCTCTCAAACGGTTAGTTA
This sequence comes from Hypanus sabinus, assembly GCF_030144855.1. Lineage (NCBI taxonomy): Eukaryota > Metazoa > Chordata > Chondrichthyes > Myliobatiformes > Dasyatidae > Hypanus > Hypanus sabinus. The sequence continues at coordinate 117,554,773 of NC_082708.1, forward strand.
TAAGAACATTCTCCTTCAATTAAATGGAGTACCCCTTCTTTATATAATCCCATGCGTAGTCAATAACCTAACGGCACAATATGACTTCTAATGGCTAATTTATTGAAAGGACATCTATAGGTCATTACAGCAGCAAACACTGGAAGATAGCAAATATGAGAACCTTTATTGTTATGGAAATCTCCGGTTCCCTTGTTTTTACGTGTTCCTTTAGGCTATAGTAATAAACAGAGTAATTAGAATGCTAAAGACAGATGTAAATAAAAAAAAACATGCTGTGCTGATGGATGAGTCGCTGGGTCAGGCCCTCATCAAACAGCCCAGTTGGTAGCAAATGATCCTCTCCATGCCAATGGCCTTGGGCAAAAGCAGAGGACAGCGAAGGGGATGGGGAAGAGACACTGGGCAGGACTTTTTAGGCAATAATTACATCAAAATGTCACCGCATCTGAATGGTAGGCGGAAGAGCAATCAGACGAACGGGCTATGTAGCGTTATTTATTATTTCGGCAGGGTATTCACCTCTTGTAACTCACATTTCTTTTTTCGCTCATTCCTGTTCTCTAAATGGTTCAGAAAACATGTCTATAAACGTAATATTATATTATGAAGGATTCCCCTTATTATAGATATATCGCCGGTAATCATTGCTATCGCGACTTTGTAATTCTTTTCTTTATTTTTATTTATTTTGCACCTGTCTATTATACACTCTTCGTACTGTCTACTTGTGTATGCTTATGCCCACATCGGGTTTCATTGGAATTTTTTAAATAACTGGGATGCAATTAGTTGACGAGATGTTTTAGTAAAATAAGCAATTGATCTTGCTTTATAATTATTTATTAAAATATTTTTATTGATTTCAACGCGGAACTATCACACTGAAGTGCAAGTTCGCTAATACTGAGTTTGACATGATGAGATTGAGAACAAAGAGCAGACAATTTTCCTACCGCCACTGAAGCCATCTACGCATTTTCATTATTTACAAGAACATCGATAGTTCGCATCTCCTTGGCCGGCCAAGCTTGTCTATGTTTGTTGTCTACTTATTTCCCTCTAAAAAGTTGGCAGGTATCTTGGAAGTTAACTCTTACTTAAGTGTTCCAAGGAGATTTTGTAGACACTGAAGGACCCATTATCCTCCCAATCATGTTGTCAGACAAAAACAAAAGCAGGCGGATTTTAGAGAGCTAATCAAATTGTTTAAACGTGGACTTCGCACGCAACTGTGATAACAAATCGATACAATTTTGGAATTCAGTCCTGACGGGTCTCGGCCCGAAACGTCGACATGACTTCTCCCTACAGATACTGCCTGACCTGCTGTGTTCCACCAGCATTTTGTGGGTGTTGCTTGAATTTCCAGCATCTGCAGATTTCCTCGTGTTTGCAATTTTGGAAATATATTTTAAAAGTAGTAACAATATATTTTGAAGAATTCTGCCAGAATCCCCAATGTTTGGCTTTAAAGTCTACTTCCATGAAATACGTTTGTTTTATAACAAAAGCTGACATTAAGAGGGCCTCATTAAAAGAATCAAATACCACCCCAACGGCGTCATGAGATGATTGCATTCAGCTTTGCCAGTCTTTAAGATCACACGTTGTTTTTGTTCTAACACAAAGTGCACTGGGCTTTGTGTTCATTTAACACCCGCATGCTCATAACCGTTTCTGGTCTTGGAATTGCCCTTCCTGAATTGTACTAAAGCTAGAGGAACTAAAATGAGTCCTGTCTTGATTTCCTATGCTCGTTGTCGCAGTCCCAACCTCGCAGTGTAGCAGATACAGATGCAATCTTCTGTTTAAAGTTTTCTTCGGTCTTCCACGCATCACATTCCGAGTTCTCATTTCACGCCACGTTATTAAGCACTTGAAATGTGTAATGTAACATTGCTACAAAATTCTAGAAGTTCAGTGGTGTCTAATCTTTAAACTGACAAAGGGAGACCTGAATGTTGGCTGAGTTGTTATTTAATAAGAAGTTGTGTAAAGTATTCAGTAGATCTCAAATGTGCGATGGCAACAAATTAGCCGGATGCCTGATTAAAGATTTATACAGTACATAAGGCATAGAAGCACGGTGGCTGTGCTTCAAATCACGAGGCTTTGAAGGTAACTTAAACATCGGACATTTTACCTGCCTCTATGAGGATTAAGATTTTTTTTACTAGTTAAATACAATATGAGAATTAGGTAAGAGCGCTCTCCATGTTTCAAAATTGCATTTATGGTAATCTTCTGCGAAGAGGAAGTGGTGGTAACAGTAGTGGCAGGAACACTAAATAGAATGTAGAGATAAAGTTTCATATTTGACTATTTTAGTGGATTGGTCTACTCGACGGCTGTAAAGTTCTGATGTTAAAGTGATTGGCTACTTACTGCGCCCATTAGACTGAGTTATACTTTTCCATCGCTGCCTTCAGCTATCTATAACTCTCCTGGCAAAATCATGGTGATACCTTTGCACATCACAGCGGAGCGTTGTTTGCAATTAACCTCCTTCGTGATTTTAAGTGCCGCTGATTTGTTCATCATATCAAACTGAAATAATTTTATTTAATCAGTTCTAAAATAAAACTCGTTATAAAATTATTTCATTAGAATAAGTTGGTCACCGTGTCCTCATATTATATACATCTAAAAATCTTAATTTCCTTTGGTGTGCCGTGTATTTGACACGGTCAAAAGATCGTGACCAAGAGCTACCCGCCAATCAATACATTTTGAAGAGAACGACGTCCCCCCCCCCACCTCCTCCAGCAATGACGAAAATTCGACACCTTGTAGATATCAAACATCTTGAAACTCATGACAAACATGATCAGTAAATGCGGAGAATACTTTGGTGATTCTATCTTGTATTGAGCTGTTACCATAATTCTTCCTAGAATTTTACTCGTTTTGAAAACAGAAAGCCCTCGCTATCAGAGAGAAAAAACTATTGCTTCAGCAATCTTTACAAAGGTTTGATGTAAATAAAGAAAGAACTGCATTTGCAAAAGGGCAATGGTGCAAATCGAAAAGGCAAGTTCATGGTCTAAGGCATGCCATTAAAAAAAAACTTTAAAATTCTCCAAAGTGAACGTCATATTCTGCCTTCCACATCTTTTCACTTGATCTCCCCACAGCACGGCAGAACTCGGAGAGACTTTGACCTCCACTGAACGATAGACGGCAGAGTGGCAGAACAATGACGGGAATAGCTGAAAAACAAAGACGGATGTCTAAAGTTGTGAGAGGGAAGACATGTGAAGAAAAAGGAAATCAGAAAATAAAAATAGAAAAATAACATTAGAACGTCTCAAAGTAGGAACGTTAAAAGCAGGAAAAATTAGGTTGAAAGTCGAATAGAAGTTGAACGATAACCAAAAACAATCCGATAGTTTCTGTGAAATTCACACGATAAACTATTTTTTTTCCTCAACCCTATTGAGTCATCATAACGGGATAATTCTGCCAGAAAAAAAACCAGAAATACAGTTTCGCATCCTGGTTCAGAAGATCCTCTCGGACGCTGATGTTTTGGTGTTCTGACAAGGACGGGCTCCGGTATTGAGAATGGGAACGAGTGAAGTTGCCAGATTGCGGTTAGTTTTCTTCCTTTCTACGCTTTTCTCGCTGCGCCCCTCAGTTCCTGCAATTTCTGCCAATTCTCCTTATTTACTTATGCACATAATTTTTGTTTGGCCTGGAGCGCTGGGTTAATGACATTTGTGCACTTCAGACGCTTCGAGTGGTCTCCAGTGTATAAATGTTTTAACCTGTCCGCAGGTTGCAGAAAATGTAACTCTTTGGACCAACCTCTCACAAATTGAACGCGTTCGGTTTTTCCTTTACATTGCCGTGTGTTCATAAAGGTCTGAACACCTAGTTGCTCAGGGTTCCAGTGCCTAGCGGTGACAAATATCGCAAGGCAAAACAATGGGCATATGTATAAGACGTTGCAGACAAAAATGAACCTGGAGACCTCATGACTTAAGATTTCATTTTATGTCTCCCACCACTAGGAGGAATGTATGGGTTTATACTTTGAGAGCATGATCTCCAATGGACTTTCTTTGTGTATGATTAAAGGTTATTGTGGACAAGCAAACCACACAGATACTAGATCCCTGATCCTCACCTTCTGGAGTCACAACAGAGAATCAGAATCCAAATCAGAATCAGGTTTAATATCATTGGCATATGCCATGAAATTTGTTGTTTTGTGGCAGCAATACAGTGCAATACGTAATAAAAAGTAATAATGGAAAAAGAGAGGAAAAAAGAGAAAAACATTGAGGTAGTGTACATGGGTTCATTATCCATTCAGAAATCTGATGGCAGCTGTTCCTAAAATAGTGATGATGTGTTTTCAGGCTCCTGTAGCAATAAGAAGAGGGTATGCCTTGGATAATGGCGTCCTTAATGATGGATGCTGCCTTTTTGAGGCATTGGTTTGAAGATGTCCTCAATGTTGGGGAGGCTAGTGTCCATGATGGAACATTTGCAACTTCCTTCTGCTTTTTCTGATCCTGTGCAATGGCTCTTCCATTCCAGACAGTGATGCAACCAGTTAGAATGCTCTCCATGGTACATCTGTAGAAATTTGCTAGTCTTTGGTGACACCCCAAGTCCCACAAACTCATAATGAAATATAAATGAAATAATAGCTGCTGTCTTTCCTTACTTGCAATTGCATCAATATGTAGGGTGTTGGCCCAGGATAGATCTGCTGAGATGTTGGCACCCTGGAACTTGAAACTGCTCACCTTCTCCACTGCTGATCCCTCAATGAGTCCTGGTGTGTGTTTCCTTGACTTCCCATTTCTGAAGCCCACGATCAATTCCTTGGTCATAGTGACGGTGAGTGCAAGGTTGCTGTTGCGACACCACTGAACCGGCTGATCTGTCTTACTCCTGCACGCCTCCTCGTCACCATCAGAAATTCTGCCAACAATAGTTGTGACACTAGCAAATTTATAGATGGCATTTGAACTGTATGCCTAGCCACACAGTCAAGGGTGTAGAGAGAGTAGAGCAGTGGTGTGCCAGTGTTGATTGTCAGAGAAGAGGAGATCTTATTTCTGATCTGCACTGACGGTTGTCTTTCAATGAGGAAGTCAAGGATCCAGTTGCAAAATGAGGGACAGAGGCCCAGATTTTGGAGCTTGTTGATTAGTACTGAAGCTGTGATGGTGTTGAACACTAAGCTGTGGTCAACAAACAGCAACGTGATGTAGATATTACTATTGTCCAGGTGATCCAAGGCCCAGTGGAGAGCCAGTGAAACTGCACCTACTGTAGTCTCATTGCTGTGGTCCTTGCTTAGGTACGAGTTGATTCTGACCAAGGCCAACTTCTCAAAGCACTTCATCACAGTAGTTGTGAGTGTCATTAGTCGTTGTTGCAGCACCTACTACTCTTCTTGGCCACTGGTATGATTCTCGCCATTTTGAAGCAGGTGGGAACCTCCGAAAGCAGCAGTGAGAGATTGAAGATGCCCTCGAAAATTCCTGCCAGTTGTTTGGCACAGGCTTTCAGAGCCCTACCAGTACAGCATCAGGGCCTGATGCCTTTCAAGGGTTCACAGGGTCACCAGATGGTGCAGGGATTCACACAGGTGTAGTTTTATTCTCCTTTTCAAAGTGTGTGTAAAAAGTATTGAGTTCATCTAAAGTGAAGCATCACAGCCAGTCATGGTGTTAAGTTTTGCCTTGCAGGAAATAATGGCCTGCAAACCCTGCCAGAGCAGATATACATCCAATTCCATCTCTAACTTCAATCAGAATTGTTTTCTTGCTCATAAATAGCTTTCTGTAGGTCATGCTTGAACTTCCTATACAGTTCTAGATAGGTCTTGAATACCACAGATATATTCTTCAGTATACTACGAATCTCCTGGTTCATCCATGGATATTGGTTTTGGTATGCCCGGTATATTATCGAAGGCATACACTCATCCACATAGGTCTTGAAGTAGTCGATGACAACTGTGGTGTATCCATTCAAATTCAAAGATGAATTCCTGAATATTATCCAGTCTCAAAGTCTCAAAGCATTCCTATAAGTTCTCCTCCACCTCCCTTGATCATACCTTCTTGGTCTTCAGTCTTTATAGCCTGCTTGTATAGTTGAGTCAGGTGATCAGACTTTCCGAAGTGTGGATGGAGGATGTCACAGTAAGTGCTCTTGATGGTGATATAGCAGTGGCCATGTGTAGGACTGAGAGTATATCATTAGGTATACTTACTCTGCCTCCTCTAACTTTAAAAGACTTAGTTGCCCTGTCTTTGAAGTGGATGGTGAAGTCCTTGGGCTGCAGTGCTGCATCCAAGATGGTGGAGGTAAGCCACTTTTCTGCGAAGCAAAGTTCATGGTGGTCCCTGATGTTCCTCTGATACTACAATCTTGCTTTGAGGTCTTCAATTTTATTCTCCAGAGACAGTACATTTGCCAGCAGCATAGCAGAGAGTGGGGGTGGGGGGGGGGGGGTCCAAGGGCTCAGCGTTTCAATCTTACTTGCAAACAGCACAATTCCTCGCTTCTTTTTTTAAAAAAGGGAATTATACTCATGTCCTGAGTCTGCAGTCCAAGGTCCGCAAGATTTGGACATTTATTAACATATTCTCTCAAAGATTATCACTATACTTAAACATAGGTGCATCAGGTTTGACTCAGGAGCTAACGGTCCTGATGCAATGCCAGAAGCTTGTCAGTTAAAGTCCCATTCCAGCCATCAGCAGGAAATGTAAACTAGCATTGCAGTGTTTGAAGTGTCGTCTTTTAGAGGTGACAATGAACCAAAGCACTATTTGCCATTTAAGGTAGGTGTGAACTATCCAGTGATCAGTTTTGGAGGAGGGTAGGTTAACTTCTCTGGGTCTTGGTCAAAACATATTCTTCATCCAAAATAACAAAAACAATTCTTATCATGTGGAAGTCTATGGAACTTCACCATTAATAGCTGCAGTCTTTTCCACATTGCAATAATTAGTACACTTCGAAGGTAACTGACTGGCAAGAAAGTGCTTTGCAGTTTCTTAAACTTATGGAAGATTGTGGAGAACTACAACTTCCTTCCTTTCCATTGCCACGGATCACTGGTTTGGTTCATTTGTTCTGATTCTGCCACAGTGAAGTGAAATAAAAAAATGAATTTCATGTGATCACACTTTTAATGAAAGATGCATGTAATCTCATCCGATGGAATAGCTTCCTCGCCATCAGTTTTGTAACTTTGTAGTTTCGCTCTGTATGCTGCGTTCAGTCACTCGGGCATCTCTTTTTTCTTTTTCTTTTTACAATATTTTTATTCAGAAGGATAAAACCAAGATTTACAGAGTGCAACACATAGATACATCTTAACATAACTTGTGTACATTCATATATTGTAATAAAATTGATCAAAATGTTATAGCATAACACATAAAGGTACACCACTCTGTAATCAAAAATTTAAAGATAAGTCATACATCATAAAATAAATTTTTTATATAAAAAAGTCAACCCCCTACCAACTACCAAAGAAAAAAACTGACGGATGACAATGGATAATTGGAAAAAAAGACATTTTCACTTAAGAAGAGAAGATAAAAATATACATAAAAGTCTGTGCACTGTTAAACTTTATAAATTGGAAAAGTAATTTAGGAAGGGTCCCCAAATATCATAAAAAGATTGTTTCGAATTTAAGACTGAATTTAAGAGCTTGTTTATTATTCCAAATATAAGAGGTTAAAATTGAATTTAAAGAATCAAAATACGTCTTAGGAATAAAATAGGTAAGGCCTGAAAAAGATATAAAAATTTAGGAAGAATCTTCATTTTAATCGAATTAATTCAGCCAATTAGGGATAAAGAAAGAGGGGACCATTTAGAAAGGGTCTTTTTCACATAATTCAATAAGTGGTTTAAGTTTTCTTTAAATAAATTCTTGAAGTTTTTAGTAATTGTTACACCTAGATATGTAAATTGACTTGTAACAACTTTGAACGGAAATTTGGCATTTGATGACATTAGGTCATTTAAAGGAAATAACTCACTTTTATGTAGGTTCAGCTTATATCCTGAAAAAGAACTAAACTGGGAGTTTAAAGAAAGAACCAAAGGTAAAGAAGTTTCAGTGTTAGAGATAAAAAGTAAAATATCATCAGCGTATAAAGAAATTTTTGAGACATACCTTCCCTTAGTATACCAGAAATGTCCTTAGATTCTCGAAGTGCTATTGCTGAGGGTTCTATAGCTAAAACAAAAAGTAAAGGACTAAGAGGACAACCTTGTCTAGTTCCCCGCTGTAATTTAAAGGGCTTAGAAATTTGGGAGTTAGCAATAACCTGAGCGGTAGGAGACAAGTAGATTAATTTAACCCAACAAATAAAATTAGGCCCAAAATTAAACTTTTCTAAGGTCTTGAAAAGATAATTCCACTCAATCCTATCAAAGGCTTTTTCTGCATCTAAGGATAATATACACTCTGATATTTTTTTGGATGGTGAATATATCACATTCAATAACCAACATATATTAAAATGTGAGTAATGATTTTTACTAAATCCTGTCTGGTCATGTGATATAATGGATGGTAGAATATTTTCAAGTCTTCAAGCTAAGATTTTGGATAAAATTTTTGCATCAACATTTAATAAAGAAATTGGTCTGTATGAAGAACATTCAGCTGGATTTTTATTTTTTTTAAGAATAAGAGAAATAAAAGCTTCACAAAAAGATTGAGGGAGTTTACCTGATTTAAAGTACTCTGATAAAACAGAAGATAAATAAGGTATAAGTAACGTAGTGAAAGTGTTATAAAACTCCCCAGGAAAGCCATCAGGTCCTGGGGTCTTACCAGAATGTAAAGCATATATAGCCTCAGCCACTTCTTCATTGGAAAGAGACTGATCTAACTCTGTTAGACTATCAGCAGACAATGTAGGAATATTGATATTACTGAAAAAAGCATTCATATAGATATCATCTGAAGAAGAGTCAGACTGATACAACTTAAGGTAAAAGTCTTTTAATACGTTGTTAATTTCAGAATGGTCGGATATCTTAGTTTCATTATCTTTAAAAATTTCTGTGATTTGACAATTAACTGTAAAAGATTTTAAGCGATTGGCTAATAAACTACCAGTTCTATCCCCATGAATGTAAAATTGAGTTTTATCTCTCAACAGCTGTCATTCAATTGGGTAAGTCAGCGGAAGATTATACTTGGATTGGATTTCAATACACTTATTATATATACTTGGATCTGGAGATACAGCATACTTTTGATCAAGATCTTTTAATATCGCTGCTAGGTCAGACCTTTCTTTGTCAGCTTTTTTCTTTATATAGGTAGAGTAAGAGATAATTTCTCCATGAATATATGCTTTAAAAGTATATCAGACTATATTACCAGCAGTATCTCCTTTAAAATTTTCTTTAAAGAAAAAAGTAATATGGTTTTCCAAAAACTTTAGAAAATTTTTATCAGATAACAATGATAAGTTAAAACGCCAACTTCTATTTGGTACAGAGTAAGCAGGTAATCTTAAAGCCGGAAGCACAGGTGCATGATCAGACAAAGCAATCTCCTTATAATCACAGGATCGTACCAGTGGAAGCAAGTTTCTATCTATAAAAAAATAATCAATCCAAGAGTACATATGATGAACCTGAGAAAAATATGAATATTCCTTTTCTTGGGAGTGTAAAAAACGCCACACGTCAAGAATACTACATTGAGATAAAAAAGATTTTAAAAGTAGAACTGATTTATTAGTGACAGGGGTTTTACTTGAAGAGCGGTCTAATATAGGATCAAGCCAAAAATTAAAATCTCCACCCATCACTAAGGAATACCAATTCAAATCAGGCAGAAAAGAGAAGGGGCTTTTGATTTCAGTCCAAACCTGTTCCCTAATCCAGACTCAGTGCTGTCTGATCATGCTGTGTCTGCACAAAGAGCTTGCAGGTTGCTTAATCTGTCTTCACAAGAAGCTAGAAAACATCAGCCTTGGAGCATTTGTCTCACAGGTTGATGCTGTTAGGTAAGTCCTGATGTAGCAATTGGAGGGGCCACAAAATTAGGCGACTGATTGTGATTTCTGGAAAGAGAACATTCCTGTTAGTCTTGAAGCTAGTTGCTGGTGGAAAGAGCTGCTGAGAATCCCTAAATGGGATAGGCTGGATACACTGCTCTGCTTGTACCCATGGGTATAAGGGCTTGAGTTGTGATGTAAAGTGTCTAAATTTGCTATAGATGTTTCATTCATTTTAGTATTTGTCCTTGTGCACAGGCAACTGAAAATTCTGCTGGGGATGAACCAAAAATAAATCTGCAACACTGTAATTTCTTCATCCTCTCGACATGCATTCTGAATCTTTTTGACACCTTACTATCTTCTCAAGAGCTTCTGTTCAGGAGATCTGAAGTAAGGCTTTATGTAAGGTAGCTTTAAAAAAAAATGTAGTTTATATTCAGTTTGTTGTTATGCTTCTACAACGCCATATAAAAGGTTGTTCCATCAATCTTGACACCATCTCCTCCTCCCCCTACCCCATCCCTCAAGATTGGCTGTACCATATGAGAAGGAACAGATAGCAAAGAGGAGAAACTAGCACATTTTCCTCAGGCAGTTGCTAGTTGAAAAGAGAGAACTTAATGTCACTTAGTTTTCTGACAATGGGAAAGTAGGTGGGAAAATGAGTGGAGGAAGAGTCAAGGAGAATTTGCATGAATGGTATGAAGGCAGACAAAGTATATTATGAGAAGATGTTGAGGAGCAAAGTGGAAGGAAGAATAGTACATAAATTATGTTTCAAAATAGTGAGAAAATGCATCTGAGTGTCTTGATTTCAGAAAGCTCCAAAACTGAACATGCAATGAGTGATGCAAATGGCTATATTGGCCTTTGTTGCCTGTGGGTTAGAATAAAATGTTAAGTAAGTCTTGTTTAGATTACACAGGATTTTGATGCAACTGCATTTGGTGTACTTGGGCAGTTTCGGCCTCCGCATCGGAGATAATCAAACCCTGGAAATAACACAGTGTTTATTTACAAGTCTGATTCCTGGGGTGATAAAACAAATGGTTGTTATGGCACAGAAAATGATAGTGACTCCTAACAGAGATATCTCCTCAGTTTTATTCACTCACTCTTTATTCCATATCCTTGTAAAATACCCTCCATCTTGAAGGTATTAATTAATGCCGTTTCCATCATCTTGTCCCCACTACAGGCAGTGAGTTCAGTCCATAACCATTATCTAAGTAAAAAATTCGTCATTTACTACTTGTTTTACTTTTTGCCTAGGCTGCTCGCTCTCCTAAGGGAAAATTTCTCCTCTGTTTATACAACTAATGCTGATCATGATCTCCATTCACGCTCTCAAACTTTTCTTTGCTTCAAGGAAAATAACTGCAGGATTCTTTAGTCTAACCTATGAGCTGAAAATCCTCAGCTTTGAAACGATTCTTGTAAATCTGTTCTGCTTCCTCTCCAGAACACTTACATCTTTCCTAAGGATGTATGACCTGGTTTGGATCCAATATTCCAGCTGTGACCTACCCTGCATTTAATTATACTTGAAATATAATGTCCCTGCTTTGCTAACCAATGTTACTTATGTAAACAAAGAGTCCATATAGTTTGCCAAACATTCTTTCAAATTGTTTAGGTACTTCCAAGAATTTATGGATAAAAGCCCTACGATGTCTGCATATACCTTGGAACAAAACCACTTAGTTTATTTTTGTCTCCTTATTCTTTCTGTTAAAATGCATCACTTTGTACCTCTTTACTAAATTTCAACCTCCCCTTCTTTGTCTATTCAGCCTGTGCATCTAAGTCTACATGCTTAGAGTGATGGATGAGCGGTTGTGAGAGAGTGACGAAGACTTCAATAAAGCAAGAAGGAAAAAGTTTTGTCCAGAAGTTTAGAAGAATGAGACTAGATTTAATTGAAATTGATGACGATTGGCAATGCAGATGTCAAGAGGCTGTTTTGTTGGAGAGACTGAATCAAAAATGCATAGACTGTGTATGGCAATTTAGATAGGCTTTTTAGGACTGAAGTAAAGAGGAATTTGTTTACATGTAGAGTTGTTCATCTTTGGAATCTCTACCTCAGAACAAGTGGTGACCCATTTGTTGAGGACACTCAGTTGTCAAGTGTTGGATTTTGATTAAAATAGCCAGGAGATATAGTAATAACACAGGAAGGTAAACCTGTGCAGTGATCAGCTTTTACCTTATTGAATGGCAAAACAGGTTTGAATGGACATATGGCGTATTGTTGCTTCTATTTCCTATGTTCCTGGATGATGTTTTACTCTACACCAGGTCCTACATATGAGGTTCAGCCACTTGTGGCATGACAGCAAAGTGGTTGAGCTAATAGACTAGCACACAAACTCCTTGATTATTGATCCAGAGACGTGAGTATGAATCTTGCCACTGGAATTTAGCAGCTGAGAAATTAACTAAATCTAGAATTTGAAAAAAAGTTGCACTAGCATAAAACATGAAACCAGTGGATTGATCTAAAAACCTATATGATCACTAATAATTTCACTAGGGAATGTAATGTTCTGTCCTTACCTAGTCTAATCTATATGTGACTAACCCACTCAATAATTTTAATATTCAGAGAATCTTGAGCAAGAGGATATAATTCATAATATGGGACTATCTGTTGAAAATGAGGGTGAGTAGAAATTTCTTCTTGAGGAATTTCCTGCATCAGAAAATCGTGGAAGTCTGATCATTAGAAGTACTGACAGTGGAAATACATATATTTTTTGAAAAAATTGCATAATGCGGAAAAGGCACACAAAATGAGTTGAGGCTTAGTATAGATCGACTGTATGAACATTGATCAGGCTGCACTTGGAGTATTGTGTACAGTTCTGGGTGGATTAGAAAGAGTACAACAGAAGTTCACCAGGGTGTTGCTTGGAATGGAGGGCTTTATTTATAAGGGAAGACTGGATAAATAAACTGTGTTTCTTCTCACTGTAACATAGATGGCTGAAGGATAATCTTACAGAGGGTTAAAAAATTACGATGGTGTCTGTTTCCGAAAGTAGAGAGCATATCAAAGAAATTTAAAGGGGATTGAGCGGTCAGTTTTCTGAAGCAAGCTGCCAGAGGAGGTGCTGGAGGCAGATGTAATTACAAGATTTAATTGTAATACACTTGGATAGGAAAGGCTGGGTGGGGGCAAATGGGATTACCATAGATGGACATCACAGTCAGCGTGGATCTGCTAGGCCAAAGGACTTGTTTCTATGGTTCACAAAGCTATGATTCTAGCCATCACTCCAATGGGAGGGCAGGTTTAAGGAGGCAAGAGGCCTCTTCTGCTCCTAGATTCTAGTGTTCTTCTGTTTTTGGCTGATTCTTAAGTGCCTCCCCTCAGTTGGAAGTCAGTCTGTGACAGACAGTAAGGGCTGGTTTTGCTAATGACATCCATAGTCTGGGAACTAATACGTAATGCTGACAATGGAGCTATAGCTCAGTTGGTTTCTCTTCACTGTCCTCAGTTTTTAGTGTTCACTTTGTCTTAGGCTATTACCTGGGCCAAGCACCCATTTACTGCAGAAGCATGACATCTCTGTACAGGAAGCATGCTCTGATCTGTAGAAGTAGGAACTGCTTACTGCAAAGGAACAGACACTATTGGGTTCAAACATTTCACATCTATTCAGAAGTGAAATTATTGCACTACAGGTTAAGAGGATTAATTGATTCCATGAATTGACTTTTAGCGTATCATCAAAGTTTAACTGGAGGATTTCAAATCGTTTATTATGAACCTATGCAGTTTTCCAGCTTTCCAAATCCTAGGAATGAACATGTTAGATTGAAGAACAGCTTTGGTATTGTTTAATGCATTCAAATTAAAAATAAATCAGTAACACTGGATTATTTGAATATTTTTTCTCAAACAATCTTTGAAATTCCTGCATTATGGTCAAGTTATTTCAGAAAATAAGGAAAAGGACAGGAGAGTCACATCAGCGAAGGAGAAGATAGGCAAATGAGACAGATTGGGATATTCAGTCCCCAAATCCAAAAGGGTTGATGGGAGGTGAAGAAGACCTTTACTTAAACCCTATGTATTGCGACAGTGAAGATCGCAGCTACAGCAAAGATGACTGGGTTATTCAAGCCAAATGAATTCACTTGGCTTGATTTTCTGTAGTGGTGATAGTGATTTTAAGCACATTTACTTTTGATAGGAAGCTCCCTTGGTCATATACCAATTGGTCATCTGCCCAATACTCTATTTTCCTTTTGTCAGGGTCCCGTGAAGTGCCTTTGGATGATTGGTTTGTCACATCATGGACTGCCATGGAGTCCGAGCACCCTCGCAGCCAGGCAGCTGAAAGGAGACAGCAGTCACACATGTGAGAATGCACCTTCCAGCCAATTAGAATTTGTTGATAATAATATTTAACTCCCTTCCTTTCATTTCAGTCTTGTTAAATCTTGACTGAAACACAGCAATGATAATGCTCCCTGCTTACCTTTGTCCATGTTCTGGGAAAGAAGGCTAACACTTTAGACAGATGCTGTTCAAAGAGGGGTATAAATTTAGTTTGATGTTATTGCTTCCGAGCTAAGGTGAGTTTTTAGTTAGTTTTGACAGTCTTTAGTTAGTGGCCCTGTTGGCCTAGCGTTTACTATTTTCCTTTGTTCTGTACAGCTCTAATAAAGACTAAGCGAACTGTTCATTACAAGACTTGACCATCCAAATGAACCCAGTGGAGGGAGAACAGTTGAAATTGGCCCTGGATTTCATTGGTCGGGTAGGAGAGAAGTTAAAGTCAGTGGAGGCTGGGTTGGCAGAAATAGCTTTTGCAGTGTGAGAGCCGCAAACCCAGTCCAAGCAGAAAGGCTGTCAGCGCTCTCAGCGGCAGTCCAGCCACACTCCACAGACAGGCATTACCATGCTCACTGCCGCTGTTCAGCATCTCACCACAGACAGCCAGAAACAGCTGACTGCTGTTACTGCTCTTGCTGCCATTATTCAGCAGCTTTCTGTCAAGTGGTCCAAACTCCAGGACCTTCCACATCCTCCTCTGCAGCAGTATCATCAGCCTCAGCCACTGCTGCCCTGATTCTCGGCTGCTTCTGGACCTGAACCGGCCATTCCCCCACCAGGCAGATACACTGGTGACCTCAGCAGCTGCAGGAGCTTTAGTACACAGTGTGAGCTGACTTTCCAAGCCCAGTCAGGTCATGTTGATAATTATGATGATGATGATGGACGTAAACTGGCTTACATGGTCAATCTCTTAGATGGACACACACTCAGCCTGTTTATCACTCTATGAGAACAAGGTTCCCTGCAGCCCAGTCTTTCCTACAATTTGTAGTCGAGTTCAAGAGAGTGTTTGATCTTCCAGTACAGGATCAAGAGGCTGCCCACCAACCCCTGAACCTTCACCAAGGGAGATGGACAGTGAGGGATGATGCAACAATGTTCCACCCTATTGTGGCTGAGACGGGGTGGAATGAGAGAACCCTCAACACTGGTTTCCAGTGCAGGCTAAGCAAAGGGGTCTGCAATGAGATCTCAGTGCGTGATAAACAAGACAGCCTGGATGACCTGATAAATCTGGCCCTTCGAAAAGACAACCAGGCAACTGAGTTGTGCAGAGAGAGAATGCCCCATGCCTCCTACCCATTCGATCGCTGCCAATCTGAACCCCCTCACTTGTCACCCAGTACACAGTTTGCGGGGGAGCCCATGCAGAACCGCTTGCTACTTCTACTGTGGCTCTCCAGGACACATCTGGGTATCATGTCCCAAGCGCCCAGTTGAAGTGAATACCCGTCAGCAAACAGGCAAATTCTGATGGGTCGATTCTTCCTGCAAGCATCTTCCCCTAAATGAGTAAAGCTCTGAACTTCCCTGTTGTGAGGGTTCCCAGACCCATAGGATTCAGACATTTATTGACTCTGGGGCAGCCGGGAACCTCATGGATATCTCTCAGGCTCAAAGATGGGAAGTTCCCATTCAACTATTGAGAGAGGACATCAATGTCAAAGATTTAAATGATTGGCCTCTGGGCACCTGCAGGATCCACCTTTCCATAGTACCCCTCCAACTTTTGCTAGAAGGTAACCATAGGGAACAGCTCTCCTATCCTGTTGGCTCACCTGAACTGCTACAACCCATCTATCAATTGGTCCCTAGGGGCACTCCATGAGCGGGGACCAGCATGCCTAACTACCTGTCTGAGTCCAGCTCAAGTCCCTGTCAGCGTATCTCTTCCTGTGTCAGCTGCTACTGTGGACCTCCCTGGTGTTCCAGCTGAAGATGCTGATCTCTTGAGGTCTTCAGTAAGAAGAAGGGCTCCTTCTTACCTCCACAACAGCCATACAATTGGGCCATTGATCTATTACCTTGTTCTAGTCCTCTCTGTGGCCATTCCTTTTCCCTCTCTCATCCTGAAATGGTGGCCATGGAAGAATACATCAAAGGAGGCATTGGCCTTAGGATGTATCCTTCTGCCAACCTTACCAACCTTGAGAGTGATAGGATGGCAAGCTCTGCCCCTCAACAACATTATGGTGAAGAATCACTAACCTCTTCCCCAGCTTGCCACTGCATTTGAACATCTCCAGGGAGCAAGAAAGATCTGTGCAATGTTTACAATCTGGTTTGCATCCGAGAAAGGGACAAGTGGACAACAGCATTCAACACTTCCACTGGCCAGTATGAGAACGTCATGATGCCATTTGTTCTGACCAAAGCTACCGTTGTTTTTCAGGCTCTGATCAATCAATTACATGCTCAGAGACATGTTGAATCAGTTTGTTTTTGTGTATTTGGACAACAGTCTTTCACCAGGAGCATGCCCAGCATATCCAGAGGGTTCTCAGATGGCTCCTTGGAACAACCTTTGTTAAGCCAGAGAAGTGTGAATTCAACAAAATGCAGATGTTGTTCTAGAGATACACCCTCACCCCTTCTAGTGATTAAATAGACCTCTGTAAAATTCAGTTACCGAGTGGCCCAAACAGGTGAGGCACTTCATGGGGTTTGCAAACTTTTATTGCCACTTAGAAAAAACAGCAGTTCCATTTTGGCTCCAAATGGAATCACCTCTGCAGGATTCCAATGGAAGTGAAGCAGACCAAACATTCTCATAACTAAAACGATGCCTCACTAATGCCTTAGTGTGGCAACATCCAGACCCGTCCCAAACATTCATCATTGAGATTGATGCATCTGATGTCGGTCTGGGAACTTTACTCTTCCAGCGTTCTTCAGTAGATAATCAGCTGCACCCCTGTCCTTTTGACTCCAGCAGTGTATAACTATGACGTCAGGAACCAAAGATGTCTGGCTGTCAAGGAGGCCCTAAAGGGAATGGCAAAACTGGCTGAAGGAAGCAGAGCACCTCTTTCTGAGATGGACAGATCACAGAAACCTCTCCTGCATTCAACTCCCATCGAGCCCATTGGGTTCTCTTCTTCACCTGGTTTAATTTCACCCTCACCTACCATCCTGGCAGCAAGAATTCCAAGGCCAATGCTCTCTCCCAGCAGTTTGATATCAGTGAGGACAACGCCAGCCTAGAGCCCATCCTCTCCTGCACATGCATAGATGCTCTGCTGATGTTGGGAATAGGAAGAGAGCAAAAGCTGTCCAACAGTCGGTTCAAGACTCAGGGAGGGAATCTCCCGACCAACTCTTTGTCCTTGACACTGTGAACCCCAGAGTGTTGGAGTGGGGTCATTCTTCACGTTGCTTGGCCACCCATGGGCTTAACAGACACCGGAATTTATAGAGTTGACTTTGGTGGCCATCTATGCCTCAAGATGACTTTGTTTTTGCCTGTTTCACTTGTGGCCAGAGCAAGATATCACATCAATGTCCTGCTAGGCTGACTGCAGCCTGTGCCTCACTGCCCCTGGCCCCACCTCTCAGTGGTCAGCCTCTGTCAGATGGGAACACTACCATTTTGCTGTTGTGGACCAGTTTGCTAAAATAGCCCACTTCATTGCTCTCTCCAAGCTCCTGTCAGCACATGAGACTGCCATCCTCATGGTTCAGCACATGTTCAAGCTGCACGGCTTCTCTCAGAACATAGTGTCTAATTGAGGATCATAGTTCATGTTACATTTTCAGAAGGTTTTCTGTTCTCTTTTGGAAGCCATGGCAAGACCCTCATTCTAATGGCAAGACAGAACAGAGTGATTCAGGAGCTGGAGCCAAACATGCACTGCCTTACCTCCTCCAACTGGTTCGGGTAGTGATTGCCCACAATAACCTGCAGTAGTCCTCCACCACCATGTTTCCCTTTGAATGTCAAAAGGTATTCCAACCACCACTCTTCCCCGAGCAAGAGATTGACTTGCGAGTTCCTGCTGTCAACATTATCATACCCCTCCTCCCAACTTGGTGGATGGGTCCTTGGTCTATTCCATGTGGCGTCTCCTGGCATCTTGCTGGGTGTGGGTCCTTGTGGAGTGGGAGGGGTATGGCCTAGAGGAACTCTCTTGGGTTCTGGCTTTAGACAAGTCTCTCACATGGGACTTCCAATGAGCACCGGTCTTTGGCATTTCGGCAGCTGTGCCTGGGGGTGGGGGGGGGGGGGGCTCTGTCACAACCATGGACTGCGCAGAGTCTGGGTCACCTTGTGGGTGGGCACTTGGGAGAAGACAGCAATAATGCACATTATTGGGGATTTTTGTAATTGTATTTAACACCCTTCTTTTCACTTTAGTCTTGTTAAATCTTGACTGAAACATAGTGACAACAACGCTCCGAGAAAGAAGCCTGGTGCCTTAGACTGATGCTGTTAAGGGAACGGTTTAAACTTAGTTTGAGGTTTTTGCTTTCAAGCCACAGTGATGGCATGAGATTTTAGTGAGCTTGTGAGTTTTTAGTAATTGGCCCGGTTGGCCTGATGTCCTTTGTTCTGTACAATTCTAATGATAACTGAGTGAAGTGTTCATTTTGAGTCCATGAAATGCACGTGGACCATCACCAAACTCCTGTCAGGTTTTATTAAATATGCCGTACGATCAGATTTTGTTCTCTGAATTATCCCCTTGTAATGCTAGGTTTGCTTCCTTCCACTCTGTATTGGCTCCCCTTTTACCTCTTGATATCCCATTTACTCCCCTCCAACCATCACCCTTTCCACTCACCACTCTGTCTCACATAGTGAAAGAGATACCTCTTTCAATGTATCTCACTCTCTTGTTCACATACACCAGCCATTTCCTTTAATGTGTTATTCATCCTCCACCCTCTGAAGCATTGCATTTACCCTCACTACTCTCAGGTTATCACCTTACTTGCGGTATTTCACCAAACCTTTCAATATCTCAGTTCTTCCCTTCGAGTCACTCCCCTTTCTCTACTCATAATGTTGCATTTCAAACACCCATACCCATGATTTCACTTTGAAGATCGGGCAGACGCCACTATTCCATTCAACAGCAATGCTCAACTTTGAGTTCCTGGGTACTTACATCTCAGAGGATCTATCCTGGACCCAACTTATTGGTGCAATCATGAAGAAGGCACACCAGGGGGTATACTTCATTAGAGGTTTGAGGAGATTGGGTATGTCACAAAAGACTTGTAAGTTTCTAGATGTACCACGGAGAGTCCTTTGACTGGTTGCACCGCTGCTTGGTATGAAGACTGCAATGCACAGGATCGGAGAAGCTGCAGAGGGCTGTAGACTCAGCCAGATCCATCACGGGCACTATCCTCCCCACTATTGACCGCCTCAGAAGGCAGTATCTCAAGAAGAAAGCATCCTTCATTAAAGGCCCTCACCATCCAGGACATTCTGCTTCTCATTACTGCCATCAAGGAGGAGGTACAGGAGCCTGAAATGCACTCTCAAAGTTTTTGGATCAGCTTCTTCCCTTCTGGCATCAGATTTCTGATTGGTCTGTGAATCTATGAACACCACCTCGCTATTCCTCTTTTACAGTAATATTTTATTTTATTTGTTATTGCAACTTTCAGTAATGTTTTATGTCTTGCACTGTACTGCTGCCACAAATCAATACAACACCCCCTATCTGCTCATGATTTCCCTTTGGTTACCCATAGCCATCACAGTATTCCATTCAAATTAGCAAAGCTCTTCTGACACCCATCGCTTGTATCCCATTCACCCCTCTTCAAGCATCAGCGATGACCCATTCAGTTTCTTCCTGAATGCACATTCAAGGCCATTCCATTTACATCCATCTTCTTGACGTGGTTCATGATGTTTCATTCACTTCACTGCCAATGTTCCATTTATTGTGTTACCACCATAAACCCTGGTGACCCTTCTCAACATTCCACTCATCACCAGTCTCTCCCCAATTCACATCCCTTCACCCTCTCATGTCTGACTCACTTACCACACCTGCAGGATGGTTTATTCATTCATGCACCTTGTTCACCCCAACTTCCTGCAACATCACATTCACTCTGCCACCTCTTGCAAATCCTGTCACATTTTGTGCTCTTCATTTCCTACCCTCCACTCTCTGCCATGCCCTGCCCATCACTACCCTACTTATAATGTCCACACCACATATCCCTACCATATCCCATTCACTGCTCTGCAACTCACCCAACTCGATGCCCCACTCGCCACAACCTGTACCCCCATCCCCCTCCGCACACCACATGTCTATCAATTGTACCCTGACAGTGACGTGAATCCACTTACTATCTGGTAGGAACAAGTTTGAAAACATTAAAAAAAATATTTTAGCACTCATGTTCAGAATCTGAATCAGGTTTGATATCACTGCCATATGTTGTGAATTCTTTTGATTTTCAGCAGCAGAACATTACAATACATAATAAAAATTAAATTAAATAGGTAGTGCAAAAAAGAGAGCAAAGAAGTAGTGAGGAAATGTTCATGGATTTATTGTCCATTCAGGAATCTGATGGAGGAGCAGAAGAAGCTGTTCCTGAAACGATGGGTGTGTGTCTTCAGGCTCCTGTATCTCCTCCTTGACGGTTGCAATGAGAAGAGGGCATATCTTGAGTGCTGGGGCTCATTAATGATGGATGCCGCCTTTTATTGGTGTTGCCTTTTGAAGGTATCCTTGATGCTGGGGAGGCTAGCACCTACAATGGAGTTGACAGAATTCACAACTTTCTGCAGGTTTTTCTGATCCTGTGCAGTGGCCCCTCCATACCAGAGGTGATGAAACCAGTTAGAATGCTCCCACAGTACACCTGTAGAAATTTGCAAGTGATTTTTGTAACATACTAGGTCTCCTCAAACTCCAAATGAAATACATCACTGTCACATTTTGTAATTGCATCAATATGCTGGGCCCAGGATAAATCTTCAGAGATGTTGAACTCAGGAACTAGAAACTGCTTACCCCTTCCACTGCTGATCCCTCGAAGAGAACTGGTGTGTTTTCCCTTGACTTACCTTACTGAAGTCTACAATCAATTCCTCGGTCCCACTGATATTGAGTGCGAGGTTCTAGCGACACCCCTTACCCAGCTGACCTTCCCCACTCCTGTACACCTCTTCATCACCATCTGAAATTCTGCCAATGGTAGTTGTGCCATCAGCAAATTTATAGATGGCATTTGAGCTGTGGCATTTGTATGGCATTTGAACCATACAACTGTGGATTTAGAGAGAGTTGAATAATCGACTAAGAATGCATCCTTGAGATGTGCTAGCAAGGAGGAAATAATATTTCTGATTAGCACTGACTATGGGCTCCCTGTGAGGAAATTAAGGATCCATTTGCAGAGGGAGGTACAGTGACCCAGGTTTTAGTGTTTGTTGATTAGAACTGAGGGCAAAGTGTTTGCAGAAATCCTCCTCCACATTTCTCCTTGAAAATCCTTTCCTCGCTTTTCCAGATATTGGCCAAGAACAGAAATAATCAGTTTTTCGAAAACCCGAGGATTTTTTAAGGCTGGGATGTATTTTGTTGATTGTTAAAGTACGTAACTGCTAATGACTTATACATGTAAGACAGATGCTCAAATTTTTAACACCTAGGCATTAGGGCAGTTCTGAGACTTAAAAGAAGACAAAATTGCTGATTTGATGTCATTTTCCTTGTAACGTGGGTAACTAAACAAGGCGTTGGGAGATTGATTGGTCTGAATGCCCTGATACTTCATGGTTGTTGTCATCTTTGTTTCCGTTCTGAGACTGACAGATTCTACCTGCTTATAGATAGGAAGCCACTTTTTCTAGTATTGTTTGGCTGACCAGTAGTGTCTTTGGTGAATACGGATGATCTTCAATGATTCTTTCTCCTAGTTTTGTGGAACCAAAAAGGGCAGGATTAGTCCTGCTGTATTCACATATAAACTAGAATTTATTAGTGGCCCATCCAGTATCTTTGGACAACTTTCCATGTATTGCTGGTGATTAACTATTCACCCTGGGTGCTAATCTTGCTCAGAAACAAAGGACAAGAATTTTAAAACAAACAAAGGAGGACATATTCTCTGATTTACCATGCGTAATCCCATAGAAGTTTAATTATACACGAGAACTCTTACTCTTTCCCATGCTATAATCACATTATTTCAAAGATTAACACCATATCTTTTATGTTGAAACTCGTGTTGTAAATTTACCACACTGTAATTACAACAATCATGCTCTATTATAAATGTGGTATGGATGAAATCTTTACTTTAGAAAGGGAGTAAATGAGGTCAGGATGTCCTGGTCACTCATTCCTGGTCCACTAACCACACTCACCTGAAGACTGGTGAAGACATTTCTTCTCGACTTTCTATTTGTGGTACCTTGAGAGGTAAGTAAACCTTATTTTTGTGTGCACTTCCTTTCAACTTTTTGAATGATAAATTGCTACGGTATGGAGACTGCTTTTGTAAGCTTCTCACCCTGTAGTTAGTCTCTCACAGTAAAGATGTGATTGTAAATATTCATTTTAGCATCTCACAGTCCTCAGTCTCTAACGCAGCAAGAGTCACATTTTGTTATTTAGCCATGGCTGTCTATATTTCATTTATTAAACACCTTAAATACTTCTTGCCAAGTTTTCCTGACTTTAGTTTTAATATCCACATTTAGAATGGAAATTGCTTCTGGAAACTTATCAGAGTGTCCTTACTCCTTTTGGCCAGTGATGTAGTGCAGTGTCATCGAACTGACAGAATACACACAAAATGCTGGAGGAACTCAGCAGGCCAGGCAGCATCTATGGAAAGAGTAAACAGTCGAAGTTTCAGGCACAGACTTTTCATCAGGACTGGTCATACAAACAACATTCACAATATCAACAATGATTTGCAGAAATTAATCTTAGTGGATCAGTAATGAAAAAATGGCATTGGTGCCCCCACATGTACTCTGTGACAACAATTTTGTTTTACCAGTTAGCCTTGAGCTGAACCCCCGAATCTGGAGGACCAGTGGACCACTCAGTCTGGCCTTTAACTGTTTGGCATGGGTTACCCTACCAAGAGCCAGAGCATAAAGCCTTAATTTCAGTCGACATAGTTCTCCAGGTCATGGAGGCACACTAGCCTCCAAACTATAACAAAGTTGTGGTTGTGAAGGACACCACTGTTGTAATGTGTGGTTTATTTGAGTTACCATCAGCTTGAACCAGACTGACCAGTCTCCTCTGACCTCTCTCATTAAAAATGCCTTTTTGCTCACAGAACTGCCACTCACTTTTCTGATTTTTTTTCTCCCCAGCATTCTCTGTAAACTCTGGAGACTGTTGTGTGTGAAAATCCCAGGAGATCAGCAGTTTCTGAGATAGTCAAACCACCTTGCTTGGCATGAGTGAAAATACTATAGGACCTGCAGACTTTTAGTGTCATATGTGTACTCAGCAAACCTGAAAATGAATGACTGTTGTAGGTACTGCCTATTAATGCTCAGTGGAGCGGTTGAGTGGTCATTGTTGCTACCTACAGAGATGCAGATAGATGCTTAGCGGAGTAGGGAGGTGCAGATTAGAATTATAAATTTCTCCCACAGTGTCAGAATTTGACATTTTTTTCTCAGAAGACATGGCTTGGTGGAGATTGAATCACGTTGATAGAATTTCCTCCTGTTGCAATGATCCATTGTTAAAACTGTACAGGCAAAGGCATATGAGGTCAGATTCACAACTTGTGGTTTAATTGTACATTCTTTTAAAGCAGCATTGAGAAAACTGACAACATTATCTTGTGGTTCCGTGTCATCTCCTGAGGTAATTGTGTGCCGATGATTTTAGTACTGTTTTGTGCTCTTCCTGGTGTTGAATGACTGTAGTGGGAATTGGAATATTGTTCTCCTTGCTCCTTATTAGCAACATTTTAAGTTTAAATTGAAGACTGGATATTCTCCACAGCGACTTGATAATGCTCTTGTTTCCAACCATGGGTTGCAGCCGCAATTTGGGCAGAAAATGTGAGCTTTATTTTCGAAGTGTATTGCAGAACTGGAAAATATTCAAGTTGTCAGCGAGTATACACAACCAATTGAAGTAGCAGTCATTGATTGACTGTTAAGATGTGTAAGATGTGGGGATAAGAAGGCAGAAAACTGAGCTAGTAGACATAAATGCTCAGAATGTGACATTTCCGCACTAAAGCAGGTTTTAATTTGCAGGATAATACTGAATAGTGCTTCTAAAACACACACAAAACTTGGCTTATGTGATCATTGTTCTAAACGAAGTTCAGTGTACTCAAGTGCATGATTTCATGAGCTAATTTTAGAAGACAGAGAATGGATTTCTAGGATTCAATCCATTTATTATTGGATGCCAAATGAAATACTAGATTTTCAACACCATTGTCCTGTTAAAAGAAAGTGGCATTTCTGGATACATTGTCAGCCCTCATTTCCCCAGATGACAAATGGCCTGGAACTAAAGCCCAATTGTCACTAGGTCAGAAAGGATTGAAAATAATACTTGCTGGCTAGGTAAAATATGAAGATTGTCCATTTGAACATTTAAGACACAGGAGCAGAATTTGGCCATTCATCCCATCAAGTCTCTCCCATCATTTGATCATGGCTGATTCATTTTCCCTCATAAACCCATTCTGCTGACTTCTCCTCATAACCTTTGATGCCTCTCTTAATCAGGAAATTATCACCCTGCACTTTAAGTATACCCATTGACTTGGCCTCCACAACCATCTGTGGCAATGAATTCCACAGATCCACCAGCTTCTGTCTAAAGCAATTAGAAACATAGAAATATAAAAATCTACAGCACATTACAGGCCCTTCAGTCCACAATGTTGTGCCAACCATGTAACCTACTCTAGAAACTGCCCAGAATTTCCCTAGTGCATAGCCCTCTATTTTTCTAAGCTCCATGTACCTATCTAAGAGTCTCTTAAAAGACCCTATTGTATCTGCCTCTACCACCTTTGCTGGCAGTGAATTCCACACACCCACCACTCTCTGTGTGAAAAACTTATCTCTGGCATTCCCCTTGTATCTACTTCCAAGCAGCTTAAAACTATGTCCCCTCATGTTAGCCATTTCAGCCCTGGGTAAAAGCCTCTGGCTATCCACACGATCAATGCCTCTCATCATCTTATACACCTCTGTCAGGCCACCTCTTATCCTCTGTCTCTCCAAGGAGAAAAGGCCAAGTTTACTCAACCTATTCTCCCAAGGCATGTTCTCCAATCCAAGAAACATCCTTGTAAATTACACTCTCTCTATAGTATCCACATCCTTCCTGTAGTGAGGTGACCAGAACTGATCACAGTACTCCAAGTGGGGTCTAACAAAGGTCTCATATAGCTGACACATTACCTCATGGCTCTTGAACTCAATCCCACGGTTGATGAAGGCCAACATATCATATGCCTCCTTAACAACACTGTCAACTTGCACATCAGCTTTGAGTGTCCTATGGACATGGACCCCCCAAGATCCCTCTGATCCTCCACACTGCCAAGAGTTTTATCATTAATATTATATTCTGTCTTCAAATTTGACCTACCAGAATGAACCACATCACACTTATCTGGGTTGAAGTCCATCTGCCACTTCTCAGCCCAGTTCTTTATCCTATTGATGTCCCACTGTAACCTCTGACAACCCTCCAGACTATCCACAACACCCCCAACTTTTGTGTCATCAGCAAACTTACTAATCCACCCTTCTACTTTCTCATAAAAAAGAGGAGTCCCGGGACAGATCCCTGCAGAACACCACTGGTCACTGTCTTCCATGCAGAATATGAACCATCTATTTTCACCCTTTGCCTTCTGTGGGCAAGCCAATTCTGGATCCACAAAGCAAGGTCTCTTTGGATCCCATGCCTCATTACTTTTTGAATGAGCCTTGGATGAGGAACCTTAAGAAATGTCTTACTGAAATCCATACACACTGCTCTATCTTCATCAATGTGTTTTGTTACACCCTCAAAGAATTTAATCAGGTTCATAAGGCAGGTCCTGCCTTTGACAAACCCATGTTCACTATCGCTAATCAGATTATGTCTCTCCAAATGCTCATAAATCCTCCCTCTCCAGATCTTCTCCATTATCTTGCCCACCACTGAAGTAAGGCTCACTGGTCTAAAATTTCTTGAATTATCCTTTTCTTGAACAAGGGAACAACTCATGCAGCCTTCCAGTCCTCTGGTACTTCTCCCGTCCCTATTAATGATGCAAAAATCATCGCCAGAGGCTCAGCAATCTCCTCCCTTGCTTCCCAAGTTAGCCTGGCTTATATCTTGTCTGGTCCCACCGACTTATTTAACTTAATACCTTTCAAAAGTTCCAGCACATCCTCTTTCTTAATGTCTGTACACTCAAGCATTTCAGTCCACTGTAAGTCATACCCATAATTGCCAAGGTCCTTTTCACTGGTGAATACTGAAGCAAAGTATTCATTTACTACCTCTGCTACTTCCTCTGGCTCCATGCACATGTTTTTACTCTCACTCCTGATTGGTCTATTCTCACACAGCTCATCCTCTTGCTCTTCACATACTTGTAGAACACTTTGGGGTTTTCCTTAATCCTGCTCGCCAAGGCCCCTTCTACCTCTCCTAATTTCATTCTTGAGCTCCTTCCTGGCACCCCTGTGATTTTCTAGAGCTCTAACAGTACCTAGTTTCTTGAATCTTTCAGAAGCTTTTCTTCTTAACTAGATTTTCTACATCCTTTGTACACCATGGTTCTTTTACCCTACCATTCTTTCCCTGCCTCAATGGAACACACCTATGCAGAACTGCATGCAAATGTTCCTTGAAAATTTGCTATATTATTACCGTGCATTTCCTTATGAAAATCTGCTCCCAATTTATGTTCCCAAGTTCCTACCTAATAGCATCATCTTTCCCCCTACCCTAATTAAATGTTTTCCCAAATAGTCCGTTCCTATTATCCCCCTCCAGCTCATGGTAAAGGAGATAGAGTTATGATCACTACCCTCAAAATGCACTCTCACCAAGAGATCTGACACCTAACCAGGTTCATTTCCCAATACCAGATCAAGTACAGTCTCTCCTCCAGTTGGCTTATCTACATATTGCATCAGGAAACCTTCCTGAACACACCTAACAAACTCCATTCCATCTAACTGACTCAGTAGACAATCACTCCATGACTTCCTCCTTTTCTGCAGCTGTGATACTATCTCTGATTAGCTGTGCCACTCCCCGACCTCTTTTGTCTCCCTCCCTGTTCTTTTTGAAACATCTAAAGCCTGGCACACTCAAAAGCTATTTCTACCCCTGAGTCATCCCAGTCTCTGTAATGGCTACAACATCATAGTTCCATGTATTGATCCACGCTCAAAGTTCATCTGTCCTGCTGCATGATAATCCTTGCATTAAAATAGACACATTTCAAAACTCTGGCTGAGGGCTTCTTTGCTCTATCATCTGCCTATCCTTCCTCACAAACTCCCTACAAACTGTTATTACTTGCCAACCACCCCATCCTCTGCTTCTTCACTTTGCTTCCCACCCCCCTGCAAATCTAATTTAAACCAGTCGTAATAGCATTAACAAACCTCCCTCCCAGGATATTGGTTCCCCTTCAGTTCAGATCAACCCGTCTCATTTGTACAGGCCACTCCTTCCCCAGAAAAGGTTCCAATGATCCAAGAACTTGAAACCCTGCCCCCTGCACCATCTCCTCAGCCATTCATTCATCTACACTACCTTCCTGTTCTAGCCTTCACTAGCTCCTGGCACTGGGAGTAATGCCGAGATTACCACCTTAGAGGTCCTGTTCTTCAGCCTCCTTCCTAACTCCCTAAACTTACTGCACAGGAGCTCTACCCCTCTGCTGCCTATGTCATTGGTACAAAGGTGCACCACGATCTCTGGCTGCTCACCCTCCCCTTCAAGAATATTCTGCACCTACTCAGAGACATCCTGGACCCTAACACCTGGGAGGCAACACACTATCCTGATGTCTCTTTTGCTGCCATAGAATTTCCTATTTCCCCCCTAACTATCGAGCCCCCTATGACTATTGCACCACCTGACTTCATCCTACCCTTCTCAGGCTCAGAGCCAACCACAGTGCTATTAGTCTGGCTGATGCTGCCTTGCTCAGATAGGTCCTCCCTCTCAGCAGTATCCTAAAAGGGTATACCTGTTGCTGAGGGGAATGGTCACAGGGGGACCCTGAACTGGCTTCTTTCTCCCTTTACCTCTCTCGGTTTTCACCCTTCTACTCCCTGAATTCTGCACTCTGGGTGTAATCACCTAATCAAAAGTTGTATTTATTAATTGCTCTGCCTCCCGGATGATCTTAAATTAATCCAGCTCCTGCTTTTTAATGCGGTCTTTCATGAGCTAGAGTTGGCTGCACTTCCCACAGGTGTAGTCATCAGGTGGACTATTAGGTCCACATCCTACTGGAGGAGCATTCCACTGCCGTATCTGCCATCCTGTACAACCAAGACTAAATCTTCTAATCTGTTTTTTTTTGGCCTCAGCCTTTTCTCATCGAAGCTTCTTGACTCAAAACCTGACACTCTTACTCTCACTGCTAGCCTACTCCCAACTACTCCCAATTCCTACTCCTGCCCTGCTTGCAGCTTATGTACTTCTATTTAATTTGCAGAGCTCTGTTCACAGAGCTGATTGGACCTCCTTATCTCCATTTTAAAGGGATAGCCTTCTGATCTGAGGTTGTTTCCTCTGGTGCTAAACTCTCCCATTAATGGAAACATCCTCTCCACATCCAGCCTATCTAAGCATTTTAATATTCAATAGGTTTCAATCAAATCCCCCCTCATTTTTCTAACCTCCAGTGAGTACAGGTTCAGAGTCATCAGATGTTCCTCTTACAGTAACCCTTGCATTCCTGGGTTAATATTTGTAAGCCTCCTCTGAATCTTTCCCAGTGCCAGCACATACTTTCTCAAATATGGAGCCTAAAACTGCTCATAATTCTCTTAAGTGCAATCTGACCAATGCCTTACAAAGCCTCAGCATTACATCCTTGATTTTGTACTCCAGTCCTCTGGAGATGAATGCTAAATTGCATTTGCCTTCCTTACTGCTGACTCAACCTGCAAATTAACCTTTAGGGAACCATGCACAAAGATTCCCAAGTCTCTTTGTACCTCAAATTTTTGAACTTACTCCCTGTTTAGAAAATTGTCTGTGCCTTTACTCCTTCAACCAAAGTGCATATCTGTACACTTGCCTACACTATATTCCATGTGCTGCATTTTTGCCCATTCTCCTCATCTGTCTAAGTTCTGCAGACTCACTTCTTCCTCAATGCTACTTGCCCCTCCACCTATCTTTGTGTCGTCTGCAAACTTTTGGCCACAAAGCCATCAATTCTGCCACCCATATAATGTGAAAAGTAATGGATCTAACACCAACCAGAAAAGGCCCCCTTTATTCCCACTCTTTGTTTCCTGCCAGTGAGCCAATCCTCTATTCATGTTGGTATCTTTCTTGTAATACCATGGGCTCATTCCTTATTTAGGAAGCTATTGGGTGGCATTATGTCAAAGGCTATCTGAAAATTGAAGTAAACCACATGCACTGACTCTCCACATGCATTGTCTAGCCACAGCTGGCTGCTGCATTGCTCCACTGTATAACTAACACTGTTCAACAATCTTTCACATGCTTCTGACTCTTAAGTATGATCTCTGATTTCCACCTTGTTCTCTCAAGGATCCATGTGATGTTTTTCTTAAGGCTGGTAATTGCAATGTCTGAAGGAGGGACTGAGGGTGGCTGAGGATTGTGAATGATGCTGCAGGAGCAGCCACTGTCCTTCCCAGTACTCTCCCATCTCTGTGCAGTTTCATTATAGCTTAAACAGCAGGCCAACCTCTGACAGTCAAAACTGGGTCCTCCTGGGATCTGGGCTAAGTGAGTTACTTGATTGGCGTGAAGATAAGTATGAATCAATTATTCTAGTTAGGAGCTTCCATCATTAGGTGACTATTGTGTCTTTTAGACTGATCAATTCAAGGATCCTATCAAGGATAGGATCTACGAGCATCTGGAGAAATACAGTCTACTCATGGATAGTCAACATGGCTTTGTGAAGGGAAGATCGTGCCTCACAAGCCCGATTGAGTTTTTTTGAAGAGTAAACAAAAGAAATTGATGAGGGTAGGGCAGTGGATGTGGTCTACATGGACTTTAGCAAAGCATTTGACAAGGTCCCTCATGAGAGACTCATCCAGAAAGTCATGAGGCATGGGATAAGTGGAACCTTGGCTGTTTGGATAAAAAATTGGCTTAAAGGAAGAAAGCAGACAGTAGTGGTGGAAGGAAAGTATTCTGCCTGTAGGTCGGTGACTAGTGGAGTGCTGCAGGGATCTGTCCTGGGACCCCTGCTATTTGTGATTTTTATAAATGACCTGGATGTGGAGGCAGAAGGATGGGTGAGTAAGTTTGCGGATGACACGAAGATTGGAGGAGTTGTGGATGGAGCTGTAGGTGGTCGAAGGTTACAAGAGGATATAGACAGGCTGCAGAGTTGGGCAGAAAAATGGCAGATGGAGTTCAATCCGGACAAGTGTGAGGTGATGCATTTTGGAAGGACAAACCAGAAGACTGAGTACAGGATTAATGGTCAATTACTTAAGAGTGTGGATGAACAAGGGGACCTTGGGGTTCAAATCCATACGTCCCTTAAGGTCGCTGCACAGGTTGATAGGGTAGTTAAGCAGGCCAATGGGATGCTAGGCTTCATTAACAGGGGGATTGAGTTCAAGAGTAGAGAGGTCATGTTGCAACTCTACAAATCTCTGGTGAGACCACACTTGAGAGTATTGCGTTCAATTCTGGTCACCTCATTATAGGAAGGATGTGGAAGCTATGGAGAGGGTGCAGAGGAGATTTACCAGGATGTTGCCTGGATTGGAGAACAAGTCATATGAAGCAAGGTTAGCAGAGCTGGGACTTTTCTCTTTGGAGCGTAGAAGAATGAGAGGGGACTTGATAGAGGTCTACAAGATTATGAGAGGCATATAGATAGGGTGGATAGTCAGTATCTGTTTCCCAGGGCACCAATAGCAAACACCAGAGGGCATAGGTACAAAATTAAGAGAGGGAAGTTTAGGGGAGACGTCAGGGGTAAGTTTTTTTACACAGAGGGTTGTGAGTGCCTGGAATGACTTGCCAGGGATGGTGATGGAGGCAAAAACATTAGGGGTATTTAAGAGCCTCTTGTACAGGCACATGGATGAAAGAAAAATGGAGGTTTATGGGGTAGTGTGGGTTTAGTACTTTTTTTTAGGATTATATGGGTCGGCACAACATGGAGAGCTGAAGGGTCTGTACTGTGCTGTAGTGTTCTATGGGTTCTATGACTCCATCTCATGTCTTAGACAGAGGTGACATAGGATTGGAAATGCAGAATCCTTGTGGGTAGGGTTAAGAAGGGTAAAACAACCTTGATGAAAGTTATATACAGGTCTCCAAACACTAGCTAAGATGTGGGTTAAAAATTACAATGGGTAAATAATGGCTTATCAAAAGGGTAATGTTATGATAGTCATGGTGGGGTTCAATATGCAGGTAGATTGGGAAAATCAGATTGTTGCTGGATCCCAAGAGAGAGAATTTGTAGAATGCCTGCAAGATGTCTTTTTAGAGTAGCTTGTGGTTGAGCCACTAGGCTATTATGGATTGGGTGTTCTGTAATGAGCTGGAATTGATTTGGGAGCTTAAGGTAAGGGAACTTTTAGGAGCCAGTGATCATAAGATGATAAAATTCGCCCTGCAATTTGAGAGGGAGAAGCTAAAGTCAGATGTATTAGTATTACAGTGGAATAAAGGTTATTACAGAGGCATGAGAGAGGAAGGGGACACCAGCAGGGATGACAGCAATGGCTGGAGTTTCTAGGAGCAATTCAGAAGGCACAGAATAGATACATACCAAAGAAGAAGTAACCTAAAGGCAGGATGACACGACTGTGGCTGCAAGAGAAGTTAAAACCAATATAAAAGCAAAAGAGAGGCCATATAATACAAATTAATGGGAAGTTAGAGGATTGGAAACTTTTAAAAACCAACAGATGGCAACTAAAAAGCCATAAAGGGGAAAAAATTAAATAGGAAAGTAAGCTAGACTATAGTATCAATGGGGATACCAAAACTATTTTTCAGATATATAAAGAGTAAATAAGAGGCAAGAGTGGATATTGGACTGCTGGAAAATGACACTGGAGAAGTAGTAATTGGGGACAAGGAAATGGTGGATTAACTTAATAAGTATTTTGCATCAGTCTTCATTGTGAAAGACACTAGCAGTATGCCAGAAGTTTGAGAGTGTTAGGGGGCAGAAGTTAGTGCAGTTGCTATTTCTAGTGAGTTGGGAAACTGAAAAGTCTGAAGATAGATAAGTCACCCGGACCAGATAGGCTACACCCTAGGGTTCTGAAAGAGGAGATTGAAGAGACTGTAGAGGCATTAGTAATGATATTTCAAGAATCACTAGAATAGTTCCAGAGGACTGGAAAATTGCAAGTATCACTCCACTCTTCAAGAAGGGAGGAAGGCAGAAGAAAGGAAATTATAGGCTTAGTAGCCAGACCTGAATGGTTGGGAAGATGTTGGAGTCAATTGTTAAGGGTGTGATTTCAGGATACTTGGAGGTTCATGATAAAATAGACAAAAGTCAGCATGGTTTCTGTAAGGGAAAATCTTGCCTGACAAATCATTTAGAATTCTTTGAGGAAATAACAAGCAGGATGGACAAAGGAAAATTGGTGGGTGTTGTGTACGTGGATTTTCAGAAGACCTTTGACAAAGTGCCATAGGTAAGGCTGCTAAACAAGACAAGAGCCCATGGTACTACAGGAAAGATACTAGTATGGATAGTCCATTGGCTGATTGGCAGGAGGCAAAGAGTGAAAATCAATGAAGCCTTTCCTGGTTGGCTGCTGGTGTTCTGCAAGGGTCAGTGTTAGGACTGCTTTTTTTATGTTGTATGTCAATGATTTGGATGACAGAATTGATGGTTTTGTGACTAAGTTTGCACGTGATATGAAGATAGGTGGAGGCACAGGTCGTGTTGAGGAAGCAGGGTGGCTGCAGAAGGACATGGGTAGACTGGGAGAATGGGAAAAGAAGTGGCAGATGGAATACAGAGTTGGGAAGTGTATGATCATGTACTTTGGTAGAAGGAATAAAAGTGTAGACTATCTTCTAAATGGAGAAAATTCAAAAATCTGAGGTGCAAAGGGACTTGGGAGTCCTTGTGCAAGATTCTGTAAAGATTAATTTGCAGTTTGAGACGGTGGTGAGGAAGGCAAATTCAATATTAGTACTCATTTCGAAGGATTAGAATATAAATGGAAGGATGTATATATCAGCTGAAATAGCTCCCAGGGAGAGCATTAGACTGAAGATCTAAAGGTCCCTGGTTCTTTACTGTTCGGTACGGCATTGTGGACTAAAGGGCCTGTATTGTGCTGTAGGTTTTGTATGTTTCTATGTAATGCTAAGGCTTTATAAGGCACTGGTGAAGTCTCAGTTGGAGAAATGTGAGCAGGTTTGGGCCCCTTATCTAGGAAAGTATGTGTTGAAATTGGAGAGGGACCAGAGGAGGTTCATAAGAATGATTCCGGGAATGAAAGGCTTATCGTAGGAGTGACTGAAGGCACTGCACTTTTACTCTCTGGAATTTAGAGAATTGAGGGAGATTTAAATGAAATCTATTGAATCTTGAAAGGCTTAGATAGATTGGAGAGGATGTTTCCTATGGTGGGGTTGTTGAGGGCCAGAGGGCATAGGCTCAGGATATAAGGATGCCCAATTAAAATGGAGATGAGGCAGAATATCTTTAACCAGTGGGTGGTAAATCTGTGGAATTCATTGCCACAGGCATTCTGTGGAGGCCAGGTCATTGGGTCTACTTAAGGCAGAGGTTGACAGGTTCTTGATTAGTCAGGGTGTGAAAGATTATGGGGAGAAGGCGGGAGATTGGGGTTGTGAAGGAAATGGATCAGTCATGATGAAATGGTAGAATAGACTCAATGGGTTGAATGGCCTAATCTGCTCCTTTCTCTTATGGTGTTATGGTCTAAATTAGGAAGAACTTTATAGTCTTGGAATTCTAACCCTTCAGCAGATCTCTTTATCAGCTGCATTGTCAGTCTAATGATTACTACTGTCAACTATGGTGCCTCACGTGTTAATTCATTACTTGATGTAGTTTTATGACACTTGACTAGTGGTAACAAAATCAGAGTAGATACACTGTGAAAATCTAAAATGTGTACAGTGTTTTGAGGGCCTTAAACAAGATACCATCTGGTTGGAATGTGTAAATGTCATTGAAAGAAATGTGAGTGATTGAATCAGGAATTGATTACTTAATATGGTTTAAGTAGGAACCCATGATGGAAGGTGATGCCTTATGCAGGATCACACTGATGTTTTGCCATGTATTCTGGTGGTTGATGGATATCTGGTATCTTATCATGACAATATCATGACTGCCCTGGGTCTTAAAGGAATCTTTTCTCTGGCAGGGAATCCCTTGCAGTACATCCAGTCATTGTCTCCCACTCAGACTCAGCTACGCGATCCAGCTGTTGATGCTTATTTTAGGAGAGGTGATTGCGTATTTAGCTCATTCTTGCCCTTCCTCTTGGCACTTCTGTGCCCTGGATGCCATGCCTCCTGGCTGGACTGTTTCAAGCAAGGGTTTGTCCTTTTGCTAATGGAATTATGGAGCACACTGACCATTACTAAGTATTCCAACCCATCGAACGTATATCGGAATATGACCGAAACTGGTGTACACTGTTCAGAGATTGATTTTGAGTGATAAGAGAGAAATAATTGGATGGGTTATTTTCTAACATAATTGTAAGAAAATATTGTTAAATTAATGAAAAAAAGTCTGATGTGGATGTTAATGAGATAAAAGAAGAAAAATTGTGAATTTATGACAAATCAATGGTGATTTGGGAGATGTGATACCAACATCCTTGCACTAGAGCTGTTGGGAGTGGTTTCAACTAAAATGGAAGAGGGGATGGAAACTCATACTATATGATAGAGCTGAAAATGAGTCTGCAGGTTTTGAAGTAGGTGATGGGTTTAACATGAATGTAAGGAAGGAAGAGCAAAGAGTTAAATTGCACCACAGAGGCAAATTTCACAAAGGCAAAGAATGCAGGACTGAAGGTGCTGTATTTAAGTGCACGTAGCATTCTGAACTTGTGGCACATTTAGAGATTGGTCGGTATGACATTGTGGGCATCACTGAGTCGTGGCTGAAAGAAAGCCATAGCTGGGAGCTTTACATCAGTGGACATACTTTGTATCAAAAGGACAGGCAAGAAGGCATAGGCGGTGGTGTGGCTCTGTTGGTAAGAGATGGAATTACATCTTTGGAAAGAGGTGACATAGGGTCAAAGAATGGCGGGTATGATGGCAAAGGAGAGGTGGCTGAAATAGTTAAGGACTGCATGAAAGTTGATGAAAGGGCATATAAGGTAGCAAAAGTGAGAGGGAAGTTGGATGATTGGGAAGCTTTTAAAGTCCAACAAAAGGCAACTAAAAAAGCTATATGATGGGAAAAGATGAAATATGAGGGCAAACAAGGCAATAATATAAAGCAGGATACCAGAAGGCTTTTTCAGTTACATAAAGAGTAGAAGAGAAGTGAGAGTTGATATTGGACTACTGGAAAATGGTGCTGATGTGGTAGTAATGGGGGGCAAAGAAATGGCAGATTAACTTAATGGGTTACCTGCATCAGTCTTAACTGTGGAAGAAAATAGCAGTGTGCCAGGGAGGAGGAGTGAGTGCCATTGCTATTACAAAGGAAAAAGTGCTAGGAAAACTCAAAGGTCTTAAGGTGGATAAATCACCTTGACAAGATGGACTACATCCCAGAGTCCTGAGGGAGGTTGCTGAAGAGATAATGAGTGCATTGATCATGATCTTCCAAGAATCACTTAATTCAGGCATGGTCCTGGAGGACTGAAAGATTGGAAATGTCACTCCACTCTTTAAGGGAGGAAGACAAGAAAAAAGGCTATTATAGGCCAGTTTACCTGACCTGTGGTTGGGAAAGTGTTGGAATCTATTAATAAGAATGAGGTTTTGGAGTACTTGGAGAATAATGATAAAATAAGTCAAAGTTGGCATGGTTTCTGTAAAGGGAAATTTTGCCCAACAAATCTGTTAGAATTCTTTGAGGAAGTAACAAGCAGGGTGGACAATGGAGAGGCAGTAAATGTCATTTACTTGGATTTTCTGAAGGCATTTGATAAGGTGCAACACATGAGACTGCTTAATAAGATAAAATCCTATGCCGTTTTAGGAAAGATACTGGCATGGATAGAGGAATGGCTGACAGGCAGGAGACAGCAAGTGGGAAAAATGTGGGCATTTTCTAGTTGGCTGCCAGTGACTAGTGGTGTTCCTCAGGGATCAGTATTGGGACTGCTATTTTTCACATTATTTGTCAATGACTTGGATAATGGAATTGAAGGCTTTGTGGCAAAGCTTGCGGATGATATGAAGATAGATGGAGGGGTAGGTAGTGTTGAGTACAATGCGATTGCAGCAGGACTTAGGCAAGTTTGAAGAATGGACAAAAAAGTAGCTGATGGAATACAGTGTTAGGAAATGTATAAGAATGTATTTTGGTAAAAGGGACAATAGTGTGGACTATTATCTAAATGGGGAGAACATTCAAACATCAGAGGTGCAGAGGGACTTATGAGTCCTTGTGCAAGATTCTCAAAAGGTTAATTTGCAGGTTGAGTCTGTGGTAAAGAAGGCAAGTACAATGCTGGCATTTATTTCAAGGGGAATAGAATATAAAAGCAAGGAAATAACGCTGAGGCTTTATAAGACACTGGCGAAACTGCACTTGGAGCATTAGTTTTGGGCTGCAAATCTCAGAAATGATGAGTCCAGAGGAGGTTCACAAGAATGATTCTGGGAATGAAGTGGTTTATATATGAGGAGTGTTTGGCAGCTTTGGGCCTGTATTCACTGGAATTTAGAATGTGGGGGGGGGGGGTAAATCTCATTGAAAACAACCAAATGGTGGAAGGACCGGATAGGATGGATGTAGAGAGGATGTTTCCTCTGGTTGGGGTATCCAGAACTAGAGGGCACAGACTCAAAATTGAGGGGCAAACTTTTAGAACAGAGGTAAGGAGGATTATTTTTTTTAACCAAAGAGTAGTGAATCGGTGGAATGCTCTGACACAGACTGCGGTGGAAGCCAAGTCTGTGGGTATATTTAAGGCAGAAATTGATAGTTTGCTGTTTGGTCAGGGCATCAAAGGTATAGCAAGAAGGCAGGTGTACGGAATTGAGTGGGATCCAGGTCAGCCATGATGGAATGGTGGAGCAGACTCGATGGGTTGAATGCCCTAATTCTGCTCTTATGTCTAGTGGTCTTATGAACATGAAGATATATGGTCAAGCCACAGCAATCGCGTCACTTGCCTCCCTCAATAACCAGGCAGGTCCCATCAAGCCCTAGTCTTTCAGCTCTATAAAACACTTGTTAGACCACACTTAGAATATTGTGTTCATTTCTAGCCACCTCATTATAGGAAGGACGTGGAAGCTTTAGAGAGGGTGCAGTGGAAATTTAACAGGATGGTGCATGGATGAAAGAGCTCGTCTTTTGAGAGAGCTGGTGCTTTTCTCTTTGGAGAGAGAGTGAGAGGTGACTTGATAGAGGCTTACAAGATAATAATAGGAACAGATAGAGTGGACAGCCAGAGACTTCTCCCCAGGGTGGAAATGGCCTATACAATTTCAATGTAATTGGAGGAAAGTATAGGGGAGATGAATAAATTCTTCTTGGGTTTCAAGCTGGGTACAGGTATCGATTATAACTGACGTTTTGATGACAAACTCTGCCATTTTCTTCAGGGATAATGTCTGGGTAAGTCTAGTCCAGTGGTAATTATACCGCCATTGTCTGTCCCTCCTGATTGGTTAGTCCTCATCTAATTAGGTTTCTGCTCTCCTACCTCGAAGCTCAAGTCACAGCTTACATGGATCAAGGATGACCTGGGACTTGTTGGTGTTCAAAGGAACGCAGAGCAGCATATATCAGTCAGACAGGACACACAGTGGAATGCGCATCAAGGACACAGGAGGCATATCTGTTAGGGTTACCCAGAGAGATCGGTGGTAGCAGAACACTGCATTCACGACAACCATAGGATTCACTTTGATGGCGCAAAACTACTGTGCCACGCCAATGTCTTCTGGGTCTGCCTAATAAAGAGAAGCCATTGAAATAAAAGTAGAGGAAAAGCATTTTTGCAAAGATGAAGGTCTCACTCCAAGTAAGAACTGAAATTCAATTGTAAACAATGTGGGAAAACGGAAACCTGATTGGATGAGGACTAACCAATCAGGAGGGATGAACTACGGGGCTATAAATACCACTGGACAAGATATACCCAGGCATCATCCCTGAAGAAGTTGGCAGAGTTTGTTATAATCGATACCTGTACCTGGCTGGAAGCCCAAGAAGAGTTTATTTGTCTTATATGTCGGGAAAGCACTAGATGCTTTTTTTTATATATATAGGGGAGATGTCAGAGATAAGTTTTTTTTAAAAACGCAGAGTGGTGAATGCATGGAATGTGCTTCCAGGGGTGATGGTAGAGGCAGGTAGGGACATTGAAGAAACTCTTAGATAGGCACCTGAATGATAAGAAAATGGAGAGCTCTGTAGGAGGGAAGAGTGAGACTGATCTTAGACTAGGTTAAAAGGTTGGCACAATTTTGAAGGCTGAAGGGCCTGTACTGTGCTGTAATGTTCTATGTTCCATGTTTTAATCCTGTATGGTGGGATGTTAATTAAAAATGCAATGTTTATTTTGCTTGAGTTATTCTGGAGGGGATTTAAAGATAACATTAGTTAGTAGTTTGATATAAAAAGGACGACCCTGGAGGTACTCAGCATGTCCGATGGCAGCTATGGACAAATGTGGTTAATGTCTCAAGTTAGTGGTATCCCATCAGATGGAAGTTGAACACCCAACAATATAGATTTGAATCCCATCTGTGGAATCGAAATTAAAGTTAATAAGTCCAGTATGCAAATACTGAACAAGTTGCATTTTTATGGCAATCTGGTGGTTTCAAGATCACTATTTCTAAAAGAAGCTGTCTTTTACAAATAGTGATCTTGAAACTGCAAGATTCTCATATAATGCATCTTGTTCACTGATGTTGTTACTTTCTGGAACGGGGTAGGAGCAAATCAGGGATAGACAGTAAATGTTGGTATTGTCACTGATGTCCACATTTTTTGAATGAATACATGAAAAATTTCTGGAGTATGTAAATATAACTCCTAATATATTGTATGTTCTAATGGAATATACAAGTTATCTAAATTGTGCACACAAGCCTAAAATTTCGGTGGATGGGTGGATCGAGGGTTGGTGTCACAGCAGGAGACCCATGTGTCATTGGGGGAGTCAGAAAATCTATTGCTGTGTGCCCGAAGACCAGAGATCTTTGCAATCTTCAGACACAGAACTTGAAAAAAGCGACATAACAGACCTTTAACATCGTAAACCAGTGAGTTGTTCGTTATGTCTCCCTGCTTGCGGGGAAAATGGAAACACCTCTGTCTCCCTTATCAGGGAAAGAGAGAACCTGTGGTATGTTGAATGCAGATGAAACGCAAAGTCTTTGTGGTAACTTCAAATGTGTGTCTTTGCTATTGCTTTGCTCACGCTTGAGTGCTCGGTGGCCGTGCTGATGCTTGCTTTTTTTTTGCCAGTGAGAGGAATGGGGATTGCTGCTCGCAGCCGCTTACACGTAGGACGGCGGAGCTGGAGGGGACTTTAGGGTTCTCACGGTTAACTGCTGTTCATTCTTTGGGGCACTTC
Source organism: Hypanus sabinus (assembly GCF_030144855.1). Taxonomy (NCBI): domain Eukaryota; kingdom Metazoa; phylum Chordata; class Chondrichthyes; order Myliobatiformes; family Dasyatidae; genus Hypanus; species Hypanus sabinus. Next base: position 117,595,067 of record NC_082708.1, read on the forward strand.
TCTGTTTTCGTTGGTGATTGCGAAGAAAAAGCATTTCATGATGTATATTGTATACGTTTCTCTGACATTAAATTGGACATTTGAACCTTTGAACAATAATAAATTTAGATATTAACATCTCATGTTGGGTATTCCATTGCTGAAAGTTGCTCAGGGCATTGTGCCCACTTAGCAAAGTCTGGGCTGGCAGTTAAAAATCAATGACCATGAGGATTCCTGTTACTTTTTCTTGTTTTCTACTGAACCATGTCTCCAAGTGATATATGGAACACCCAGTGCAAGATTCTCTGAACTTGCATATCAGGTTCTCATAATATCATTGGAATCTGAAATCCTGGATATCTAGTCTCCTGCACTGTGCAGCCCATGGAAGTTAGAAAATTTCTTCCCTGCATAACATCAGGATCTGACTACACTCCTATTGCCCTCGCTTAAATCTGAGCTATTACATTTGGTGATATCATCACAGGAAGACTGAAAACATATTCTGTTGAGTGCAGTAAACATCCAATGTTGATTTCCTACAATGACAAGGAAATATGGCTACAAAAAGAACAGTATTTATATAAAAATAAATGCAGATATCTTGTCACCATCTCTAATGGATTGTTCTGATATGTAAAATATTCAGTAGTAACTTCCCAGCAAGTTCTATTTTTGTTGATTGTATACAATATTCAGATTAAACAACTTTTCATTCCTCATCCAAAATGATCATTCATCAAATAAGGGCCCTCAGGTCTTGCCTTTTACATTCAATAAGGGAGGAGGTACAGGAGCCTAAAGACCCCGTTCAGCGATTCAGCAATGGCTTCTTCCCCTCCACAGTCAGTTTTCTGAACTCCACGAACCTATGAGCAGTTTGTTATAACTACTTTGTTATTCCTTTTTTGCACAATCTATTTATTTCTGCAGTCTATAGATTTTGTATGTCTTTGCAATCACAAAACAACAAATCTTTTGTCATATGTCAGTGACGTAAAGCTGATTCTGAGTTATATAATTAAGGCTATCTGCTCCTGTTTCTATTGTGAGACTGGCTCACTGTGCCAATCAACTTGAAGATAGAAAGCAGAGGTCGATGATGGAATGAGGTAGGAAACAGAGGGATCAGCCATGATGGAATGGCAGAGCACTCTTGATGGAACAAATGGCCTAATTCTGCTTGCATGTCTTATGGTGATGGTAGAATGGGGTTGCTGTTGGACTGGAGGCCTGTTACTAATGCTGATCTCCACGGGTGGGTGCTAGGCCATCCAATATTTGTCACTGGTATCAATGATTTGAATGGGAATATGCAAGATATAGTAGTAAGCTTGCAGATGACACTGAAGTAGATGGCATCATTAACAGTGAAGAAACTTATAAAGATTTACAGAGAGATTTTGACCAGATGGGTAAATGTTGGGACTCTTTTTATTGGAGTATACAAGAAAGAGAGGTGATCTTGGAGAGGTGCATAAAATTATGAGGGGCATATAGGAAGGCTGAATGTAATCAATTTTTCTAGGATTGGCAGATTAAGAACAAAAGGGCACAGATTTAAAGTGAAAGGAGAGAGATTTAATAAGAAGCCAAGGAGCAACCTTTTTCACCCAAAGGATGGCCAGTATATGTAATGATCTGCCAGAGGAAGTGGTTGAGGCAGGTACATTGATAACATTTGAAGGTACTTGGACAAGTACATGGAAAGGAAAGATTTAAATGATTAAGTGTCAGACACTGGCAAGTAGGACTAACAGAAGGGAATCTTGGTCATCATGGGCCAGTTGGATGGAAGAACCTGTTTCTGTGCCAGCTCTATGACTTTACACTGTGGAATGTGTCAAGCATGCACAGGCAGGCAGCTCTCACCCAGCCAAAAGGAGTCTCCTGCCATTCACTTCCAACTCATCACCTGCTGCCTTTTTAAACCCAGCTCTCATCCACAGTCCTTGTTCACTCATTGAAACAGTCAGCCTCAAACAGTTGCTTCAAGCTTTCAATTACTATGTTGCTTGTATCTGTTCTCTCTTGTATTGTGACCCCTCGTGGTTTATTATTTTGCAGTCTATTATTAGAGTTACCTTTCATCACTGAATTGTCCCCACTACTCTGCTTTAGAGCCAAGCCTGCATTTTCTGGCAGGAGGGGTGAACCAGCGATTGACCCAGCAGTGTTTGCTCGCCTAAAAAAGTCATCTGCCAACATGAAGTACACTGTCCAGAAGCAGCAAGAAACCACTGACCATCTCACTCACTCTCCAACTCATTACTGCAGCCCTGCACCAGTCAACCTCCCTTCAAGTCCCAGATTCCAGAGCCCAAACTCTTCAACAGATCAACTTCTTGTCTCAGTGCAACCTACACTCTGAGGTCCAGTCATCTCTGTATTTAAAACAAATCCAAGATGACTACCTACCTGTTGAAGTGCAGCAAGCTGTTCAAATTTTTAAAGAAGCAGTGCGGCATGTGTCGCTACAGAAGGGAAGAGGGAACATAGTTGGCTTTAAAAAAGGCAGAAAACACAAATTTGCAGCTTCATAAACAGTGCGTACTGGATGATAATTATAATAAAAAATAGTAGAAATGGCTGACTACATTGGAAACATAGGCATGTTCGATTGCACAAGGGATAACGAATATGTATACTGAGAAAATACAGCAATATTCTAAAGCAAATGGAATAGCCAATGAGAAACAGTTTTGCTGAGTGCATTGAGTGGAAAAGAATAAAGTTTGCTGAGAAGCTTGACTGCTCCAACTAAGATCAGCGGAAATGAACTTTGCTGATACTGTGTAAATAATGCAGGAACATTTAGAACCAAAACCATTGTTGATAGCGGAATATTTTAGGTTTCATAAGTGGAATCAAAAGGCAGGGGAGACCATTTCAGCTTACATGCCGAACTGAAGAGATTCTCTGAGCATTGTCAGTTCAGTGATGAGCTTAATGATGCACAGAGAGATGGTTTAGTTTGTGGAATCTTACAGGAAAGCATTCAAAAATGGCTCCTAACTAAAGCACAACTTACATTTAAATGAGGAGTTGCTGTATCAATGGAAACAGCAGACAGATGCAATTGGGTTGCAGTCAGGAATGTAAGTGAGTGTGAACAAAATTGCAACGTCTGAACAGAAACTGCCTGGCTGAACAAATTGTGTTGCCATTGTGACAGAGTACAACAGACCAATGTAGGTTTGGAGACAAAACTTGCAGAAAATGCAACAAAGTCAGACACATACAAAGAGCATGCTGGGCAGACTAAAATATATGGATTTCACAGAGAAGAGGAAAAAAAGTGAAACTGAAGTTCCAAAAGGAGCACTAATCTGCATGCTGTTGATGAAAAATCTGACAATGGTAAGAGTGACATAGGACTGAGTAGCCCCAAGGTTTACAATGGAAAAACTAACCATAGTAGACAAGTAATATGGCTTACACCAGAAGTGAACGGCAAAATAATTAAAATGGAATTGGACACTGGCTTAGCTGTTTCAGTCATTTCACAAAATGAGTTTGAATGGCATTTCCAAGATACTGAACTGAAGCCTGCAGATATCCAACTAAGAATTTACACCGGAGAGAAGATAACTCCTGTGGGAATGGCATTCGTAACAGTGAAATACAACAGCCAACAAGTCACATTGGGCTTGTATGTGGTAAAAACAGGAAGGCCAACATTATGGGGCTGTGATATACTGGGACAACAACAACTTGATTGGAGATCCATCCACTGTTTGCATTCCACTTACCCTGCAATAGCTTCAACTGAAAGCAAATTAAGAAAGGTACAGGATGATGCCACAATAGTATTAAGGATGCCATTGGAAAACTCAGACATATCAAAGATAAAATATAGTGTTAAATGAAAATGCTATATCCAAGTTTTTACATAGACCGTCCATTCCTTATACCAACTGTGATGAAGTAGCATGTGTGCTAGATCACATGGAGTCTGAAGGAATTAGTTCCAAAGTTGAGTGCAGCCTATGGGCAATGCCAGTTGTCCCAGCAGCCAATAAGAATGGGCCTGTCAGGATCTGTGATTTTAACGTTACCATCATCCCAGTACTGAAAGTAGACTAATACCTTCTGCCCAGGATAGAGGATATTTTGCAAACCTTTCTGGAGGACTTAACTGAGGCCTACCTGCAGTTGGAGATGGAAGAAGAGTCCAAACTGTTTCTCACCATCAATACTCACAAAGATCTATATTGCTATAATAGGCTTACTTTTGGAGTAGCATCTACACCTGCACTCTGGCAGAAAGCTGTGGACCAGGTGCTGCAAGGCTGCCCAGGCACTCAGTGTTACCTGGATGACAGCACTGTTACTGGCAAGGAACATCTCCAAAATCTGAAGACAGTGTTAAAAAGATCAGAAGGTAATAGTCAGAGCACAAAGCAACCAGTGTGAATTTTTTTAAACCAAGCATCACTTACTGTGCTCACACTATTGATGCACAAAGAATACACAAGTGTGCTGAGGAAATTCAAGCAGTGGTGGATGCCCCATGGCCAAAGGACATTTCACAGACCTTTTTAAGATCAGTCAATTACTATAACAGGTTCCTGCCAATCCTGGCATCCGTGCTCCACCCCTTGAACTCACTACTACAGATCAGGAAGAAATGGCAATGGACAAAGCAGTGTGAGGTGGCTTTCCAAAAGACAAAGGGAATGGTGATATCAGACACTGTACTCACACATTATTTATTTTATTGAGATACAACATGGAGTAGGCTCTTCTGGCCCATTGAGCTGCATCGCTCAGCAATCACCCAATTTAATCCTAGCCTAATCATGGAACAATTTACAATGACCAATTAACCTAACCACTGCTACATCTTTGGAACTTGGGAGAAAACCCACAGGGAGAACACACAAACTCCTTAGAGGCAGCAGTGGGAATTGGTTGACATCGTCTGATGAAGCTTGCCATTCTCTGTTTGGGATGCCAACATGTTCAGAAGAAAGGTGTCCAGAGCTGTCAGAGCCACTTACTGCAGTCCCAGAGCCAATTCCTACAACCACCACAGAGGAGGCCCCCCAGGACCTGAAAATGTTTTCACAGCCACAAGTCTCTCCTGCAAAGCACAGTGACCATTTCCCCCCCCCACCCCCCCTATGTCAGGAAAGACATTATCCCACAAGAGTAAGAAATTCTCCACAGCGATTAAATCTTTAGACATGAATGGAACAAATTAACATTCTTTGACTGTTTAAATAAATAATTATGAGTTATATGTGAAAATACATAAGTGGCATATATCATCACACCACCATGTCATACATGCACGTCTAGCTTAAAGATGAACAAGAGTTATTCCCAGTTCTGTATTTTGCTTTTCTGTTTGGAGTTACAAATATAACAATTACCATCACGGCCTCGAAAGGCAAACTGTCTACTCAGGAGATACCCACTGACTTTGAAATCATCACCAGTTTTGCCACCCATATTGACAAGCCTCTTATGGAACAACCTTCCAGATCATCAGCAAGACCTCCATCTCTATTACAAGAAATACTTCAGGTTGCAGGAGTCTTGTCAGCATTTCTTCCAGAACCCATGCAGCTAGAGAGAACTCCCTTTATGCCACAAGAGCACAAGCTCTGGGGGAGGAACAAGTTGCTTACCTATTGTGGAGCAGCTGACCACCAACACATCAAATGCCCACTTTGTCCAGGAAATGACAGCACCACCAGGTAGAGACAAAGGGCATTCTGTCTGGTAAGCTCCCCTAGCGGCTTGTTCCAGCACCATAGTCTGACTCTCTTTCTCAGTCCTCTTTTGCACCTCAATGGTGCTATACGCTCAGAGGCTCTGCTGGATTGCAGTGCAGAAGGCAATTTTCTGGACAGCACTGTGCGTGTGCAGCTTGGACTCCATACCAAGCCTACCTCTCACCCCTTCTGCATCCCTTGGGTTCTGAGACGCTCAGTGCACACGTCCTGTGCATATGAGCATCGGAGAGCACTACGAGTCCATCCAGTTCTCCTTATTGACTCACCTAACACTCTTCTCATCTTGGGCTAACCCTGGCTCTCCACTCACAACCCTCACATTGCCTGGCCTTCCAGTTCACTGCTGAGTTAGGGACCCGCCTGTCTGCAAATTCAACTGACTTCACCCTGCAACTCCGTGGAGATGGAGGAAATTCTCTCTCTCACCAAACTCGCACAGGAATACCAAAACTTAGCCACTACATTCAATTAAAGGAGCCAGCACCATTCTGCCTGGCAGACCACATGACTGCATGTTTGACCTTCTCCTTCCTGGGCACCACCCCTCTCCAAGATAATCTGTTCCCCTTTTCCCCTCCTGAGACTCAGGTCATGAATGATCAGATCACTGAAGTGTTACAGCACTGCTTCATTCGCTTCTCCCAGTCTCCAGCTGGTGCGGCATTCTTCTTTATCAAAGAGACAGATGGGGGTCTCTGTCCCTGCACCTGTTACCATGGACTCAACAATTTAAGACCTGCATGAGGACTCCCAGGTCCCTTTGCACCTCTGATGTTTGAATTTTCTCCTCATTTAGATAATAGTCTACGCTTCTACCAAAGTGCATGACCATACACTTCCCGATATTGTATTCCATCTGCCACTTCTTTTCCCATTCTGTATAAGTCCTTCATGCAGCCTTCCTGCTTCCTCAACCCTACCTGTGCCTCCACCTATCTTTGTATCATCCGCAAACTTGGCCAAAAAGTCATCGATTCCATCATCCAAGTCATTGACATACAATTTAAAAGAAGCAGTCTTAACACTGACCCCAGTGGAATACCACTAGCAGCCAATCAGAAAAGGCTCTCCGTATTCCTGCTCTTTGCCTCTTGCCAATCAGCCAATGCTCTATCCATGCTAATATCTTTCTTGTGATACCATTGGCTCTTATCTTGCTAAGCAGCCTCATGTGGCACCTTGTCAAATGCCTTTTGAAAATCCAAGTACACAACACCTACCAACTTCTCCTTTGTTTATCTTGCTTGTTATTTCCTCAAAGAATTTTAAGAGACTTGTCAGGGAAGATTTTCCCTTAAGGAAACCATGTGACTTTGACCTATTTTATCATGTGCCTCCAAGTACATTGAAACCTCATTCTTAACAATTGAGTCCACCATCTTCCTAACCACTGAGGTTAGACTAACTGGCCTATAGTTTCCTTTCTTCTGCCTTTCTCCCTTCTTGAAGAGAGGGGTGACATTTGCAATTTTCCAACCTTCTGGAACCATTCCAGAATCTAGTGATTCTTGAGAGATCAGAATGACTGCCTCCACAGTCTCTTTAGTCACCCCTTTTAGAACCCTTATGTGTAGTCCATCTTGTCCAGGTTGTTTATCTATTTTCAGATCTTTCAGCTTCCCAAGAACCTTCTCCTTAGTAATAGTAACTGCACTCATTTCTGCCCCTTAACTCTCTCAAACTTCTAGCATACTGCTAGAGTCTGCCACAGTGAAGACTGAAGCAAAATACTTATTCAGTTTGTCCCCCATTACTACTTCTCCAGCACCATTTTCTAGGGGTCTGATATGTACTCTTGCCTCACCTTAACTCTTTATATATCTGAAAAAACTTCTGGTACCCTCTTTGATATTGCTTCATATTTCATCTTCTCTCCCCACCCCCAATTGCTTTTGTAGCTGTCTTTGTTGGCTTTTAAAAGCTTCCCAATCCTCAAACATCACAAATTTTTAATCTATTCTATAGCCCCTCTTTTACTTTCATGTTGGTTTTGACTTACCTTGTTAGCATACCTTTAGGATACGACTTCTTCTTTGGGATGTACCAGTACCATCTTAATTGCTCCCAGAAATTCCAGCCATTGCTGCTCCACCATCATCCCTACTAGCATTCCTTCCAGATCAACTCCTGGCTCCTGCCTCTGTAATTCCCATTACTCCACTGTCATACCGATACATTTAATGTTAGTTTCTCCCTGACAAATTGCAGGGTGAATTCCATCATACTATGATCACTGCCTCCTATGGTTTACTTTACCTTAAACTCACTAATCAAATCCAGTTCTTTACATAGCACCCAGTCCTGAATAGCTGTTGCCCTAGTAGACTCAACCACAAACTGCTCTTGAAAGCCATCACATAGGCATTCTACAAGTTCTCTGGCTTGGGATCCAGCACCAACCTGATTTACGTAATCTACCTGCATATTGAAATCCCCCATGACTATCGTAACATTGTCCTTTTGAAATTCCGTTTCTATCTCCCATTGTAATTTGTAGCCCGCATCCTGGCTACTGTTTGGAGGCCCATATATAACTCCCATCAGGGTCTTTTTACCCTTGTAGTTTCTTAAATCTACCCACAAGGATCCTATGTCACTTCTTTATAAGGATTGATTTCATTTTTTTTTTAAATCAACAGAACCACATTGCCTACCTGCCTGTCCTTTTGATACAATGTGCATCCTTGGATATTAAGCTCCCAAATATAATATTTCAGCCATGACTCGGTGATGCCCACAAAGTCATACCTGCCAATCTCTAACTGCAGTACAAGAACATCTACCTTATTCTGTATACTGTGCACATTCAAATACAACAGTACCCGATTCCTGTATTGGAAAGCCTTTTTGATTTTGTCCTCCTGCTACACTGCAACTCATACCATTAAGTTCCAAAATCACCATTACACTCTCTCCTTGATGGATGGCAAATTTGAAACACTCCACAGGGCCCAGATCTTCAATAAACTGGAGCTTCAGAGTGTGTATAAATTGATCTGCATCTGCCAGGAGAATGAGTGGAAGATAATGTTCATAAAACTCATTGGCCTATATGAATACTTGGTGATGTCCTTTAGGGTTTTCAACAGTCCAGATATTTTCCATGCCTTCATTCACCAGATCCTCTGAGACATGCGACACAGGTATGTGTTTATTTAGCTTGATGACTTTCTCATCTTCTGCAAGAACCCCCAAGACCCCATCTGACACAATCATTCAGTCCATCAGTGTCTCCTTGAAACATACTGCACTGCAAGTTAGAGAAATGCCAGTTCCACACTCCAGTCATTTCCTTCCTGGGTTGTATCCTTTCACCCCAAGGTATAACCATGGACACAGCGAATGTGCAAGTTGTCATTGAATGGCCCTGATCATGGTTCCTCAAACAGTTACACTGCTTCTTGGGTTTCACCAACTTCTACTGCCACTTCATCAGGTACTACAGCCAAATTGACACTCCTCTCGCCTCCCTCACTAAATCAGAACCTGACCCCCTGCCTCCAACCATGTTTTTGAGGAGCTCAAGAGATGCTTCACCACCGCTCCCATTCTCCGCATCCACACCCCCTCGAGACCTTTTGTGGTAGAGATAAAATGCATTTGATGTGAGCACCAGACTATCCTCACCAAGCAAGGACCAGATGGGAAGACACCCCCTTGTACCTTCTTCTGCAAGTTCAACTCTACATAGCACTGTTATGGAGCAGGAGACAAGGAGCTACTCACCATTAAATGGGCCTTGGAGTAATGGAGACTTCAGCTGATGGGAAACACCAAGCCCTTCCTGATCTGACCACCAGAACCTCATACCTATACAACAGACCCTCCAACTCAATGCACATCAAGCTGACTGGGCCCTCTCTTTGAGAAATTCAGCTTCACCATCTCCTATTGACCCAGCTCCAAGAACACTAAGGTGGATGCCCTGTCATGCCAGTTCAACTCAGCTGAAACTTATATTGACCCTCAACCCACCATGCCATCCTTGCAGATCCTTGCCCCAATTGTCTGAGATCTTGAGAACCAGTTGTGCCAGGCCCTAGAGCATGAGCTTGCTCCAGCCAACACACCTGACAACTGCATGTACATGCTTGTGGCCATGCATACTGATGCACTCCAATAGGCCCAGCCCTCATCCCTCCCGGGCTATCCAGGCGCACGACGGTTCTGGTGGCTCACCAAGAATGCAGACATCAGTTTGTCACTGCTTGTCCTCAACGTACTCAGTCCAATTCCTCCAACCAGCAGTCCTCTGGGCTCCTGCAGCCCTACCAGTCCTTTGAGGCCCATGGCCCCACATCACCATGGGTTTGCCACCTTCTAATCGGGCCACAGTGATTGGGACAGTGGTGGACCGGTTCTCCAAGGCAGTTCACCTCATTGCCTTCTCCAAACTAGTCAGCCACTGAGACAGCAGACCTGCTTCCCCAACAAGTAGTTTGTCTCTCAGGACCTTGTGTCAGGCTGGGGCTCACAATTCATCTCCCATTCCTGGCGAGTCTTCAGCTCCCTCCTTCGCACCTCAGTGAGTTTGTCCTCCTAACATCTGCAGACCAATGGTCAGTCAGAAAGAGCCAATCAGCAGGTGGAAAAGTTTCTGTGATGCATTCCACCTCTAGCTCTTCCTCATGGAATAAGTATCTGCTCTGGGCCCAACTGTCCCATAATCTGCACAGCTCTTCTGCCATGGGATGTCACCCTTTGAAGTGCTTCATGGCTACTCCAGCCTGGGAACCATGTCTGGCTGTCCACTCGAGATCTGCGCCTGCGTACCAATCCCTACAAGCTCTCGGTCCCTTCAAAATTACCCATCACATCAATCCAGTCACCTACCAAATCCAGCTGTCAGCATCCCTTGGGATCACATCTGCCTTACACGTGTCCTGCCTCAAGACCAGTTTCCATGGATCACTCAACCCAAATGAGCCTGCAACTCTGGAATCTAGGATGGTAGAAGGTGGTCCAGTGTCCATGGTTCCCGGGTTGATGGATTCACGTTACTGTGGATGGGGTGTGCAGTACCCGGTCGATTGGAAAGGATACTGCCCAGAGGAGGTCTCGGGTGCTGGCAATCATTGATCTAGGAGCTCCACTGGACCCATCAGGATCATCCTGGGTCATCGGGTGACGGCCGTAATTTGGGAGGGTCCTGCCATACCCTTGAAGGCACCTTCCAGTCTCAATCCAGGTTGCAGGAGTCACCTGCCTCTCATTTCAACTCATTGCTTGCAGCCCATTTAAACCCAGCTCTCATTCACAGTCCTTGTTCACCTATCAAACCAACCAGCCTCAACCAGTTGTTCCTTGCCTTCAGTCACTTTATTGCCTTGTTGTGTTTAGTGTCTGTTCTTTCTTGCTTTGTGACCCCTCGTGGCTTTTTATTTTGCAGTCTATCATTAAAGTTACTGTTCATCGCTGAACAGTCTCTACTGCTCTGCTTTTGGGTTAAGCCTCCTCTGCACTTCCTGCCAGAACTGTCTCTGAAATGAAACAGCATGACCAAGAAATATATTCTCTATCATTAGTCAACAGAATGAATTTCAGAGGCAAACCACTGTGTGGATGCTATTAAACTTACAGGCATGTGGACCTTAACATTCATTTCCATCCTGTGATAAAATATTTTGGCTGTACATGGTACAAATGAAAACAGCCTATTCATGCTGTATTTCTATATAAAATAAAACAAATAAACAAACAGGACTGGGGTATAGAGTTGGCCTGTGGTTATTGCATTGCGCCAGAAACCCAGAAGCAGAGTTCATGGCAACAGAGTTTATGAGCCTAATTGCAGAGGTACAAGATATGGGCAAACCCAATGTCTTGCGAAACGGCAAGAACAAGTCAAGAAAACCATAATGTTGAAATGCATAAGCTGTAACAATATTGGGGCAAATCTTCTGTTGAGACTCACAAACACTATGATGAAAAATAACAGACATTTTACAAATTATATTCACATCTGAGTCCAAGGCAAACATTTAATTCTGCTAAAAGTTAAATCAAGGAAGTTGTTTGATATTTCCAATTAATATTTAATAAAAGCAAAGTCTTTTACAGATTTTATTGTTTAAGGCATCAGCTGATTAACAAGGAACAATGTATTATTAGAAGTGCTTAAGTATTTCAAATTATAAATGGATTTGAAATCAGATATTTAAGCAAAGCTTATGGGTAATTATAGAAAGATAGCTGCACATAACATGTTCCAACAGGAGAAGAAATACTCATTTTTTAATATATAGTCAAGGAAAAATGCATTCCAGAGCTGTTCATTCACTTTGGTTAAGTAATCAAGAATGTTTTTTTTTATTAAAACTAATCTCTCTATTTGATCTGGGCCAAGTCAAAATTATTGCAGAGAAATCCACTCCTACGTGCACTGTTGACAATAATTCACAATGATAAATTTAATAGCTACCTAAGAAAACAATATTTCTGATGAAATGCTTACAACTATAATCTTTGCAATTTACAGCAAAAAACTCTAAGTGAAAATTAATGAACAAAGATGTTAAAGCTGACAAGTTTAATAATCACTCTCTATGCTCTGCATGGTGAAAAACTTAGAATTGAAAGCAAAAATGAACACCATTAATGAACAAACCAGTTCAAAATGAGATTATTCATGATTATTTGGCTTTTTTCATTGATGACTTAACTGATACCATACAAATTCAAATTGGAAAAAGTGCCACAATCAAGAAGTACATGAATTTCCTTTATATTTCTCTAGCCTTAATCCGCAGTTTCAGCAGAAGGTAACCTTGCTTCTGTTGTTGGTTGTTGGCTAAATGGTCTTCCTGCTGCAGCATCTGTTGGAAAAATCAATAGAGTTTAGAATAGCTTCATAGCATTTTAACATTAACAAAGATGAACATAATACAAACGGAGTAAATTTTACCCTCAAAACTGGTGATTCAGAATCAAAGTGGATGTAAAACCTCCGATATCTTTAATGCATTTGGATTTAATGGAGGCAGATGGTGTGTTCAGTGTCAGAACAATTATGCTTGTCAAATGAATGTATAATAAAGTTTTATACTTCTCATTTTATCTGCCTTTCAAGTAGTCACATTACTGGTCAGGCATATTTCCATGTAGTTAGAACCTGTGCAGACAAATTAATTTTCTGATAACTGTTCCACCATTACCTCAAGTTCATGACAATTCTTTCCATCTTTTACCATCAACATTCAAGAAATTTGTGTTTTGTTCCATTTGTAAGTGATACATTAAATTATAGATCCCTCAGTATCAGGCCATAGCCATGATATGCTGGATTATTTGACATTATATTTCAGAAAGTCGCCTTAAGTGCTGCTTCTGTGGTCTCTGGCTTCCTGCTCAATGTTCCTGTAGTTTATAGCCTTCTTGTCGGTAATTTCCAGAGTCTTTGATCTTCTGAGCCACTGCTTGAACTTATGCTCTTTTATCCTGGTTCTAAATCCTAAAGATACCCATTTCTACTGCAGACTTTTGCAAATTACAGAAATTAAAAATAAGTAAATATTATTCCTGCCCTATCTGTAATTCAGCCCCAATTCATTTTTTAGTAAGAAGGACTTTATTAATTGGCTTAATCATCAGGTAAATGCATATAGCTGAACTAACTTTACTACGTCATTCATGCATACAATAGCAAATTTGGGTTCCTCTGGTTTTGAAGCATTACCAAATATGTCAACACAAGTATCTGCTCTCTGACTTGGAGGAAACTTGAATAATTTCTGTGGTAATTGTTTTATTACAAGTAACTTATGGGACCCACTTGAGGAATTGGAATCTGTCTTGGAAATAGATGCAAAAATGCTTCCATGATTATAGGCTATTTTAAGAGTTCCATCTTAATACAACTTGAATAAAATCACATTGACACTGATAGTCGGGATAAATCTTGACCAAAGTAAGATGCTGGTTTGGATAGAGTACTCTACTTTTTGATCTGTATATTCATATTGAGATAAATACGGTAGCAAATAAATGGAGAAGGAAAGTAAAATGTTAATGTACAAAACATACTTTAATGTTGACATGTTCTCTACGTGCATTTTTGCAGTTTCACTGTTGGGATCATATGGTATACAAAATGCAATAATAATAGTAAAAACTGTTTTTAGGATTACAGGATTTAAATTCATTGCTTATTTATCATTTTTAGATATCAAGATAAATGGATTTAGCCATCATTTTGATTGGTTCTGATACAGCTTCCAGGCATGATCTCCAATTCTGTGCCCCAGTTGGGGTTGCAGAAATGGTTTCCCCACAGAGCAAAACCTTTGGGATCGCCACGTACACAGGAAATGTTTTGTCTAGAAATGTGGGTTCACACTCTTTTGGTGTGCTAAAGTGTTGTGCACAGAGTTAGTTCCAAAATATTTACCTCATACAAAAAAAAAAATCAGAAAATTAGCTAAAAATCCAGCTAAGAAATCACCAAGATGGCTTTCAACTTAAATTATGCATTAAAAGTTCCCCTGGACAGTCCTGGTTGCCTCCAGATCATAATCACCATGTCATTGTCATTCTGAAGCCTGAGAGTGAGTCATAGCCTTTAAAGAACCTCTTTAAGAGGTAGAATCAGGTTAAATATCACTCTCTGGCATGTTGAGAAATTTGTTGTTTTGCGGCAGCAATACATCGCAATGCATAACAAAAAACTATAAATTACAATAAAAATATACAGTGGATTCTGGTTAGTTAGTTGGTTAATTAGGACTGTCAATTATTTGGGACAACTCTTAAAGAATAAAAACTAATTGAGAAAATAGCCAGGATTCCCTTTGTTTATTTGGGGTGTTATACTGCTTAATAGGGGAAGGAGACCGAAAAGTTTCTAACCAGTGTTAGTCACGCACACTCACACTTAGACACTACACCGTGCTTACAGCAAACAGTTTACATATGTTTGTATTAAAAAAAAACTGATCTTTTTTCCACTGATAGTTGGTGAAAAATAAGTAGTAAAACTGTTTTGCTCACTGCAGTTTCAGACATTCAGGCATCGACATGCCAGGAAGGACCAAGAGTGAAAATGAAACGATTTCACTACTTCACCAATTTAGGAACGACCAAGAATTGGAAGATATTGGTAATCATCTTGAATGTTGCAATGAAAATGAAGATCTAGAGGATGCAGTTGTTGGAAGTGCTGTACGAAGGCAGTCCATTATGGGACTTGTTGACTGTATTGATTTTGTTCATTTGCAATCAATCAAAAGAACATGGTAATGTACATGGGATGAATTCCTCTGCTGATAACTATTAGGTACTAATAACAGTTTTATAGTACTGTAGTAGTATTGATGGTGTTCTAATTTGTTCTATATTTCACTTAAACACATAATTTGTTCCTCAGTTAAACTACTCAGGTAGTTCCAGCTACAACACCAGCATCTGTGGAAAATTGCCGAGATATGTCCTGTTCACAAGAAACAGTACCAACCCAGGCAATTATTGCCCTCAGCCTACTCTCAATCATCAGCAAAGTAATGGAAGGGGTCATCAATAGTGCTATCATGCAGCACCTACTCAGCAATAACCTGCTTATGGATGCCCAGTCTAAGTTCCATCAAGGCCACTCAGTTCCTGAACTCATCACCTCCTTGGTCTAAACATGGACCACAGAGCTAAATAACAAAGATGAGGTGAGAGTGAAAGCCCTCAACATCAAGGCAACATTCAACCGAGTATGGCATCAAGGTGCCCTAGCTAAAATGGAGTCAATGGGAACTAGGGGAAAACCTTCCACTGGTTGGAATCATACCTGACACAAAGAAAGATGGTTGTACTGGTTGGAGATCAATCATCTCATCCTCAGGACATCACTGCAGGAGTTCCTCAGGGAAGTGTACTAGGACCAACCATCTTCAGCTGCTTCATCAATGATCTTCCATCCATCATAAGTTCAGAAGTGGAGATGTTCGCAGATGACTGCACAACGTTCTGCACCATTTGTGACTCCTCAGATAGTGAACCAGTTCATACTCAAATGTAGCAGGACCTGGACATTATCCAGACTAGCACTGATGACAAGCAGCAAGTAACATTTGAGTCATGCAAGTGCCAGGCAATGACCATCTCCAACATGAGAGGCTCTAACCATTGTCCCTTGACATTCAGTGACATTGCAATCACTGAATCCCCTACTATCAACATCCTGGAGCTTCTTATTGACAGGAAACTGAACTGGTCTAGCCATATAAACACCATGGCTACCAGAGCAGGTCAAAGGCTAGGAATCCTGCAGCATGTAACTCACCACCTGACTCCCCAAAGCCTGTCCACCATCTACAAGGCTCAGGTCAGGAGTGTAAAGGAATAATCACTACTTGCCTGGATGAGTGCGGTTCCATCAACATTCAAGAAGCTTGACACCATACAGTACAAGGACGTCCACTTAATTGGTACCCCTTCCACAAGCATCCAATCCCTCCACCATCGACAAACAGTCCAGCAGAGTGTACTATCTATTGTATACTGCAACAACATATGGAAGTTCCAAAGGCAGCACCTTCCAGACCCACGACCGCTACCATCTAGACGGACGAGAACAGCAGATACTTGGGGACGCTACCACTCGGAGATCCCCCTCTAAGTCACTCACTATCCTGACTTGGAAACATATCGCCATTCCTTCATTGTCACTGGGTCAAAATCATGGAATTCCCTCCCTAACAGCACTGTGGCTGTACCTATACTTCAGGGACTGCAGTGGTTCACAAATGTAGCTCATCAACACCTTCTTAAGGGCAATTAGGGATGAGCAATAAATGTTGGCTCAGCTGGCGATACTCACATCCCACAAATGGATAAAAAAAGTTTGCTCTTTTTTTTAAAGAATACCTTTTTAACTATTCCCATGGAACTTCGGCTAAATGAGCAGCTGCTTAATTGGGTCAAGATATACTGGTCCCGATGTGAACCATTTAACTGGAACCCACTATATATATGTTAAAGAAGTAATGCAAAAAAAGGAGAGATTGTGTACATGGGTTCATTGTCCATTCAGAAATCCAATTGGGGTGGGGGAGAGTGTGCGTCTTCAGGCTCCTGTACCACTGATGCAGTTTTTGGACATGGCAGTCATACAGCATTAGCAGAAAAAGGACATTTGTCTTTAGTATGTCTGATCATCCTTATTTCTACAATTCTCTGCATTGATTGTGCCTTGTGCTGCAAGGTATGTATTCATCAGAATAACAGACCCCAGCATATAGCACCAGTGAAAATCATGTAAAAAGGCTGCAGTAGGTATTGGGATACCAAGCAATGCAGTCTCAAATGTGCTATGTAATAAAACACTGAGGCTGCAGAGATAGGATAACAGGGAAACATTTACTTCTATCTCCTTCCAATCTTTTATGGCATTTGTTTTTTTTTAAAAAGATTTATAAATTTAGGTCATATGTCACAACTTTAATAGTCTGCTGGTAAATGTGGTAACAGTTGCTGCATAGTGAATGATTTGGATAAACATCTGAGAAGCAAAGATGCTTTAGTTGAAAAAGGCCAAGCCAATTTCCTTAAAGTATGCCCTCAAATTGATCATTAAAAAGATCAAATGAGTGCAGAATGTACTTTATATACATAGTATACATAAAAATGTCATGTACAAGTGGGTTTAATTTTGAGGTGGTAATCTTTTATATTTTCTTAAAACCATAAGACCATAGGAGAAGGATTAGGTCATTTTGCCCACTGAGTTTGCTCCACCATTCCACAGTGGCTGATTTATTATCCTTCTTAATTCCATTCCCTGCCTTCTCCCTATAACCTTTGGTATCCTTACTAATTAAGAGCCTATCAACTTCTACTTTAAATATGCCCAATGACTTGGTCTCCGCAGCAATCTGTGGCAATGAATTCTTCAGAATCACCATCCTCTGGCCAAAGAAATTCCTTCTCAATGTCCTTATTTCTGAGGCTGTGCCCTCTGATTCTAGACTCCCCACTATAGGAAACATCTTCTCCATCTCGGCTTTTCAATATTTGACAGACTTCTATGAGAACCCCCACTCCCGCATTCTTCAAAACTCCAGAGAGTACAGTTCTACAGCTATTAAATATTCCTGTTAACCATTTCATTTCCAAGATCAGTGTTCTGAACCTTCTCTGGAACTTCTCCAAAGCTAGCAAATCCTTTCTTAAAGATGGGCTCAAAACTGCTCACAATGCTCCAAGTGTGGTCTGATCAATGTTTTCTAAAGTCTCAGCATTACATCCTTGCCTTCCTTACCAATGACTCAACCTGCAAGTTATTGTATCATCCAAAGATTTGGTCATAATGCCATCAATTTGATCATCCAAAATATTGACATCTAACATTAAAAGAAGTAGTTTCAACACTGACCCTGTGGAATACCACTAGTCATCAGCAGTGAATCAGAAAAGGCCCTCTTTATTCCTACTCTTTTCCTCCTGCCCAGTCAATCTTCCGTCCATGCTGGTAATCTTTCCTGGAATACCAAGAGCTTTTATTTTGTTTAGCAACCTCATTCAGCACCTTGTCAAAGGCCTTCTGGAAGTACAAATAAACAACATCCATTGACTCTCATTTGTCTATCCTGGCTGTTACTTATGCAAATAATTGAAACAGATATGTCAGGCAAGGTTTTCCCTTAAGGGAACCATGCTGACTTTGGTCTATTTTATTATGTGCCCCCAAGTACCCTGAAACCTCATCTTTAATAATGGACTCCAACATTTTCCCAACCGCTGAAGTCAGGCTAACCTATAATTTCCTGTTTTCTGCCTCCCTCCCTTCTAGAAGAGTGGAGTGACATTTGCAATTTTCCATTCCTCTACAACCATTCTAGGATTTATTTATTCTTGAAAGGTCACTACTAATACCTCCACGATCTCTTCATGTACCTGTTTCAGGTGATTTATCTACCTTCAGACCTTGAAGCTTCCCAAGCACCTTCTCCTTAGTAATAGAAACTACACTCACTTCTGCCCCCAACCCTTTCAAATTTCTGGCATATACTGGTGTCTTCCACAGTGAAGATTGTTGCAAAATACTTCTTGGGTTTGTCTGTTATATCTTTGTTACTCATTACTTCAGCGTCATTTTCCAACTGTCCAATATCTACTTCTACCACTCTTTTACTCTTTATATATCTGAAAAATATTTTGTTATCCTTTTATATTATTGGTTAGTTTCCCTTCATATTTCATCTTTTCTCTCATTTCTATTTTAGTGGGCTTCTGTTGGTTTATAAAAGCTTTGCAATCCTCTAGCTTCCCACTAACATTTGCAAAGTAATACGCACTCTATTTCACTTTTATATTGTCTTTGCCTTCCCTTGTCAGCCACAGTTGCCTCATCCTCCCTTCAGAATACTTTTGGGATGAATCTACCCTGTGCCTTCTGAATTGCTCCTAGAAACTTCACACATTGCTATTATGCTGTCATCCTTGCTAGAGTTTTGTTCCAATCAATTTTGTCAAACTGCTGTCTTGTGCCTCTAAAGTTACTACACTGATACATCTAATTTTATCTTCTCTCAAGCTGGAAGGTGAATTCTATCATATTATGATAACTGTCTTCTAAGAATTTCTTTACTTTAAGCTCCCTAATCAAAACCGGTTCATTACAAAACACCCAATTGCTTTTTCCCAAATGGGTCCTCCACAAGCTGCTCTAAAAAGCCACCTTGTAGGCATTCTACAAATTCCCTCTCTTGGGATCCAACATAAACCTGATTTTTCCAATCTACCTGTTTATTAAACTACCCCATGACAATTGTAACATTGCTATTTTTACATGCATTTACTATCTCCCATTGTAATTTGTTTCCAACATCCTGGCTATTGTTCAGAAGCCTGTTTAATACCAATCAGGGACTTTTTACACTTGCAATTTCTTAACTCTACCTACATGGATTCTACATCTTGTGATCCTACATCACCTCTTAAGATTATGATTTCATTTTTTTACAAACAGAACCATTTCACCCCCTCTATCTACCTACCTGTTCTTTTGATACAATGTGTATGTATCCTTGGATGTCAAACTTATAGCTAGAATGTTCTTTCAGCCACCACTCAATGATGCCCACATAATTACAGTATCTATTTCTAACAGTATCATTCTACCTTATTCTGTATACTGTGTGCAATCATACATAACATCTTTAGTTCTATACTCATCACCCTTTTCAATTTGTCTCCATGCTAGCCCAAGTTAAATTCTTATCCCTTTCTAAACTTTCTTTTTAGTAATTCTAGACTTTTGTAATCTCTCCTTCCCTTTTACTTCATCCTCAATTTTCCAAATCATTGATTACCCACTGGCCTTTAGCTTAAAGACACACTCAACCCATCCCATTGACTGCAATTTTGACTTATCAACTGCCTATTCTTCCTCAGTCTCACTCCATGCTGCATCTACTTGTACATGTTGCCATTTACTCTGATTTTCATTCCCCTGAAAATTTAGTTTAAACCCTCTCCGATAGCTCTAGCAAACCTGCCAGCAAGGATATTTATCCCTCACAAGTTCAGATGTAACCCATCCTTTTTGTACAGGTTATACAGAATAGATTCTAAATATCTAGAAATCATTGGATTAGGAGGCAGACAAATTCTGCTCCAGATCACACAAGAATGAGGTGCATCTTGCCCTAATTTGCCCTCACTCTAATCATAGGAGAGCATATTTACCAGGAGAAAGCCATTTAGGCCTTCCTATCTCTGTTGGCTGAAATTACCTATTCTTAATCAAATTTTCTAGCCAATTAGCTCTCTGCATTCAAGTGTAGATTTCTGTCCCAACTCCATTTTACACAGAATACATTCTTAACTACTCTTCAGATGCCTAGAAATGACCCTAAATCTATGTTCCATGGTTATTAATCCTACTTACTCAGAAACTATCTGTAAAATAAATCTTGCTTGTTCACCCCATTGATGTTTCTTATCATTTAATTGAAGATTTAATAAATCTTCCCTTTGTCTCCTTTGTTGAAAGCAATTTAATCTATTTAATCTCATAACTAATGTGTTCCAGACTTGGCAATGTCCTTTTAAATCTCCTCTGTGCCATCCCTTGGGTTGTCTGCACTGTAATGACCATAACTATATACAGTTAACCCAGCTATGGGTCACCTAATGCTTTCTTAGAGTTCCACTGTGATCTCCCGATTATTATATTCTGTGCCTCAGCCAACAAGGGAAAATTTCCCCGATGTTTTCCAATAACTTATCTAGCTGAATTGCTTATATCAGTGAGTATTCCAATATTCTCCCATTTCTGCGCATTTCTCGGTATTCTATCACTTTACTTTGTTGGTCCTTGTACAGTATTTGGACTGAATTACATTTTACCATGTTAAGACCCTTGATATTTTACTGTGTTTACAGTGTGCTTCTTCACATCACCGTTCTATCAGTTTTGTACTGTTGGAAAACAATTTTATCTAATCTTCAGTAGATTCATATTGAACAGATGATGGAAGACATAAAATGCAAAGTACTCAGCATTTTGGAACTCCAAAAATAAACAGCTCACAACTACTTTTGATTTTTTTTGTCATGAACCCAATTTTGGTTGGAACTTACTTTTCCATGATCCCAAGGACTTTTACTTCCCTGATCAGTCTATCAAATTCATTGTTAAAAAAATTATATAAGAAACATCAGTTATGCTATTTTCATGAATTCTTTCTCATCACCACAATCAAGAGAATTGTGTGTTTCCTTTAATAAATTCAAACTATCATGGATTGAACTGTGCATCTTTCAATACAACTCCCTGATCCATTACAGAGCATTTGCAGTCTCAGTACAGTGCATCATTCTCATAGTGGATGAATCAAAATTAGGCAAGTGTGGAAATTTAGTGAAGATGATAAGGAGGACCTTACCTGCTTTGGCACTTTAAATATTAGGGTTAAATTACAAAGAAGCATAGACAGAGGCTACAGATCTCAAACTCGGTGTTGATTTGAATGCTAATTATCTTGAATATTTTATCAGAGGGAAAAGGATATGATGCTTCTAGTTAAACTCTGAAAGTAGGTTCATAGAGTCATACAGCTAAACAGCATGGAAACAGGACCTTGAACTCAACTCATCTATATTGACAGAGATCCCTACAAATTCTAATTCCATTTTTTGGCATTTGGCCAATATTTCTCTATTCTTCCGTTATCCATATATCTGTCCAAATGTGTTTTTTTTAAAAAAAAAACAGATTGTACCTACTTCTATCACCATATATGGCAGCTTATTCCAGACTACCATCATCCTCTGTGTAAAAATGTGCCTCTCAAATCTCCTTTAGATCTTAAACCTAGGTCCTCTAGTTTTAGACTTCCCTACACTTGGGAAAAATCTGGGATTATCTAAGCTGTCTATGTTACTCAATTTTATAAACCTCTAAATTCACTTAGCCTCTTACACTTACTTGAGCAAGAACAATTATAGATGATTGAATCTTAATTAAGAACTAATAGCTTTATTTTCAGGTACCATCTCTGGTGAATCTCTTCAACACTCTAACTCTGTCATAGGTTAAAAAATGCAGGGATATTTCCAACTGTATAAAAATTTAAATGAGTTTCTAAACAGGAATTGCTTCTTGGAATCATGAAAGGGCACTTGAGACAAATTGCTTGCAATTCCTGTAAGGTTTGGAACTTCTGGACATTCTACTTACACTGAACAACCAGATGTGTAGGAAGTGCTTCCAGTTACTTGAACTCAAGGCTAGGGCTTCCAAGTTTGAGATGCACTGAAGGTACTACATATCACAAAGAAAGTTGAACTTCAAGACTCAAGATTGTTGTCATTCTTCAATAAAGGAGAATGATTGTTACCTCAGATCCAATGCAGTATAGAAAAACCCAAAAAGCATAAAGAATGTAACAATTCAGGTGGGTCTGAGCACGACTGCAGACAGGAACAGCAACAATGTTGGTCAAATGACTTCCAACTTTACTTCAGCAGTCAGAAGCACTCAGTACAACTGTTTTGCCACATTTACTAGTTCAGATTCCAACTAAAATACACAGGCAACTTAAGAGTTCACAAAGTAAGTAACAAAAAGGTTCCAGATAAGCTGTCTCACAAGATCCAAAGCTTCAGGAGAAAATTGGGCAGTCAGTCCAGAGTCTAGATCCCACATAAGTAACTCCAAAGAGAATGACAAACTCCATAAGTTGGTTCTAACATGCAGAATAAGAATCAAGACTGAACAATCAGTGGACACAACCACCAGCCCTTAACGCCTCTCAATCAGTCTCAGGTATATCTCATTATCCAAATGAGATTCTTCTGGTGATTAGGAGTGTGGATCTCCACCCAGACAAGTGACATCATTGCTCTTGGAGGTGTCAGCGCCGCCTGCTGGGCGCTTCAGATGTTACAAAAGAACACAATAAAAGACAATGAATATAAATATAAATATAATAGCAATTCTATTAAACACAATGCACAGATACTCTCTCTCTGATTAGCTTATATACATAGACTGATTGTATGTACATAAAGTAACACTAGGTGCAGAGCTTCTGCATAAGATGACTGACAGAAAATGATAATGTGACCAAGTAACTCTTGGCAAGAGGAACTTTTCTAGGTAGCAGCAGGGCATATGAAAACACAGTAGGATGGTTACTGTGCCAATGTAGGTATGAGACATTGAGTGTAAGTGTTAAGTGGCAGAACATGGGTGGTGAGGGATGAAAGGTGCTGAGGGGCGGTGGAGAGGAATAGTGGCTGTGTATATAGTGGTGGTGGGGTAATTAATGGGTGAAGGTGTTCATCAGCCTGACGGCTTGGGGAAGTAACTGTTTGTGAATCTAGTGGTCCTGGCGTGGATGCTGCACAGTCTCTTCTCCGATGGGAATGGGACAAAAAGTCCATAAGCAGGATGGGTAGGATCTTCATGAACTTGCTGGCCTCTTTCCAGCATCTCTATATATGTCCTTAATGGCGGGTAGGCTACTGCTTGTTGTAGAGCACTTATCTCTGTCTCAGTGCAGTTTCTGTACCAGACAGTGATGCAGGATGTTAGGAAGCTCTCAACTGCGCATGTGTAGAAGGTCATGAGTATCGATGTGTCTTCATCCTCCTCAGAAAGCAGAGGTGTTGGTGAGCTTTCTTGACTGTGGAGGATGTGTTCTGAGATTCTGAGGGGTTGGGTGAGACATGCACTTCCATGAGTTTGAAACTACTTGCAGTTAAGTTTGCTATGCTGCTGATGTGAAGAGAGGAGTGAGTGGTGTGGGTTCTCCTTTGACATGTTGACATTGAAGAAGAGATTATTTGCCTGGCACTAGGCTTTGAGCTCTTCCATTTCCTGTCTGAAGGCTGCCTCATCATTGTTGATGAGCCCCACCACCACAATAAGTGGAAATTTTCCTGGATGCTATATTTTGGTAGGAGTCTACCTCGCAGCTTCAGAGCTCAGAATAATAAATGGCGGCCCTTTGGAAGTAGCTACAACTGCTGGAATCTTTAGACAGTGTGTGACTGTCGCAAACTGGTGTTCATCATTAGCGACTGATGAAGTAATCACAATTTAATGGAGTGGATCTCAGAACTACAGACCAAATGGCTGCATCTGGACAGTAGATAAAGACAGAAATGCTGTAGTATTCAAACCGCTTGCGCGTGGCCAAGTGGTTAAGACGTTGATCTAGTGATCTGAAGGTTGCTAGTTTGAGCCTCAGCTAAAGCAATGTGTTGTGTCCTTGAGCAAGGCACTTAACCACACATTACTCTGCGACGACACTGGTGCCAAGTTGTATGGGTCCTAATGCCCTTCCCTTGGACAATGGTGGTGTGGAGAGGGGAGACTTGCAGCATGGGCAACCGCCGGTCTCCCATACAATAAGGAAACCCTTCCAAGGCGCAAAGAAAACCCCTGGTCTCTCGAGACTAACGGCTGCCTATTCAGTATTCAAAAATTAATTTATCAGGAGTTCAACAGGCTTTTCTCTAAACAACAAGGTGAGCTTCACATGGTGTGTTACCTGTCTAGTGTAATGGTCAATATCAATATGGAATTGTGTCAGTGAGAGAAACAATCGAGAAAGTGGGTAGATTAATGTGTGATAAAGACTCTACAGGGAGGACCTTAGAATTTTGGAGAACGTGGACACCTTGGGCACAAATGATCTTTTCAAGATGGATGGTTTGTAACTTTACAGTAACACAATCAACATCCTAATGGAAAGCCTCATTAGCATTCTTGGGGAGGGTTTAAACTGCATTGGCAGAAAAGTGCACTAGGATCATTAAATACAAATAAAGTAGCACTGCATTTGATGGAAGAAGACTAAGGAAAAAGTAGAGGAAGACATAATGCTGTGAATAAGTTGGCAGTTAGTGCATACAAATAAAATTAGGGATTATAACTTTAAAATAACTAAAACATGTGAGGAGGAAAAAAGTTAGGACCTTGAAGGCAGTTAGAATTTACAAATGTAGAAATTGCTCCATATATGGGTAGAGAGAAGAGAATCAATCTATCTTCAAAGTCAAATGAATAATAATTTTAGAGAAAAGAATTTACAGTGCTATAGAGAATGGAACTGTTTAGATAGCTCTATTGTGAATCAATATAAGTTCAATAGACCAAATGACTTCTTTCAGTGGTGCAACAATTTCATGAAATGTTTCTGCTTAAGCTTTTATTAATGTTTTACTCTGATAGAACTCAGTTGTGTAACAGAAAGCTCCTAGTTTTCTCAATGTGTTCTGTCTTCTCTTGATGTGGAGAATGTTCAAAATGGCCCCCAATATCTCATAGCATCAAGATGCCACTAGTTTGCCAAATGGGCAATCTAACCAATTATTGAGTGCCACTCTTGTATATATTAAAGAAAACTTTTTTATTAAGATTGGCAGAATTTCTACAGCCTTAACCTGGTTGGGCTTGTCGATGGCTGCTAGGACCAAAGCATCAGCTTGCTTCGTTTATAAAATTCCATTCCAACAAAATTCAAGGCCACTGTTACTAATAGGTAGGAACACTTTATATTCCATGCTTTTTTGCAGACAAACACAAATGCTATTGATAGGTTTGTATTACATAATTCTCCATTAATATTTCCCTAGTAATAATCACATGCACGTATACATAATGCAAATAATATTTTAACTAAAACATTGGAATTAAATATTACAAATGAGATTTATAAAGTAAAGATTATTCCAAATTCCACTCAACTTCTCACTTTAGTGCCTAAGGCAGCATTTATTTGGTTTCTACTGTATCCCGCCTTAGGCACTGCATGGTGAAATCCAATCTCACATTTCCCACAGGGAGAAAGTGGCTAATAAGTGGGTTAAGCTGTACTCCCATTCATCAATGTACTTGTGAAGTGCAGCTCAACAGAAACTTGCTAAAAGCCCAAAAATAAAGCACACTTATTCATTTTTATAAAGGGATGCATCCAAATTATTAT
The DNA here is from genome assembly GCF_030144855.1 of Hypanus sabinus. Classification (NCBI taxonomy): domain Eukaryota; kingdom Metazoa; phylum Chordata; class Chondrichthyes; order Myliobatiformes; family Dasyatidae; genus Hypanus; species Hypanus sabinus. Next base: position 117,621,216 of record NC_082708.1, read on the forward strand.
CATAGCAAAACATTGCAAAATAACATAAAAATCCAAATATGAATGGATTCTTTGTAAGGTATGTCAGAATTAATACACATTAAAATAACCATTGAAGAACACACTCTTCCTTGATGAGAATTTAATGACAGTTAAATCAATCCCAAGCCGCAAATAATCTGTGATGTATCAGAATTTGCTGCTGACACATAGCTAGTGTAAAGTTTTGATATAATTTTCAAAGAGTTGGTCTTCAGGTACAAATGCTTTTCATTTACTTCACGCTTTTGGTATAGAACATCTCAATAATTTTTTTTCTCGAATCTAGAGCTACTTAAAATATAAAGAAGCAAACAGTAAAGAAGCACATTTTCATTATGCAGTATTGTACAGTTCAATTATGGCATCATGTACATAACAGAGGATAACAGTGATGTATCTGCATTAGGTATCATAGTTGTATTAAATAAGGAAACCAAACACACAAAAGAATTTCCAATTGACATAATTTAATTCCATCTTCATCAGAAAAGAATAAAAATGAATTTCACAAGCTAATAGGGTGTAAGAATTTAATTTTTTTGGCATTAACGTAAAGACACACATAAATGACTAGTTGACAGCCATTTGTCTTAGCTACAAAGGAAAGCAGATTCACCAGGCTTTAATGACCCATTTTCTATGTATTTTCTTATCAGTGGTAAATCAGATGACAGAATTAGAAGTGGGGAAATCCAAAATTATAATGTAAATATCCTACATTGTCATTATAACACCATATTTTATAGTGTAGTAGATCACTAACTGATAATACTTCAAAATTCAAGTCAACAGAATAATTTGAAGCATCAAATGTACTACATTATTCTTAGGTCTCTCAGTAGAATCTTTCATTTTGACGATTGGTAACTCAGTGAATCGTGCATACACAATTGATGGTCCCAATCCCAATCCAGTAATCAATAATTTCTGAAGTTTGCCAATGTTTGACCAGCAATACAGGCAAAAATATAACTAGATCTACCGTTAATATGTACTGTTCATATTAAAACATATGAGGAACCCTGGTATATTTATATACATTGGGGCCTTTTCTGTGGCTGTCAGTGACTGGTGGTGTTCTGCAGGGGTTGGTGTTGGGACCACTTCTTTTCATGCTATATGGCAATGATTTGGATGACAGAATTGATGGCTTTGTGGACAAGTTTGCGGATGATGTGAAGATAGCTGGAGGGGCAGGTAGTGTAGTTTTGAGGAAGCAGGGTGTCTGCAGAAGGATTTAGACAGGTTAGGAGAATGTGAAAAGAAGTGGCAGATGGAATATAGTGTAGATGATGTATATGGTCATGTGCTTTGGTAGAAGGAATAAAGGTTCTTCAGAAATCAGAGGTGCAAATGCACTTGGAAGTCTCAGTGCAGGATTCTCTAAAGATTGACTTGAAGGCTGAGTCAGTGGTAAGGAAGGAAAATGCAATGTTAGTATTCACTTCAAAAGGACTAGAATATAAAAGCAAGAATGTAATGCTGAGGCTTTACGAGGCTTTACAAGGCATTGGTTAGAGCACACTTAGCATATTGTGAGCATTTTTGGGCCTCTTATCGAAGAAAGGATGTGCTGGCATTGGATAGGGACCAGAGGAAGGTTATGAGAATGATCCTGGGAGTAAATAGTTAATCCATGAGGAGTGTTTAGTGGCTCTGTGCTTTGACTCACTGGCGTTTAGGAGAATGCACGGGGATTTCATTGAAGCCTATCAGATATCGAAAGGCCTAGATTGAGTGGGTATGCAGAGTATGTTCCATAAAGTGGGTGAGTGTAGAACTAGAGGGAACAGAATACAATGATGTCCCTATTTAAAGTGGAGCTTGATAGGTTCTTGATTAGTAAGGGCACCAATGGCTACGGGGAGAAGACAGAAGAATGATTTGAGAGGAATTATAAATTAGCCTTGATGGAATGGTGGAGCAGACTCAATGGGTCAAATGTCCTAATTCTGGTCCTACTTAATGTCTTATGATATATGATATATAAAATCCATTAATATTTGAGTATTTCCTAATTTTTGTTGTCTATTTTGAAAATTATAAAATTTCCAGGTCATTTTCAACTTCACCGTCTTTGAGATATTATTGTGGAGTGGATTGCCTACCTGTTGTAGTGACCAACAAAAACATTTAGATTTATATAGTACCGTTAATATAGCAACATGTTCCAACACATTTCACAGGAATGTTACCAAACAGATCTGTTATTATACCAGATAAAGAGAAATTATGACAGATAACCAGAAGGTTATCCAAAAACATAGGTAGGTTTTCAGAACACTTTGAAGGAAGAACGGCAGATAGTGAAGTAGAAATTTGAGGAACTTGATAGCTAATTATATTCAGCAATGGTCAAGAGATTGAAATTGGAGTTGAACAAATATCTTGGAAACCTGTAGTACTGGAGAAAATTACAGATACAGAGAGATGCAAGGTGATAGAAAAATCTGAAAACAATTGCAAACATTTATATAGGTATATTTTGTCTTCACTGAAATTGAGTGGATTTCAGAAAGTATTAACTCTTCCAGATATCAGAAACTCAAATTAGAACATCACCCTGTTTGCTGTGCAGACTTTAAATTTTAGAAGTGCAAGTAATTTTGTTAAATTTCAGCATTTGAAATAAATGTAAATGATAAAGGCAGAGCGTGACTCATCTTAAACTGACAGCAAAACATCATGATGATTCAGATTGAGCATCAGTATAAAGTTTGCCTACACGATCAATACCAGCTACATCATAACTTATCCAACAATACTGATACTGTAAAATTCATTATACTTACTTTTTTTGATTATCAGAACGCAGGCACAATATAACACCAGACTATCACTACCACTTCCTTGTGCAGACTTAATATAATTATTTATTTATTCATATATAAACTTTAACTGCCAATTTTATATGTCTAGTTTTCTATCAATGGCACCTTAATGACAAAAGGCCATTGGTTTGAAATATTCTTTTGAAGTAATTTATTAGCTTCATGGGTCATTGTGAGAAACTGGATACCCTGTAAATCACAACTCTGATATTGTTGACTATCTGTTTGACACAACATATACTGCAAGTGTTTTCTGTTTCGTAACAAAATTGTCTTTTCTTTTACAGTGTAATGTCTGTACCAGCTTTCTTGCTGTGCCCTCTCATGGGCTTGTTTCCTGCAGGTTTTACAGAAAACACTGATGTCAAAAGCTGTGCTTCCTTCCTGTCAATGGTGGTTTCTGCCTGCCTTCTGAACTGCCTTTCTATTTGGTCTTACAAGTGCCAAAAGCAAAATTTGCATTGTTAACAGTGATAATAGATTACAACCCCAAAACTGACTACCCTTGCTAACACCACTGGTTATATAGCTTTTTTTTAAACTGAGGTACAATGCCTGTCTTAAACTGATCTGAGATATGACAGTACATCTGTGCATTATTATCTTGTTTTTGAAGAAACTATATTGGGTACATAATTTATTTTGAGTGAATTTAAATCACCTTCTAATCCTCTTAAACATTTATTAGTCAGATTAGTTTTAAATGGTTTTCATGGATCCTTGTAATTCAGATGCTCCAAGTATCCTTAACTCCTGCTATAGACTATTATACAAAGATTAAAACTGAGCTGGCTCTGAAAGGAAATATAATAAGGCTATTTTCTGATACACTCAGTAAAGGTTGACAAAATGAACACTAAGTGCTTTGAAGTTAGATTTATAATGGAAGACTTACAGTACAAATACCATAGTAACTCCAGTGTTGGAGTGTACAGAGTTTATATATAGGACAAATATTTTGGCAAGTATTAATGGTTTATTTTAAATTATGTTAACACAATCAGATTAGGTTGTTCAGCTACCAATATTGTTCAAACTACTGTATTATGCATGAGAGCTTGAGGTGCACCTTTTCACTGTTCAAGGTAGTTTACAAAATGACTTGTGTTTTTCCTTGCAGAAAACGTCTTCAACAAATGGAAGAGTCACAGAACTGACAGCAGCATAACACAACTCAAAAGCATGTATCAGTTATAAGAATGAAGGCATGGGGGAGGAGTGCAATGGTTTTTGGCAAATACAGAAGCAGGAAAGCATGATGGAGCTTTTGTGTTGTCCAACTATGTACAAAATACAACTTGAATTTTTTTTATCAGGATATAAGAGCATTAAAATGTGATTTGAAGAACATCAACTGATGCTACACTAGCACTGTAACAGAGAATTTGGATCTCAGTTAATTTTGTTTTTGGTGAAGAATGTCTGTAAAGACATGGTAAGAAAAATGCAGTATCGCCCAATGATGCATGAAACTGCATGACACCATGTGATTTTTCATGAATCACTGGTACCAAAAAGAGATGCTAGCCTAATCTTCTGTAGAACCTAAATAAGTTTGACATGCATCTGGACGTATTGTGGACTTCTACCTTCCCTGTGTGAAACTGGTGTGTTGGCCAATATATTTTTAACCAAATAGCTGTCAAAAGGTCAGAAATGTCAATTATTTTATGTACTTTCCTTAGCACAGGGTCAGGGAAATTTTGAGATTGCTTCAGCTGGAGCTTGTAAGTACTCTGTGGATGGTGAACAAATAAATTTATCTCCCAATATTTCAAATAATGCTCACCTGTCACTTTTTGAAAGAATGTCAGATGACGATGAATATTTTATGATATATGGGAAGAAGTCAAAGAGCAACATTCAGTAGTACAGGTGAAATTAAAGAAGTAGGATTGGTGAGAGAGATATCATGGATAAGAGGAAGTTGGAGATGATGGTGGTTAATGAAGAAGGTGTTTGATGCCATATAAATGGTAGTCTGGAAACTGCATTCTCCAGAATTGCTTCTGGATTCTGAATTATGAACTCATCTTTCTTATGGAGAGCACAGTGCATGCAGATAGGTAAATGAATAACTTCTTGCAAAAAGCCACAAACCTTGGCCTTGGTCTTGTAGCAGAGACCATGACTGAGGCTCAGATTTTCAAACCGGAAGAATGAAGCTCTTCAATTTTGAGTAGCTTCTTACAAAAATTGTGCATTGATGCATACATAAGGGATATCTAGAAGCTGAAATATTTTTAAAAATTCTTTGCAAAAATAAAAGGAAAAATCCTGTTGTTATGTTAAAGTCAGTGCAGTTTTTAGCATGGAATGAAGGGATTGACATTCCACATTGTTATATCAGCATTTTAGAATCAGAGAATCAAATACAATTATGGTTTAATATGCTTTTAACAACTTTGTTCAATGCAACTCACGATTTTCAATGGAATTTTTCCGTGAGAACAGTAATCCAAATATTCCATTGACTTTGTTTGATTGTATTTGCAAAGATTGCCAAGTGCATGCACTTAAAGAGCAAAAGGGCACCATCTATGGCTAATTGTGGATAGTTACAGTAGATATCAGATATTGTTGTTTGTCTTACTGGTTGAAGAAGGCATTATTACAATTGCAAAATCTAGGTCAATGTTTTGAAAAAACACTTTCCAGACTTGGATGCTGGTGATAAATAGCAATCTATTTTAGTGATATAGAAAGAAAACATAAAACAGCATGAAAAATTTAAAAAAATAACTGCGGGTATGGAAAATCTGAAATGAAACTGAAAATGCTGGAAACAGCTTAATGAGTTATGCAGCAACTGTAGAAAGAAAAAAAAAACAAATCAAAGAAACAAATCAAAAATCAAAGGGAGCATAAGGTAAAAGAGCCCTTAGGAGGCAACAATCATAATATGATCAAATTCACCCTGCATTTTGAAAGGGAGAAGATAAAGTCCAATGTATGAGTATTCCAGTTGAGCAAAGGGAATTGCAGAGATATGAGAAAGGAGCTGGCCAGTTAATTGGAAGGGGATACTAGCAGGGATGCCCTCTTTACAGTAGTAGTAGTAGTAGTAGTAGTAGTAGTAGTAGTAGTAGGCCTCTGTTAGTCTCGATAGACCATTGATTTGTGCCTTGGAAAGTTTCCAGGGTGTAAGCCTGGGCAAGATTGTTTTTTATGGAAGACCGGCAGTTGCCCAAGCTGCAAGTCTCCCCTCTCCACGCCACTGATGTTGTCCAAGGGAAGGACATTAGGACTCATACAGCTTGGCACTGGTGTCGTCGCAGAGCAATGTGTAATTAAGGGCCTTGCTCAAGGACACACACGCAGCCTCAGCCAAGGCCGAACTAGTGACCTTCAGATCACTAGATGGACACCTTAACCACTTGGCCACGCGCCAACACATTTCAAAGATTAATACCATATCTTCTAAACAGGGAGAAAATTCAAAAAATCAGGGGTGCAAAGGGACTTGGGAGTCCTTGTGCAGGATTCCCTAAAGATTAACTTGCAGGTTGGGTTGGTGCTAACAAAGACAAATGAATGTTTACATTAATGTTGAGCGGACTAGAATAAATATAAAAGCAAGGATGTAATGCTGAGGACTTATAAGACATTGATCATACTGCATTTTGAGTATTGTGAGTAGTTTTGTGTCCCATTTTTAAGTAAGGATGTGCTGGCAGTGGAGAGGCTCCAGAGGAGATTCACAACATTGATCCTGAGAATGAAAAGGTTCACATGAGGAGGAATTTCTTTAGCCAGAGGGTGGTGAATCTGTGGATTGCATTGCCACAGATGGCTGTGAAAGCCATCATTGAGTATATTTAAGATGGAGGTTGACAGGTTCTTGATTAGTCAGAGCATCAAAGGTTATGAGGAGAAGGCAGGAGAATAGCAATGAGAGAGATAATAAATCAGCCATGATGGAATAGCGAAGCAAACTTGATGAGCTGAATGCCTTAATTCTGCTCCAATGTCTTTTGGTCTTGTATTTTGTTAGGATAGGTAAAGAGAGGAGACAAGTTGATTTTAGGCACTAAAATGATGGAGAAGTATGAATAGGACAAAAGGAATATCTATGATTGGGTAGGGGTAGTGTAACTATGGAAGTAAATTGTAGAGGCCATCTGGTTGATGGGTTAGGGGGAAATTAGAGAAAGACAATACAAACAAAGGAGTAGTGGAATTCTTTGAAGAAATAACAAGCAGGATAAACAAAGGAGAATCAGTTGATGTTGTGTACTTGGATATTCAGAAGTCCTTTAATGAGCTATAGGCCCATGGTATTACAGGAAAGATACCAGCATGGATAAAGCAGTGGATGATTGGAAGGAGGCAAAGAGTGGAAATAAAGGGAGCCTCTTCTGCTTGGCTGCTAGTGACTAGTGGTATTTCACAAGGGTCTGTGTTGGAACTGATTCTTTTTACGTTATATGGCTTTGTTGCAAAGTTCGCAGACGAAATGAAAATAAGTGGAGAGGCAGATAGTTTTCAGGAAGTAGTGAGGCTACAGAAGGACTTAGACAGCTTAGGAGAATAACAAAGAAATGGCAGATGGAATATAGTTTAAGGAAATGTATAGTCATTCAGTTTTGTAGAAAAAAATGAAAAAGTTGACTATTTTCTAAATGGAGAGAAACTACAAAAAAACTGAGGTGCAATGAGTCTTGGGAGTCCTTGTGTAGGATTCCCTAAAGGTTAATTTGCAGGTTGACTCTGTGGTAAGGGAGGTAAATGCAATGTTAGCATTAATTTCAAGAGGACTAGAATATAAAAGCAAGGATGTAATGTTGAAACTTTATAAAGTGCTGGCGAGGCCTCACTTGGAGTATTGTAAACAGATTTGGGGCCCTTATAACCATATAACCATATAACAATTACAGCATGGAAACAGGCTAACTTGGCCCTTCTAGTCCATGCTGAATGCTTACTCTTACCTAGTCCCACCGACCTGCACTCAGCCCATAACTCTCCATTACTTTCCTGTCCATATACCTATCCAATTTTACTTTAAATGACAATATCAAATCTACCTCTACCCCTTCTACTGGAAGCTTGTTCCACACAGCTACCACTCTCTGAGTAAAGAATTTCCCCTTCGTGTTACCCCTAAACTTTTGCCCCCTAACTCTCAACTCATGTTCTCTTGCTTGACTCTCCCCTACTCTGAATGGAAAAAGCCTATCCACGTCAACTCTATCTATCCTCCTCATAATTTTAAATACTTCTATCAAGTCCCCCCTCAACCTTCTACATTCCAAAGAATAAAGACCTAACTTGTTCAACCTTTCTCTGTAACTTAGGTGCTGAAACCCAGGTAACATTCTGGTAAACCTTCTCTATTTTGTTAACATCTTTCCTATAATTCGGTGACCAGAACTGTACACAATACTCCAAATTCAGCATTACCAATGCATAGAACTTAGAACATAGAATAGTACAGCACATTATAGGCCCTTCAACCCACAATGTTGTGCCGATCCTCAAACCCTGCCTCCCATATAAACCCCCACCTTAAATTCCTCCATATACCTGTCTAGTAGTCTCTTAAACTTCACTAGTGTATCTGCCTCCACCACTGACTCAGGCAGTGCATTCCACACACTAACCACTCTCTGAGTGAAAAACCTTCCTCTAATATCCCCCTTGAACTTCCCTCCCCTTACCTTAAAGCCATGTCCTCTTGTACTGAGCAGTGGTGCCCTGGGGAAGAGGCACTGGCTATCCACTCTATCTATTCCTCTTAATATCTTGTACACCTCTATCATGTCTCCTCTCATCCTCCTCCTCTCCAAAGAGTAAAGCCCTAGCTCCCTTAATCTCTGATCATAATCCCATACTCTCTAAACCAGGCAGCATCCTGGTAAATCTCCTCTGTAGCCTTTCCAATGCTTCCACATCCTTCCTATACTGAGGTGACCAGAACTGGACACAGTACTCCAAGTGTGGCCTAACTAGAGTTTTTTAGAGCTGCATCATTACATCGCGACTCTTAAACTCTATCCCTCGACTTATGAAAGCTAACACCCACCCCATAAGCTTTCTTAACTGCCCTATCTACCTGTGAGGCAACTTTCAGGGATCTGTGGACATGTACCCCCAGATCCCTCTGCTCCTCCACACTCCCAAGTATCCTGCCATTTACTTCGTATTCTGCCTTGGAGTTTGTCCTTACGAAGTGTACCACTTCACACTTCTCCAGGTTGAACTCCATCTTCCACTTCTCAGCCCACTTCTGCATCCTATCAACGTTTCTCTGCAATCTTCAATAATCCTCTACACTATCCACAACACCACCAACCTTTGTGTCATCTGCAAACTTGCCAACCCACCCTTCTACCCCCACATCCCGGTCGTTAATAAAAATCACCAAAAGTAGAGGTCCCAGAACAGATCCTTGTGGAACACCACTAGTCACAACCCTCCAATCTGAATTTACTCCCTCCACCACAACCCTCTGCCTTCTGCAGGCAAGCCAATTCTGAATCCACCTGGCCAAACTTCCCTGGATCCCATGCCTTCTTACTTTCTGAATAAGCCTACCATGTGGAACCTTGTCAAATGCCTTACTGAAATCCATGTAGATCACATCCACTGCACTACTCTCATCTATATGCCTGGTCGCCTCCTCAAAGAACTCTATCAGGCTTGTTAGACATGATCTGCCCTTTACAAAGCCATGCTGACTGTCCCTGATCAGACCATGCTTCTCTAAATGCCCATAGATCCTATCTCTAAGAATCTTTTCAAACAGCTTTCCCACCACAGACGTAAGGGTCACTGGTCTATAATTACCCAGACTATCCCTACTACCTTTTTTGAACAAGGGGACAACATTCGCCTCCCTCCAATCCTCTGGTACTGTTCCTGTGGACAAGGTGGATGCAAAGATCCTAGCCAGATGCTCAGCAATTGTACAATTTTAACATTACATCCCAACTCCCTGAATACTTTCCATTAATTTACGCACCACTGGTGTTAAACTTACAGGCTTATAATTGCTAGGTTTACTCTTAGAACCCTTTTTAAACAATGGAACCACATGAGCAATATGCCAATCCTCTGGCACCATCCCCGTTTCTAATGACATTTGAAATATTTCTGTCAGAGCCCCTTCTGTTTCTAGTCTAACTTCCCTCAAGGTCCTAGGGAATATCTTGTTGGGACCCAGAGATTTATCCACTTTTATATTCCTTAAAAGCGCCAGTATTTCCTCCTCTTTAATCATCATAGTTTCCATAACTTCCCTACTTGTTTCACTTACCTTACATAATTCAATATCCTTCTCCTTAGTGAATACCCGAAGAAAAGAAATTGTTCAAAATCTCCCCCATCTCTTTTGGCTCCACACATAGCTGTCAATTCTGACTCTCTAAGGGACCAATTTTATCCCTCACTATCCTTTTGCTATTAATATAACTGTAGAAACCCTTCAGATTTATTTTCACCTTACTTGCCAAAGCAACCTCATATCTTCTTTTAGCTTTTCTAATTTCTTTAAGATTCTTTTTACATTCTTTATATTCCTCAAGCATCTCATTTACTCCATGCTGCCTATATTTATTGTAGATATCTCTCTTTTTCAGAACCAAGTTTCCAATATCCCTTGAAAACCTTGGCTCTCTCAAACTTTTAATCTTTCCTTTCAATCTAACAGGAACATAAAGATTCTGTACCCTCAAAATTTCACCTTTAAATGACCTCCATTTCTCTATTACATCCTTCCCATAAAACAAATTGTCCCAAACCACTTCTTCTAAATCCTTTTGCATCTCCTCAAAGTTAGCCTTTCTCCAATCAAAAATCTCAACCCTGGGTCTAATCCTATCCTTCTCCACAATTATATTGAAATTAATGGCATTGTGATCACTAGACCCGAAGTGCTCCCCAGCACATACCTCCATTACCTGACCTATCTTATTCCCTAACAGGAGATCCAACACTGCCCCTTCTCTAGTTGGTACCTCTATGTATTGCTGCAAAAAACTATCCTGCACACATTTTACACACTCCAAACTATCCAGCCCTTTTACAGTATGGGCTTCACAGTCTATGTGTGGAAAATTAAAATCTCCCACAATCACAACCCTGTGCTTACTACAAATATCTGCTACCTCCTTACAAATTTGCTCCTCCAACTCTCGCTCCCCATTAGGTGGTCTATAATACACCCCTATTAGTGTTACTACACCTTTCCCATTCCTCAATTCCACCCAATATAGCCTCCTTAGATGAGCCCTCTGATCTATCCTGCCAGAGCACCGCTGTAATATTTTCTCTGACAAGCAATGCAACACCTCCCCCCCCCCCCCCCCCCCCCGTCCCTCTGATTCTATCACACCTGAAGCAACGAAATCCCGGAATATTTAGTTGCCAATCACACCCCTCCTGCAACCATGTTATATATACAACATCATATTCCCAGGTATGAATCCATGCTCTAAGCTCATCCACCTTTCTTACAATGCTCCTAGAATTAAAATAAATGCATTTAAGAAATTTTTCACCTCTTCCTCTCTGTTTATCTTTAATGGTGCAAACAGCTTTACTATCTTCTTTTTCTTCCTTCTCCCTTACATCTGTTCCTACACTCTGGTTCCCCTCCCCCTCATATCTAGTTTAAATCCACTGGAGCCTCTATAGCAAACCTACCTGCAAGAATATTTGTCTCCCTCCAGTTCAGATGTGAGCCATCCCGCCGGAACAGGTCCCACCTTTCCTGGAAAACTGCTCAATTATCTATAAATCTGAAGCCCTCCCTCCTGCACCATGTCTTCAACCACCTGTTGATCTGCGCTAATTTACTATTTTTAAACCCGCCTGCATGTGGCACTGTTAGCAATCCTGAGATTGCTATCCTGAAGTTCCTGTCCTTTAACTTGGTGCCTAACTCCCTAAACTCACCTTTCAGGACCTCCTCACTCTTGCTACCCACGTCATTGGTCCCTACATGGACCACGACATCCGGCTGCTCACCTTCCCTCTTGAGAATATTGAGAACTCGATCTGATATATCGCGGACCCTGGAACCAGGGAGGCAACAGACCATCTGGGATTCTCGATCTCTTCCACAGAACCTCTTATCTGTCCCCCTAACTATCGAATCCCCTATCACTACTGCTCTCCTCTTTTCCCTCCTTCTCCTCTGAGCTGAGGGTCCAGTCTCAGTGCCAGAGATGCAACCACTGCAGCTTGTCACTGGTAGGTCATCCCCACCAACAGTATCCAAAACGGTATACTTATTATTGATGGGAACGGCCACAGGGGTGCCCTGCTCATTTTGCCTAATCCCCTTCCCTCTCCTGACAGTCACCCAGCTACCTGTCTCCTGACTGTTAGGGGTGACTATCTTCCTGTAACTCCAGTTTATTTCTGCCTCTGCCTCCTGAATGATCCGAAGTTCATCCAGCTCCAGCTTCAGTTCCCTAACACGGTTTGTCAGGAGCTGAAGCTAGATAAACCTTTTACAGGTGTAGTCATCAGGGGCAATTGTGCTCGCTTTGACTTCCCACATACTGCAAAGGGAGCACTCGACTGCCCTAATTGCTGCCTCCATTACCTATCCTAAGCTAATTAGATTAATTAAAGGAGCTTACCCAGCCTTACCTCACTTGGAGTGAACCTTGTCCTCAGCCTCTGCTTGCCGATGCCTGTCGAGCCATAGCCTTCCTATTCTGTCTCCCACTACTATGTCACCTGCTCCATTAATCTGCTTGCTTTTCAAATTCTCCCGCTGCCTTATGGGCAGAAAGGACATGCTGAAACTGGAGAGGGTTCAAAGAAGGCTCAAGAAAATGATTCCAGGATTAAATGGTTTGGCATATGAAGAGTGTTTGAGGGCTCTGAGTCTGTATTCACTGGAATTCAGAAGAATGAGGGGTGATCTGATTGAAACCCATCAAATGGTGAAAGGCCATGTAAAGAGGATGTCTTCTGTGGTGGGAGAGTCCAAGACCAGAGGACACAGCCTCAGAATAGAGAGAAGTCCTTTTAGAATGGAGATGAGGAGGAATTTCTTTAGCCAGAGAGTGGTGAATCTGTGGAATTCTTTGCCACAAGCAGGCGTGGGGTCCAGGTCTTTATGTATGTTTAAGGCAGAGGTTGATATATTCCTGAATGGTCAGTGCATGAAGGGATATGGTGAGAAGGCAGGTGATTGAGGTTAAGAGGAAAATTGGATCAGTCTGTTCTCCTGTCCTCATCAATTTCTCCCCTTGTTAGTGACACAAGGTCATACATAGAACTATACAGCATGGAAACAGACCCTGCTAACTGTTAAGTGTCTATTTACATTAATTCTATACAGTTCCTATTTTATTCCAAATGACATAAAACAACACTTTTCACTGTATATTGGTACATTAAATAACAATAAAATAAGTGGCATCATAAAGAAGACACAACAGGACCTCTACTTTCTGAGACATTTGCATTGATTCAGCATGTCACCAAAAACTTTGACAAACTTTTATAGATGCACAGTGGAGAGTACTGTAATCTAATTGGTTGCAACGTGGCCTACAATGGAAACACCAATGCCCAGGAATGGAAAAGTCTTGAGAAAATGATTGATATAACCCCGTCCCATCATTGGCAAAAACCCTCCCTACCATTAAGCACACCTACAAGGAGGTCAAGAAAGTAGCATCCAGCAGCAAGGTCTCCACCATCCAGGTGGTTCTCCCTTCTTGATTTTACCATTAGGCAGGAGGGACAGAAGCCTTAGGGTCCTTACTACCAGAGTCAGGAGCAGTTATTATCCTACAAACATTAGTCATCAGAACCTGTGTGGATAACTTCACTTTCCTCAACACTAAACTGATTCTATGACCTATAGACTCACTTTCAAAAATTCTTTACAACTCATGTTCTCAGTATTATTTGTTATTTGCAGTATTTGTCTTATTTTAAACATTGGTTATTTGTCAGTCTTTGTTTATGTATGGTTTTTCATAAATTCTGTTATATTACTTTATTTTCATGTAAATACTGCAAGAAAATGAGTCTCGAGGTGGTATATGGAAACATACAGTGTACATACTTTGATAATAAATACAGTTAGAACTTTGAACATTGATTTTTCTATGTGTGGTTAGAGTCAATACATTCTATTTTCTGCCAAATGGATCAAATGTTCAACAAAATGTTACTGCAGTATACCCCCGCCATTCCATTGTTATTAATTAGAACTGGGAATAAATAAATATACTATCAACTGTCCTTTAAATAATTGTCAGTACTCCAAGCTTAACAACTTCCATTCACTGTACATTATTTAGTCACTGTGGACACATCACCCTAGCATATCACAAGACATTTATTAACATGCTTTTCTCTCTCCTACAGAAAAGGATGGTTCATGATCAGCAACAGCAATAGCCAACCATCTTAGGACAAATGTTAATAGCTCTTAAGGCTTACCAAATCATCAACTAGACTTGCCAAATAAGAGTTTGCTAGCCATTATGGGTTTGATGTTATGGAGTCCATGGCTGGTGACGATTCAAAGACAATTGAAGTCTCCAGTATGGTTACACCTGAGACACCTTGTTCCTTGTCCTGCACCACAGCTTCTGGCATAAACCCACATTATTATCACAAATTTATTATCACCAGCTCTGCAGTGAAGGAGAATGGTGCCAAGAGTAACCATCAAACCAAAATAGCCTTTTGTTAGTCTGGCATGGCAGCTCATAGAGAGCACTGTTACAAATAGAAACTGTTGTGATTGTGTCCCACATTAGGCAACAATCACCATTTATATATAGCTGCAGTCCAGCTATATATTCAGGGAGTGAAATCCCTTGTACTTCCTGAACAACTTTAATTTTTATGTGATGCTTTCAAGGGAGTTAGGTGCAGTCAATGATTCCATGCATTTTTGAGAATCTGTCAAATCCACATGCACGTGGTGTATGCTGGTTTCTTTTAAAGGAGGTAGATATATATTCAACTCTTCTGGAATAGAGAGTTTATGTAGCCTCCCTTATTGCAGTGGGGCAGCAGAAATTGCTGGATATTGGTAAGGTCTTCAGCATCAACTTCAAAAGACCTTAAGACATGAATCTCCGTCCATCACCTTCTCTGGCACTGATAATACGTTCCTGGACTTGCTCTATGGTAGCTTTTGTAACTGTAGGTTTTTTCTTTCCTTTATTATTAACCACTAGACAAACTGGGTTTCCCTGGCACATTACTCTTTCTAAGACGGGTGTATAAGAACTGCTTCCAAAACCATCTTGTTGGACAGGGCTCCTGTTGAGGGCTGTGTTTCTCTGTTTCTCCTTCGTCTTTTAACACACCTTTTCTCTGGGAGCTTTCTCCTTATTTTTCCTAACAGCTCAAAGCTTAAATAAATGACCACCAAAGCCTAATACCTGCTATTTAGAATGTGGTTGATGATTGTAGATATCAGGATATAATTCTTTCATCAGTTGCACCACTGTCTGAATAAAAATTCTCCAAAGACCAAACAGCATATCTTTATAATTGTCCATCAAACCTGTCACCAGCAAACCAACAGCTGAAAATGTTTTTGAATTTTGCAGATAGTGTAGCCTGTGGGGAAACTCCTTACTGCCAAATCTCGAAACTCCCATGTACGTTGAACATGTGGTGTTTGGTCCATTGTTGTGGTCAGATTAAGAAGTACAGTAACTGAGTTCAAATAAAAAAAACAGAAAATAGTGGAAGTACTCAGCAAGTCAGGCAGCATCTCTGGAAAGAGAAACAGATTAAATTTCAGGTCCAAGACCTTTCATTAAAATTAGGATAGTTCTGTACTCAAAAGTTCAAAGCAAAATTTATTGTCAGAGTACATAAAAGTCACCACATACAACCCTGACATTCTTTTTTTGTGCAGGCATACTTAGCAAATCCATAAAGCAGTAACTGTAAACAGGATCAAAAAAGCGGCATCCATCATTAAAGACCCCCATAACACAGGACGTGCCCTCTTCTCATTGCTACCATCAGGGAGGAGGTACAGGAACCTGAAGGCACACACTCAATGGTTTAGGAATAGCTTCTTCCACTCTGCCATCAGATTTCTGAATGAACATTGAACCCATGTACACTACCTCACTATTTTGTTTTCTCTTTTTGCACTATATATTTAATCTAATTTAGTTAAAAATATACATATATTTACTGTAATTTACAGTTTTTTATTATTATGTATTGCAATGTACTGCTGCTACATAACAACACATTTCACGGCACATGACGGTGATATTAAATCTGATTCTGTTTCTGATACTATGATCAAATCAATTGAGCACACAGGTAAACATTAAGATTCACCTACTCAGAGTAAAGTGCAAAGTACATTTATTATCAAAGTACATATATGTCACCATATACTACCCTGAGATTAATTTCTTGCTGGCATTCACAGTAAATATGAATAGAACCAATGAAAAACCACACACAAAGCAAACAACCAATCTGCAAAAGACACCAAACTGTGCAAATACAAGGAGAAATAAAACAATAATAATAATTAATATAATAACAACAATAAAGAAGCAATAAAGAGTTCAAGAACATGAGATAAAGAGTCCTTGAAAGTGAGTCTATAGGTTGTGGGAACAGATCAGTGTTGGGGTGAGTGAAGTTGAGTGAAGTTATCCTCTTTGGCTCAAGAGGCTGATGGTCGAGGGGTAATACCTGTTTATGAACCTGGTGGTGTGGGTCCTGAGGCTCCTGTGCCTCTATCCTGATATCAATAACTAGAAGAGAGAGTCTGGATGGTGGGGATCCTTAATGTTGGATACTGATTTCCTGCAACAGTGCTCCTTGCAGATATGCTCAATGATGTGGAGAGCTTTACCCCTGGTGGGCTGGGCTGTATCCACTACTTTTTGTTGGCTTTTCCATTTAAGGGCATTGGTGTTTCCATACCAGGCTGTCATGTACCCAATCAGTATATTATCCATACACATCTATACAAGTTTGTCAAAGTTTTAGATGATGTGCTGAACCTTCACAAACTTCTTAGATGCATTACTATGTCTTCTTTGAAATGGCACTTATTGTTTGTGCTGGACTCAGGACAGATGCTCTGAATGATAATGCTGAGAAAATTGCTGACCCTCTTCACCTCTGGTTCCATGATTAGGACTGGTTCATGGACCTCCAATTTTCTCTTCCTTTAGTCAATAATCATCTCTCTGGTTTCGGTGACATTGAGAAAGAAGTTTTTGTGCCACCATTCAGCCAGATTTCCAATTACCCTCCTAAATGCTGATTCATCACCACCCTTGATTCAGCCAATGGTGTCGTCAGCAAACTTAAATATAGCATTGGAGCTGTGCTTAGCCACTCAGTCACAAGTATAAAGCGAGTAGGGAAGGGGGCTAAGCACACAGGCTTGTGGTACATCTATATTGATGGTGATTGTAGAGGAGATGCTGTTGCTGGGCTCTGGGCTCTGAAGGTGAGGAAATTGAAGATCCAGTTGAATAAGTTGGTATTGAGCCCTAGGTCTTGCAGCTTATTGATTAATTTTGAGGGACCAATAGTATTGAATGCAGAGCTATAGTCCCTGAAGAGCTTCCTGATGTATGCATCTTTACTATTCCAAGATTGAGTGAAGACTCAGTAAAATAGCATCTGCTGTTCTACACTCCAGCAGGCAAATTGCAGTGGATCCAAGTTGTTTCTCAGCCAGGAGTTTCATCATCAACCTCTCAAAGCAATTCATCATAGTGGATGTTGATACTACTGGACAATACAGTAATCATTGCAGAAGTTTTCTTGGACACTAGTATAATTGAAGCCTGCTTGAAGAGGGGTGGGTACCTTATACTGCTGAAGCATGAGATTAAAGGTATCAGTAATCACTCCAGTCAATTGATCAGCACAAGTCTTCAATATTCTGCCAGGTATCCTGTCTGGGTCAGATGCTTTCTGTGGGTTCACCCTCCTGAAGGATGCTCTCACATCAGCTCAGAGACTGAAATCATAGGATTATTGTGGGCTGTGGGCGTTTATGAAGGTGCCTCCATGTTTTGTGGGTCACAGGGAATATAAAACATATTGAGCTCATCTGGGAGTAAAACCTTGTTGTCACCTATGTTGCTTGGTTTTGCTTTGTAGGATTCAAACCCAGTCACAGCTGATAAGCATCCTTCTATGATTACAGTTTGGTCTGGATTGCCACTCTGCATCTGAGATGGCTTTCCATAGGTTGTACCTGGACCTTTTGTATTTTACTTGGTTGCCAAACCTGAATGGCACTAATCTGGTCCTCAGCAGACTGTAGATCCCCTGCTTAACATCAGCCTTTGGTGGCAATGTACACTGTGTTCAAGATCATGGAGGAGAACTCTCTTGGTAAGAAGAACGGATGACACTTAATCATTAATCATTAGATTAATTCGGTGTGGTTGAGAGCAAGGTTGAGAACAGAGTATGCAGCCTAATAGTGGAGTACAAACTCACAATCATTTCCATTACTCGTCCATCTTGCCGATAAAGATTCAGGAGCAGAAGGTGAGCAGGTTTTCAGTGCTGTCTGCTTGAGTTTGACTAGTCTTCCTTTTCCTCTCTCTCACTGCTGCCGGAGGAAGGTGGAGGAGTCTTAGGTCTTGGGCAAGGTTTGATTGGCGCGATCTGTGGATTGGGCTAATTTTTAGAGGACTCTGCAGTTCATGTTATATGTGTTTCTGGTTACACCTTTGTATATTGCTACTTTGCATGTCTTTGATCAGGGCACTCAACATGGACTGGTTCTGCAGCTTGCAGGCAATGAACAACACAGTGTTAAGCTGAACTGAACTCAAACTAAACTAACCATTCCAAGACTGTTTCAAGGATTCTGCAGTTTAGTGTTTGATATTCTTCATGTTTTCACTTGTTTTTTTGCCATTTGTGTGAGTTTTTCATTTTTTTGTGTGTTGGGTATTTGATGTTTTCTTTGAATGGATTCCACTGTGTTACTTTATTTGTTGGCTGCCTGCAGGAAGATGAATATCTGGGTTCTATACTGCATACATACTTTAATAATAAATGTACTTTGAATCTTTGAATTCGATGTTCCAGGTTCGAAAGACAAGAGTGCAGGAGGATTGTTCAGTCAAGCACCACAAAGAGTTTATCATGAAACACAGAATCCCCACCCCCCTTTTGATTTCTTTGAATCAGCAATTTGGTTTATCCAGTGGATCAAAAAGCCCTCAAGTCTGACTGCCAAATCCAGCTTCTCTGAGGTGAGCCATGTCTCTGTGAAACAGAGAACACATCAATCCCTCATTTCCCTCTCATATAGAATCTTACTCTTCAGTCCTCTATCTTGTTCTCCAGTGACCGTACATTTGCTAACAAGATACTGAGTACAGGACATTTTACACTGTGCTATTTTAGTTTTGCTTGGAGTAGTATTCTCCTTCCTTTTTTCTGGCAAAGGCAAAGTACCTTCATTTGCTTAAAGGTGCCATACTTGCTTTTGTGGGAGTTGAGTTTGCCAAGTCCTTTAAGATATCGTAAAATCGCTTGCTTGTTAAGGTGGTTTAAAAGTATGCTATTTAAAGGGAAATTACAGGCCTCAAATTGCAGCAATAGTATTTCAGAATAAGTACATCTAGATGTTTTGTGAGCAGCCTGCAAAATATCACTGTTTATTGCCAGCACCATCTTGGTAATTTCATGCAGTAGGAACACACTGTATTTTTATTAATATGTGAACGGCATGAAATGTGAAAAAAATGTGGCTCTGACTACACACAAAACTTAAAACTTAAAACATACCTGCCTTGGAACCAATTTTCACAGCCAAAGACAATTGCTGTGCAGACAAGTAAACACTAATTAACACTCAGCAGGAATCTATGAACTGCAGTTCATTGATTGAGTAATTAATACAGCAGTAACCTGAACTATTATTAGTGGTTCTCATATTATTGTTAGATAATGATGGCACATATTCAGGGACAGCTATCCTGTTGGTGCAGTCTTCCTGGGTAGGGGAAGCAAGGAGATAGTACCTATATGCAATGGGTATCCCCTTTGCTATGTTTTTGTACTGTCAGCACAGAGTTTTCACAATTTGTATCAGTGGCTTAAAATAACCCATGCCATGGTATCCTTTGAACAATTTTAGAAACATTGTCAAAAGCTGCAATGGCAAAAATTATCAAATTGTTACACTTTTACAGCAACAATGATGACATGCATTTAAATACCAGTATAAACACTATGTAGATAGAAGAACTAAACTATCAAGAGGATATTAATAGCTTGAGTGAATTATCACAGTACTGGCAGAGATATCAATGTAACCAAATGTAATATAATGGACTTTGGATGAAAGCTTATAGAAGAGTAGTTGCTATATAATAAAGATAACAACAGTATAGATCTAAAAGTACATTAGTGTCCACGTAGATAAGATTTTAAAAATAATTTTTACAGAAAGTAATTAAAATGATTAATGGAATATTAGCTTTTATATCTCGGGGACTGTAGTGTAAAACAATACGAGCTTGCTATGCCATCTTACAGTGCACATGTTAGCTATAGAGGGAGTGCAATGTAGATTTACCAGAACTTCATCTATCTTGTAAGAATTATAATTACATGGAGAGATTACACAAACAATCTTGAATTTAAAAGGTTAAGTAGAACTTTGATTGAAGTTTTCAAGGTATTAAGGGAACTAATGTTACTGAATTGCCATTAAGTGATTGTGAGCAGATTATTTCAAATACGTATTCTTTGATCCATAGCATCTGCAGTTGTATTTTTGTGTTTTAGTTCAAATTCAAACAGTGGGTATATAAAAAAAAAAAATACACTGTGGATTCTGGTTAACTGGGACACATCAGGAACATTACATTTTGGCCCAGTTAAGTGGCTGCCCTAATTAGCTGAAGTTTCATGGAAATAGTTTAAAAAGGTATAAAAAAGACAAACTAATTTTAACTGAGTAACAAATTATATAATTAAGTGAAATACAGAACAAATTAGAACACTACCAATACCTCTACAGTACTATCAAGCTATATATTATTTCATAATTGTTATCAATGGAGGAATTCATCCAGTGTATGCTGTGTTCTTTTGATTGACAGTAAATTAACAAAATCAGTGCCGACACCTAGTGCAGATAATGGACTGCCTTCATACAATGCTTTCAACAGCTGCATCCTCCATTTTCATCATGGATACCTTCAAATTCTTTGCCATTCCTAACTTGATGAAATAGTGAAATTGTTTAATTTTCACTCCCAGCCTTTTCTTGCCTGAATGCTTGAAACCACAGTGAGCAAAACAGTACTGAATTGTCTTACTGCTTATTTCTCACCAACTTATCAGTGACAAAAGTCACTGCTTTTTGAACACAAACAAATGCAACTGATGCTATTAAAAAAACTGTGCACTCTAGGCACGATACAATGTCTAACAGCCACACAAATACACGTGACTAATGCTAGTTAGAAATTGTTTGCTAGTAGTCTCCTCTATCAATTAAGTGGAATAGTGTTCCAAATAAACAAAGGAAATTCCAGTTATTTCTCGATTAGCTTTTGTTCTTTAAGAGTTGTCCCAAACAAGCCCTGATTAACCGTCGACCCACTTAACCAGAATTCACTGTAGTTGTTTATGGATTGGGGCTAAAGATGATATCTAATGAGAGGAAATTCTTGTTTCTCCATACTGAATGCAGGGTGAATAGCTTGACAAGTCTGAGAGAATTGTGAGTTTAAGAAGAGAGATGGTGAAGTGAAGTTAGATACAACCATTTTACTGTGACTAAACTACATTCACATTCTGAATATAGATTAATGGAATAAAAGGGCTCCAACATTATGCAATAATGCCAGATGAATATTGCTCATTGACTTTTGGCTTCCAAGTAGGGACAATGTAGAGAAGTTTAAGTTATATTGAATGTAATATTTGAAGAAAACTCAGAGGATCAAGGACAGTGCTTCAAATAAATACAAAAAGGGTTGAGCATGAGAAAATTGACATTATGTAAGCAAAAGGATTGATATCAGATGACACCTACCAGAGGACTGCTCTGAATACTATTAGTTAAAAATGAAGTTGGGATTCATGCCACATATTGTGACAATACAAAAGGCTGCAGTGAATTCACAACCACAATTTATAAAAATGATTAGGAGATTATAATGAATGTGGGTATTACAGAGGGCAACCAAGTAATTGGTCAAGATGTCCAAGGATTTTATTTTTGACCTAGTCCTGCTAATGAACAATCAGGTCCTGATATTTACAAAGAAGATTGACAAATACAAGCAGAAATGAGAGAGATTGTGGCCAATGGTAATTGAAAGCAGTTGGCCTTTGGATATACATATTTGTAAACAATGTACATCAAAAGGCTGACAGTGTTAGGATTAACTTGGATCAAGGAATTTAGATGGGGAGAGTATGTTTCCTATCTAATCACTAAGCAAAGTAGAACAGAAATAGATCTGCCACCCCCACTTGAGAATAACTGGAGAAGAAAGTGTTAGGCATTCTCAGTCTAGCATATTCATTAACATCATTTGTAGAAAAAACTGTAGGGTCAAGTCAGTTTTCAAGAAGAATCTTTCAACAGCTATAATCAAGCTGACCAGGGAAGTGAAGATAGGATCAGGCATTCTGATGGTAGAATTTATAGATGTTGCAGGAGAGAAAGGAAATCGGCAGTACAACCTAGAACCTGAACTGTCACACCTCTCATGAAAAGCAGCAGACTCAAAGGGTGGTGCAGTAATAATAGGAAACATGATGCACAAGGTGTATTTGGCAAATCATAGGCACCGCATAAAAATGAAAACTAGTGATGGCAAATGTGGAAGTTGGTGAAGTTCATGGCACATTGCTAAGTAAATGAATGTAAGCCCCTTCATTGTTGAGTCACACTGTGAATTTCAAAAATTTCTGAATATATTATGTCCCATGAAACTTGACGCAAGTGGTTATGAATAATCAAGGTACATGTTCATAGTGACAGTTGATAATTTATTTACTTTATTTAAAACATTTTATTTAGCAATATATGATGGAGTAGGCCATTCTGGCCCTTTGAACCAAGCCACCCCAGCAACCCAACTCCGACAAACCCTAACCTAATCACGGAACAATTAACAATGATCAATTAACTACTCGGTATGTCTTTGGACTGTGGGGGGGAACTGGAGCACCTGGGGAAAACCTAAACATTCCATGGAGAAGAGGCACAGAGACTCCTTACAGAACAGCACTGGAGTTGAACTCCAAACTCCAGAACATCCCGAGCTGTAATAGCATCACACAAACCACTATGCTACTGCGGTGCCTGTAAACTGAATATGACATACAGATTTAGATATCTTAAAATAGTATTAAAAGCTTCATTAGCTACCAGAAATACTGCCAATTAATAGCTTTGCCAGAGAGCTGTTAATGAAAGTAGTTTTTAATACAATTTGGATAGTGTGACATTGAGTTGGCAAACAAGGACATGGGCACAGACTTAAAATAACTGAAGAATGTAATCCTGAAAACCAAGATATAAAAAAGGTAACTCAACAGAAGGGACCTAAAGATTGGGAATATGGTACAGTGGACAGGACTCATGATTGGAAGCCCATCCTGAAAATATTAACATGCTAGCAATCCAGCTGTATTCAAAATTGGCATTATTTACCAGTTTCATCAGTAGATGGCTGCTTCTCAGATGAACCTGTGTCATATGTGGACAGTGAGACAGTAGAAACACAGTCTTGTAGAGCAGAAAAATCCCAACAGACTCAGTAGCAATAGAACAGTGACAATTGTTGATGACAGTACAAATACAGCAGCTGACTATAACCAGCAAATGCTTGAAAAAAATGCCTGCTGTCTATCAGACTCATATGAAACTTTGAATGAATAAAACAAATACAACTGGTTGGTTAGGTTGGACTCTAGATTCGATAGTCTTATAAAAGAGACTTTGGACTCATGCAAGAATGAAGTTCCCTTTATAATATGGCAGCAATAGTAAATGCTCAGTGCAACATGAGTAGAAAAGACAAGCCATGTGCTAGCTGGTAAGGATTATAGCAGTCTGAAAAGAACAAGAGCATGGATGCACAGCAAATGTCCAAAAGAGGAAATTGAGAAGAGAAGAGATGTGACAATTTGAAAGATGTGGAATCAAGACAACAAGACTACACAGGACACAGAAGATCTTAAATACCAAGTGAGCCTAGGGTAAAAATCTGGTTAATGAGATTGATCCCACAGAATGGGGAAGTGCTTGTTGTTTTCAAAGATGATTCAATTGTTCATGTAGAGATAAGGATTTCCGTTTTATGTTTAATCTATTTATGTATAACTGTTAAGATTTTTTAATTATTTATTTTGACAAATAATTTTTGTAAGAGCACAATTTTATTTGCATCCCAGATTTTCAGGTAGTGATTCCTGTTAATTGAGCTGCTATAACACAGGGTTGCCAGTACTGAATATCAGTATAATACAATTTGTTACAATTGTAAATATATTATCAGACTTGGTAAGTTCACAAATGTTACATGTGTAGTGTTTAAATGTTATTGTCTATTGTGTATTTGAGTTCCTAATATGCAACTAAACATTCAAGTTTAAAGTTAATGTCGATTTTTCAGTATACACACCTATCCAGTGTAAACACATTGATTAGTTTGCATGGTGCACTCAGTTCATTTTCTTTTTAAATGGGTTGTTGTATACTTTATTTTGATTAGATTGGTAGGGAGTTACTTACTACCAGAGGAAACCGTGTCTCATGGAAAATATCCGGTAATATTGTTTGCTCCATCCATGCAATTCCACTAAAGGCTAATTGCCAGAAATAAAAGCTGTGTTTACTTGAAGATTCATGTCTGAGTAACTAATAGTGATATTCAGCTCTAGAAATTAGTTCAGAAGATCCCCACAAATATACTGCAATTACGATATTTTCTTTACCTTTTTGTCTTACAGCTGCTCCACAATGAACCCTAAATCATAGTCCCATTATAATGAGTTGATATTGCAATGGGAGTCGAGAGAATTTATTAGTATAGTTTTGCCTTGTAAAAATATCTGTTATGGTTGAAAGCTGAAGGGATTACTTATGAATAGTCATCAGAAAGGTTGATTATATTCGTATGTCATTTAGCTTTGATGCTGAAGGCTATTATTACATTAGGTATTCAGGCCATCTACTGTCAAAAACTAGTCATGCGATTTTGTAGTGACAGCTTTCCGTTAACCTCCACTAAATGAATTAAAAGGACATTTCAGCATGCAGTACTAATTTGCAAAACATTATGTCCCAAAGTTGGAAGTCAGATTTTTTCCGATTTTTTTTAGTTTTTTTTTGCGGGAGAAATTAAAAATCTTCTTTCCATTATCCTACTCATAGAGTTATTACAAAAAACGTCTTACATTTAGCTCTACTTTTCTATTTAAGGTACATAGATAGAAAGTCAGATGAGATGTTGGCACAAAACAGGTGTTACAAGATCAATTTGTTATGCACACTCCTGATATTTAATTTCATTGACCTCAATGGGATGAAATATCAGAAATACTACAGTACCATGATTTTGTATATTGTGTCACCACCCAAAGAGAAATTCTGCTCATTTACATTTTTATCATTGATGGTAGATATTGGTAAATTATTATTAGCAAGACAAATATAATTATGTTGGCAGGACACAAAGGGGTGTTTAAAATTATAAGATTTATAAGTCTGGATGATCTACACTCAAAGTTGAGAGGAAAACTAAAGCAGTTTATCAATATAGTTCAATCTCATTGTTGCTTTAGAAATACGGTTTATCATTAACCAAGGTATTTCATTCCATGCATACACAGTTTTCCTATTTAATAAATATCAGTAACAAATGTGAGTGTAAGATTCTGAGATATACAGTATAATCTTACACTCTCGCTGTCTAATATAACTTAGGTTGTACCTGCAATTGAAACATAAATAGGATTCTGAGTTTCATATTTGTTGCTGTTAAAATAAGTGAATTTGTTCCATTAGTAGGTGGAATTCTATTTATTTGTTTATTTATTTATTTTTACTTAGAGATTGGTGACAGGCAAGAGAGCAGCATTTCAGCATTTACTATTCAACAGAAACTTCTATCTTTAATATTTTTTAAAGATCTACATACTCAAAAAACCCACCCTGATCTCAACTATGAAACATAAGTCTTTTACTAATTAACTTATTCAAAAATTCTATTTCTCAAAAATTATTTTGACATTAACTTCCCCAAATATATAAATACTTCATTTGATTACACAACAGTTTTGATTTCTCTATGTTCTGGAAAAAGTTAAACTCACCACAAAATATCTTACTTTGTTGTTTTTGGTCTGTTCTGAATGAAAACCTTTATTAATGACGCAGTATGAGGCCATTATTAGGTAGTGGTCCCTTTATTAAAGTCAACATTTAAAGTACAGATAATGTTGGGATATATAGCATTCCCACATCTCTCATATGAGAAGAAAGAGAATGGAGATCCATATAGATCAATGAATGAATAATGTATCAGCACTTCTCTAAATGTGATAGGTGATAGTCAGGAACTATGAACATCCCATTTGGACCTTGTTAACTTTTTTGATGATGGGCAGTATCGGGTGTGTGTGTGTGTGTGTGTGTGTGTGTGTGTGTGTGTGTGTGTGTGTGTGTGTGTGTGTGTGTGTGTGTGTGTGTGTGTGTGTGTGTGTGTGTGTGTGTGTGTGTGTGTGGGCCGGGTGGCTGCGGCAGACTTTGGAACGGCTGGGTACAGTTTGGTGAGAACTGGCTGGAAGATTGCTAGTGACCAAAGGAGAACATATCCAGCGTCCTAGATCAACACTATTTAGTTTTATATTATTTTGAAACATATCTCATTGTTTTCAGGGTCTTCTGTTGGGCTTCAGTTTCAAAGTTTGGATCAACATCTGACGGCAAACAACGATACCAATTTGCACAATTAAGCAATTTCCTGCTTTGGGTGGGTGTGCTGGACATGCTGAGCACTCAGTGGCAGATCTGCAGAATTCAGGTAAGAAATGGATGCACAAAATCTATCACACCACTAACCTGAAGGTTCCCAATTAAACTGAAACAAGAACGATTTTAAAGATGAACTCTTTCTATGCAAAAGTTATTAACTTGATTCAAAATGGTTTATTTAAGATAGTACCAGTGCAATCACCACTTCAAGTAGAACACAGGGGCTTTACAATTAGAAATTTTGCCATTTGTTTAAAATCCTGCAATTAGAAATGATGTAATTAAAACTGATGTAATTAATGTTTATTTGTTGTAATTGAATGACAATCTAAAATGCAGTTTAAAAATTTAATTATTTTGTAATAATTCATGTTTTTATTTTTAATAAAGTTAGATTATGTTTCTGAGTTTACTCCAAAGTAATAATTAAAGAGAATTATTGCAAGGAGTTGTTATTGGTGCCAGAACGAAAATGAGAAAAATACTTTCATTCTACAGGACCCACAAAGCAATTATGAAATCCTACTATTAAAAGAATTAACTGTTGCTTTATTTCCTTTGGCAAATTTTAACTGCCCAGTAATACCTTACTATCCAGTTGCTAGCAGCTGTTTTCAACTCCTGCTCTACATTGGCTATATTTTGAACCTTTATTGTAGTTGTAAAACACTCTAACATTATTTCAAACTTTATTCGTGACCAGTTTTGTGATTTCTTTGTTTCTTTTTAAAGAGAATCTTACTTAGCTCCAGTGCTGAGAGTAACAGTCAGTTATTGTGGATGAGGTTGGTTGTCAAGGCACAGTCATGGGGTGACATTATTAATTGGGGGTGGCTTTGCTAGTTGAGGTCTGGATGGATGGTTGGCATGATGTTGTTTATTTGGGAAGATGAGGATATAAGATTGATGGTCTGCATAGAGGGTGTATGAAGAGGATAAGGCTGATGGTTGGAAGTTCAATCAATGATCGTGGATAAGGTTTATAGTTGGGGAGATGATCTGCAATTATAAGACAGTCAGTTATCTGTAATTAGATGGATATTAGGTCAGGTCGGAAGATCAGCAACTGGAGAGCTGTCAGGTTAGAGAGTAAACAGGAGAGCTGTCAGCTGTCAGGAGAGCTCTCAGTAGTGGTGGGAGGTGGGTTATGTGAGCTAGGGGCGAGGATGTTTGAATAAAGCTACATAGACTGTCTATCCTGCTCAGTACCTGAACAAAGTTAAAACTAAGGCTTTATTAGGTACTGGGAATTTGAGAGTGAAGTTAGTGTGCATATTCCTGATAAAAGCCCCTTTTTTACGAAGCTCAGTATTGGAACTGATAATTCAAAAGATAACCATGTTTACAATAATAATTACAAAAGAAAAATAATATCACATTGTTCTTATTAAGGATTGTGAGCCTGCTGATCATTATATAGAAAGTATTTTGATGAATATTAAATTTTGACTGAGTAAGAACAAAGTGGACAACAATTTCACTTCCAATAAATAATGGTTGGGGTTCTAAATCACCAGTGGAATTATAATGCCATTTTAATTTGAGTCTGAGCACGGGCTCTGTCCATCATTACAATCTTCAAATAAATGGTCGTTAAATTAATGTAAACATTTCCTCAATGGAATGAAGAAGAACAGGAGGGTCACTCAAGGATAGCTTTTCAACGATGCCTCTCATGTGCAAATTTTACAAAACTTTCTCAAAATAACTTTCCTAAAATTTAACTGAACTATGGGACAAAGTTGTGGGTTCTTAACCTTGCCTAAGAACAGGCATACTGCATCCTCTTCCTGCTTCTGTTGGAGAAGAGTCTTTTTAATAAAGTTCAGGAATTAAAATATTTCTGACATAAAATTTTGGCCAGAGTGTAAGTCACACTCTGTCTACCTAAATAAATGCATTATTGAAGTTTTGTGGGTCTGGCCGTCTTATCACGGATGCCTCCTCTCTAAAGTTGGGATGTTTTATTTGGTGTAGCACGAATGAAGTCCCTTTTTAAACAGTGGTGAGATATCTGTCTGGGTGATTGTTCTACAAAGAGAACACAGCTCAATCTCTAAGGACTGGAATCAGAGTGATGAGTGAAAGTACTTCACAACCCTCCCTAGACCAAATTCTACCCAGATCTCGTTTTTACCCATATATTTACAATACACTGGTCTATGAGAACCATGAGAGCTGGTTTTCTCAAGAAGAACCCGGAAACAAATGCTCCATCAGAGATTTAGCTTGTTTGCACCAGAGTCTTGACATGAAGAGGACAGTATCATTGTAACAGTTGGCTCAGAGTGATTATGCAATATATGGAAGATGACAATGTTACAGCAGAGGAAATTTAATGCAGAAAGTTACAAAGCTCCAGACAAAGAAACAAGAAAGGAATGTCATGCATACTCTATGAATTATGTTGAAGCAGAATGGGATAACGGAAAGGGGTGTGAACATATAAATTGGATAGTGTATTAGCAGTTTTTGTATGGTATTTGCTCCAAGTTCAATGAAAGATCAAATGGAAATAAATATTGAAGGCTTCATGTTAGTTGCATAGTTCATGATTTCATTCTTGAATCCCCCACAGATCTGAGAAGTACAGGACCCAGACACAAAGTGGCTTTTGACTGTGTGCAGTACACTCCTTGACACTAGAACATAGAATAGTACAGCACATTACAGGGCCTTCGGCCCACAATGTTGTGCCGATCCTCAAACCCTGCCTCCCATATAACCCCCACCTTAAATTCCTCCATATACCTGTCTAGTAGTCTCTTAAACTTCACTAGTGTATCTGCCTCCACCACTGACTCAGGCAGTGCATTCCAAACACCAAACACTCTCTGAGTGAAAAACCTTCCTCTAATATCCTCCTTGAACCTCCCTCCCCTTACCTTAAAGCCAAGGCCTCTTGTACTGAGCAGTGGTGCCCTGGGGAAGAGGCGCTGGCTGTCCACTCTGTCTATTCCTCTTAATATCTTGTACACCTCTATCATGTCTCCTCTCATCCTCCTTTTCTCCAAAGAGTAAAGCCCTAGCTCCCTTAATCTCTGATCATAATGCATACTCTCTAAACCAGGCAGCATCCTGGTAAATCTCCTCTGTACCCTTTCCAATGCTTCCACATCCTTCCTATACTGAGGCGACCAGAACTGGACACAGTACTCCAAGTGTGGCCTAAATAAAGTTTTATAGAGCTGCGTCATTACATCGCATCTCTTAAACTCTATCCCTTGACTTATGAAAGCTAACACCCCATAAGCTTTCTTAACTACCCTATCTACCTGTGAGGCAACTTTCAGGGATCTGTGGACATGTACCCCCAGATCCCTCTGCCCCTCCACACTACCAAGTATCCTGCCATTTACTTCGTACTCTGCCTTGGAGTTTGTCCTTCCAAAGTGTACCACCTCACACTTCTCCGGGTTGAACTCCATCTGCCACTTCTGCATCCTATCAATGTCTCTCTGCAATCTTCGACAATCCTCTACACTATCTACAACACCACCAACCTTTGTGTCATCTGCAAACTTGCCAACCCACCCTTCTACCCGCACATCCCGGTCATTAATAAAAATCACCAAAAGTAGAGGTCCCAGAACAGATCCTTGTGGAACACCACTAGTCACAACCCTCCAATCTGAATTTACTCCCTCCACCACAACCCTCTGCCTTCTGCAGGCAAGCCAATTCTGAATCCACCTGGCCAAACTTCCCTGGATCCCATGCCTTCTGATTTTCTGAATAAGCCTACTGTGTGGAACCTTGTCAAATGCCTTACTAAAATCCATGTAGATCACATCCACTGTACTACCCTCATCTATATACCTGGTCACCTCCTCAAAGAACTCTATCAGGCTTGTTAGACACAATCTGCCCTTCACAAAGCCATGCTGACTGTCCCTGATCAGACCATGATTCTCTAAATGCCCATATTGTCATCAAGTTCCCTCTCAGTGATGAATACTGAAGAGAAGTATTCATTGAGGACCTCACTCACTTCCACAGCCTCCAGGCACATCTTCCCACTTTTATCTCTAATCAGTCCTACCTTTACTCCTGTCATCCTTTTGTTCCTCACATAATTGAAGAATGCCTTGGGGTTTTCCCTTACCCTACTCACCAAGGCCTTCTCATGTCCCTTTCTTGCTCTTCTCAGCCCTTTCTTAAGCTCCTTTCTTGTAACCCTATATTCCTCAATAGACACATCTAATCCTTGCTTCCTAAATCTCATGTATGCTGCCTTCTTCCACTTGACTAGATTTTCCACTTCACTTGTCACCCATGGTTCCTTCACCCTACCATTCTTTATCTTCCTCACCAGGACAAATTTATCCCTAACATCCTGCAAGAGATCCTTAAACATCGACCACATGTCCATAGTACATTTCCCTGCAAAAACATCATCCCAATTCACACCCACAAGTTCTGGCCTTATAGCCTCATAATTTGCCCTTCCCCAATTAAAAATTTTCCTGTCCTCTCTGATTCTATCCTTTTCCATGATAATGCTAAAGGTCAGGGAGCGGTGATCACTGTCCCCCAGATGCTCACCCACTGACAGGTCTGTGACCTGACCCGGTTCGTTACCTTATACTAGATCTAGTATGGCATTCCCCCTAGTCGACCCGTCAACATACTGTAACAGGAATCCATCTTGGACACACTTAACAAACTCTGCCCCATCTAAACCACTGGAACTAATCAGGTGCCAATCAATATTAGGGAAATTAGAGTCACCCATGATAACAACACTCTTATTTTTGCACCTTTCCAAGATCTGCCTCCCAAATTGCTCCTTGGTATCTCTGCTGCTCCTCTGCTACTCCGCTGCACTACATCTGTAACTTTTAATGAATAATGCAAGAACACATCATCTACAGAAATCTTATTCAATGTTCAAAGTTCAAAGTAAATCATTATCAAAGCACATACAGTATATTGTATGTCACCCTATACTGTATACCTTAATAATAAGATTCATTTTCTTGCAGGCATTCACAGTAGAAGAGAACTACAATTTAATCAATGAAAAACTACATACAAAGACTGGCAAGCAACCAATATGCAAAAGAAAAACTGTACAAATACAAAATAATAATAATAATAATAATAATAATCGATGAATAAATATTGAGTTGTAGTGTCTTTGAAAGTGAGTTCTTAGGTTGTGTTCAGTGTTGAGGTGAGTGAAGTTATCGATGTTGGCTCAGGAGTCTGATAGCTGAAGGGTAAAAACTGTTCCTGAAATTGGTGGTGTGGGACTTAGGGCTCTGCGCCTCCTTCCTGATGGCAGCAGCAAAAAGAGAAGATGGCGGGATGGTGGGGTTCCTTGATGATGAATGCTGCTTTCTTGTGGGCAGTGTTCCATATAGATGTGCTCAATGATAGGGGAAGGGCTTTTCCTGTGATGGACTGGGCTATATCCACCACTTTTTGTAGGCATTTCCTTTCTTTGGCATTGGTGTTTCCCTACCAGGCTGCAATGCAGCCAGTCAGGTTATTCTCCATAGTGCCCCTATAGAAGTTTGTCAAAGCTTTAGACAACATGCCAAATTTGCACAAAATTTTAAGAAAGCAGAGGCACTGCTGTGCCATCTTTGCAATGGCACTTACATGCTGTATTTAACAAACAGCAATTCAATTTTGCTGACATTGACCGAAAGATTATTGTGTGGCACCATTCAACCAGATTTTCAATCTTCGTCCATTATGCCAATTCATCACTACTTGTGATTTGTCCAACAACAGTGATATTGTGAGAAAACTTAAATATGGCATTAGAGCTGCACTTAGCCAACAGTATGAAACAACTACAGCTGGGATATAAGCACACAGCCTTGTGGTGCATCTGTGCTGATCATGATTGTGGAGGAGATGGTGTTGCTAATCCAAAATGACTGGGGTTTGCAAATGAGGACATTGAAGATCCAGTTTTACAAGGAGATATCAAAGCTTAAGTTTTAGAAGCTATTGATTAGTTTTGAGGGGACGATAGTGTTGAATGCTAGTTGTAGTCAATGAAGATAATCCTGATGTATGCATCATCATTGTCCAGACGTTCCAGAGCTGAGTGAAGAACCAATGAAATGGCATCTGCTGTTGTGACGGAAGGCAAATTGGAGTAGACGGAAGTCACTCCTCAGGCAGGAGTTGATATGTGTCATGACCAACCACTCAAAGCACTTCATCACAGCAGATGTAAGTTCTACTGGACGATATTTCAAAATTGGTTAGCACAATGTTTATCAAGCATTCTTCTGCATAACATATATGTGTTTTGCTTAATCTCATCTAGCTCTCCAAATATTCTATTTGAGAGTCAAATATGACCCCACTCTCCAAGCCCAAGCTCAGGAATGACCTACTGCTGATCTAATTACAGGCCTTTCACATTGGAAACACACCCTAAACTGCAGACTACAGCTCCAACTACAAACTCTCATCACAACTGTACTCCCAGGCACTAGCCTCATTTTCTCAGTACAATACTATGTCACGATCATCAATCCTGCAAACCCTTTGTCAAAAACACGGATTCGGCAGCGAGAGTAGATACGGTAATTGTGCTAGTGAATTTGCACATGTCAGCTAATTATTTATTCATGATAGTATTTAACTCCATACTTGTCATCGTAGTGCTTGTTGAGACTTGGACAGAGAACAGCAATGCTTCGCTGCCTGTTTGCCCTCGGCCTTCCCTGAGAAATTGGACTTTGAGTCAATTGACTTCAAAGACTAGCATTATTTGTTTAATGTTCAGATTTTCTTTTCAGCCGCAGTATAGGCTTCGGTTCCCATTTTAAAGTTTTAGTTAATGGCCCTATTTGGCCTAGCGTTTATT
The DNA here is from genome assembly GCF_030144855.1 of Hypanus sabinus. NCBI lineage: Eukaryota > Metazoa > Chordata > Chondrichthyes > Myliobatiformes > Dasyatidae > Hypanus > Hypanus sabinus. Next base: position 117,654,868 of record NC_082708.1, read on the forward strand.
GTTTCTTTTCCCTTAAATGCTGTTCGCAATAAAGTTTGTGAACTATCGACCTGCTTCAGTGTCCCTCACTCAGCACTTGGGTCATATCTGAACCTGTAACACCCTTTGCAGCTAATCTTACTTTTCCTGATTAACAATCTCATCTCAAATCCATCAATCTAAACTTCAACTAGCAAATTTGCCCCTTCACTACTAATTTCACCTGTTGAATACAAATCCTTTACCTTGACAAGTAATGTTACCTAAATACCAGTCACTGAACAGAATTACAGCCAATTTGATTATGTTAATAAAACAACACAAGATCAGCAAATAAGAGGTGTGAAGTTATGTTAGGGTATTTTACACCCACAATAAAATATGGCTTTTGCAGAACAAAGGGGTATACACATAGGCAGTTTGATGTTCTTCATGAATATCAATAGATATCTCTCCTGAAATGTAAATTGACCGCATTACTGCAGGAGGAGAAATGGTAGGCATGAACTCATGTCTCTATTATAGGAGCAGTGACATGTAACCTCCATCTCATTTACCAACTCCCAACTTGTTTCTGTCATGATCAGAATCCATCTTAAGGCAGAGAACAATGAGACAGCTGGGATCAAACATCTGTGCTTCGGGTCTGTTAACTGGTACAGCTCTTGGTCTGAAGGTTGAACCAATTGTAGGATGGTCTTGGTCCAGTAAGATATAGCAATCACTGTTTAACACAAACAAAATATTGGAGGAATTAAACAGGTTAGGCAGCATCTTTGGAAGGGAATAAACTTTTGATGTTTTAGGATGACACCCTATATCAGTACTGAAAAGGATGGGGACAGAAGCCAGAAAAAGGAGGTGATCGAATAGGTGAGACCAGATGAGGGGGAATTTGAATGGGTTGGGGGGACAGGATAATGTAAGAAAGTGGAAGAGGACATGTGGAAGAGATAAAGGGCCCTTACTCTTTGTGATTTTTATAAGTGACTTAGATGAGGAAATGGAGGGCTGGGTTAGTAAGTTTGTAGTTGACAGAAGGATTGAAGGTGTTATGGATAGTGTAGAATGTTCTAATCCAGCCCTTTACCTTTCCCACCCACCTGGTTTCACCTATCACCTTCTAGCTATCCTCCTTCCACTTGCCCCCACCTTTTTACTCTGGCATCTTCCACCTTCTTTTTGAGTCCTGAAGAAGGGTCTTGGCCTGAATCGTTGATTCTTTATTCATTTCCATAGATGCTGCCTGACCTGTTGAGTTCCTCTAGTATCTTGAGTGTGTTGCTTGGATATCCAGCATCTGCAGAATTTCTCATGTTAGTGTAGAATGTAATTATCTTTACAACAGTATATAGACAAGATGCAGAGTTGGGTGAGAAGTGGCAGATGGAGCTCCATCTGAAAACGTGTGAAGTGACATACTATGGAAGATCAAACTTGAAGATGGAGACAAAGTCAATGCCAGGATTCTTTGCAGTGCAGAAGAACAGCAGGATCTTGGGGTCCAAGTTCATAGATACCTCAAAGTTGTTATGCTAGTTGATAGGATAGTTAAGAAGATATTTGATATCCTGGCCTTTATTAATCAGAGGACTGAGTTTAAGAACCACAAGGTTATGTTGTGACTCAATAAAACTCTGGTCAGAACACACAAAGAGTATGATGTTACATTCTGGTTGCTTATTTATAGAAATGATGTGAAGCTTTAGAGAGGGATACAGCTGGATTAGACAACATGTCAATATGTTTTTATGAGAAAAAGTTGAGCAAGCTAGGGCTTTTCTCTTTGGAGCAACAAAGAATGAGAGGCAACTTGATAGAGATGTATAAGAATATGAGAGGCATAGATGGAGTAAACTACCAGTACCTTTTTTCCCCCCAGGACAGCAATTACCAACACCACAGGATATCAATTTAAAGTGAATGGAGGAAAATTTAGAGGAGATGTCAGAGGTAGAATCTTTACACAGAGAATAGTGGACTCTTTGCTGGGTATGGTGGTAGAGGCATTTACAAGTCTCACAGATCGGCACATACATGTCAGAAAAAATGAAGGTTTTTGAGCTGTGTAGGAGGGAAGGGATAGATTGATAGTGAAGTAGATTTATATACATTAGCATAGCTTTGTGAGCTAAAGGACCCACACTGTGCTGAACTGTACAATAAAAGTCTCTTGATAAAATGGCTTAAAATAATTTTTAACTCATTTTAAGTTCAACCTAAGTTGGAAAAGCACAAGTGAATTCGCAACACTAAGTATGCACTTCATTGGTCTGAATGATTAGACCTTCGATGCACCTCGCTACACTAACCCCAACAATAAATTTCAAACATGGTTGGAGCATTGCCTGATTGGTAAGAGGCAGCGAGTGGGAATAAAAGGATTATTGTCTGGTTGGCTGCCAGTGACTAGTGGTGTTCTGCAGGGGTCGGTGTTGGGACCACTTCTTTTTATGTTGCATATCAATGATTTAGATGATAGAATAGATGGCTTTGTTGCCAGGTTTGCAGATGATATGGAGATTGGTAGAGGGTCAGGTTGAGGAAACAGGTAAGCTGCAGAAGAACTTAGACAGATTTGGAGAATGGGCAAGAAAGTGGCAAATGAAATGCAATGTTGGAAAATGCATGGTCATGCACTTTGGTAGTAGAAATAAATGTGTAGACTATTTTCTAAAGAGAAAATCCAGAAATCTGAGACGCAAAGAGACTTGGGAGTCTTTGTGAAGACCACCCTAAAGGTTAACTTGCAGGTTGAGTTGGTGGTGAGGAAGGCAAATGCAATGTTAGTATTCATTTTAAGGGGTCTTGAATACAAGAGCAGGGCTATTATGCTGAAGCTTTATAAGGCACTGGTGAGGCCTCACCTTGAGCATTGTGAACAGTTTTAGGCTCCTCATCTAAGAAAAGATGTGCTGGCATTGGAGAGGGTCCAGGGGAGGGTCACAAGGAAGATTCTGGGAATAAAAGGATTATCATATGATGAACTCTGATGACTCTGGGTCTGTACTCACTGGAATTTAGAAGGATGAGGGGGTATCTCATTGAAACTTTTCGAATGTTGAAAGGACCAGACAGTGTAGATGTGGAAAGGATGTTTCCCATGGTGGGGGAGTCTAGGACAAGAGACTCAGGATAGAGGAACATCCATTTAAAACAGAGATGCAGAGAAATTGCTTTAGTCAGAGGGTGGTGAATTTGTGGAAATTATTACCACAGGCAGCTGTGGAGGCCAGATCATTGGGTGCATTTAAAGCAGAAATTGATAGGTTTTGATTGGACACACACTCAAAGGTTATGGGGAAAAGCCTGGGGATGGGGCTGAGGAGGAGAAAAAAGGATCAGCCATGATTGAATGGCAGAGCAGACTCGATGGGCCAAATGGTCTAATTCTGCTCCTATGTATTATGGTCTTAATGTCTAATATGTTGCCTTTTGCATTAATCTAAATTGCATTAGTGACAAATTTCTTGAGAGGACCTCTTGTATGACTAGATGGACTCTTGACTGCACAATATACCTCATTATGATCTTGCACTTTATTGTTTACCCACACTGAACTTTCTCTGTAGCTTTTACACTTCATGCTGCATCATTATTGTTTTACCTTATTCTACATCAAGGCACTGTGTAAAGATTTGATCTGTAAGAACAAATTGCAAGAAAAGCTTTTCACTGTATCTTGGTACATGTGACAATAATAAACCAATACCAAATCAAATAATGATCCATTCGTGAGGGAAATACGGGCCATGGTCAATGATCAACAGCTCAGACTCCCTTGGTATGAATGAGTCAAGGGACAGCCATAAGATAAGCTATTGATCATCAACAAATTCTTCTCATAATCAAGATTGGCTATAGATTTAGGGACAAGAAACCCTTTCTATTAATTGTAGGTTTAAAGAGTACATGAATGCAGACAACGGCAGGTACACCATTAGGAAGCAAGAAATGTAGATAAATCCCAGTGCTTCAGATGTCACTCTCCTCTAAATGAAATCACACAAATATATTAAATATTTCTGATGTTTCTGATACTGCAGTGCTCAGAAAATAAAGGAAAATATTAACAATTTCCTGCTACTATCTGGAAAGATCTGAAGGATGGGAATCTGAGAGTCACTTTCGCCTTGAGCTCCAAAGTAGAGAGTAGAGACACAGTACTTGGCCAAGTTTATCCTGCAATATTCACAATAACAGGCTTTCAAAATGCAAGGCAAAAGTACGTTGCTCTTTAGATAGATCCAGAAAGAATGTTGTATCTCTGAAGACCCTCTAGGAATAAACTCTTCACCAATGGGCATGTCTCTGCTCCCTGACCAAGACTGACATCCTTCCAGAGAACCTTGTCACAGCTATCCTGAGGTCTCTAGTAGTGGAGTGCAGCAATATCTACACTTTGGCACCCATTGAATTAAATGCTCAGCAGCTAAATGATGGCACTCCCTATTAGAAACAGCATACCTGAACTGTGTTAGGTGTCTGCATCTGTGGGAAACTAACAATGCCTACAAATTCCTGTAGTTGTGAAGCCACATGCTGTAAGTTGTGAATTGTCCAGAGAACTCTACCAATGTCAGCTTCTAGTTCTACTAAAAGTATTGCATGGCAGCCATAATGTGGATCAATGAACTCCGATTTATGTTAGTATCAGAGGAAGGATACAGTACGTGACCAGTGCATCATTAGCTGCATGCCTGACACTGGAGAAAGGTCAGGCACACTAATATAGATTGTGATCAGAAGTGCAATTTCACTGAGAAGTGATTGCTGATGTGATTAACTCCAGGTAAAATTGATTTTGGATCACATAGTGCTGTTCTCAAATTCTAGTTTTTCATTCTACAAAGGATGCATCTGTCTGACTGCAATTTTACAGTTATGTAAGAAAAGTAGGGTAAATTTTCTCAAGCTTATTCATCTCTACCACTGCAAATGAGATTTCTGATGAGACTATGACAGCACAATGGGAGAACTTATCACAAAATGAATCCACAAGATTTTTACAGAATTAGTAAAAAAAAACCTTAAGTATTGTTTTAAGTCAAACTTAGTAAGTTGGAGAAGGAACGTGAGATCAAATTTGTAAAGGGTAATTTAAATTGAATTGAATTGACTTTATTACTTACATCATACACGTGGCGTAAAAATCTTTATGTTACATCTCTGTTCAAATGTACAATGTGCAATTATAGTGATTTATAAAAAATATTATATACGACAGGATAGTCAATATAACATAGAAATATAGTTGTATCAGCATGAATTAAGCAGTCGGATGGCCTGGTGGAGGAAGCTGTCCCAGAGCCTGTTGGTCCTGGCTTTTATGCTGCAGTACTGTTTCCCAGATGGTAGCAACTGGAACAGTTTGTGGTTGGGGTGACTTGAGTCTCCAATGATCCTTTGGGCCCTTTTTACACACCTTTCTTTGTGAATGTCCTGAATAGTGGGTTCACATTTACAGATGCTCTGGGCTGTCCGCACCACTCTCTACAGAGTCCTGCTACTGAGGGAGGTACAGTTCCCATACCAGGCAGTGATGCAGTCAGTCAGGATACTCTCAACCATGCCCCTATAGAAAGTTCTTAGAATTTGGGGTGGCCATAACAAACTTCTTCAACTGTCTTATGTAGAAGAAGCACTGTTGTACCTTTTTCACCACACAGCCAATATGTACAGACCACGTGAGATCCTTAGTGATGTTTATGCTGATGAACTTAAAGCTGTTCACCCTCTCAACCCCAGATCTATTGATGTCAATAGGGGTTAGTCTGTCTCCATTCCTCCTGTAGTCCACAACCAGCTCCTTTGTTTTTGTGACATTGAGGGAGAAGTTGTTTTCTTGACACCACTGTGTCAGGGTGGTGACTTCCTCTCTGTAGGCTGCCTCATTATTATCTGAGATTAGGCCAATCAGAGTAGTGTCGGCAGAAAATTTGATTAGCAGATTGGAACTATGGGTGGCGACACAGTTATGGGTATACAGAGAGTAAAGGTGGGGCCTTAGTTTTGAGATTTCTTCTGAGCAAAGTACACACTATGTGGACTTCAACCATCAATGCTGCCCTCAACTGCATCTCTTCCATTTCACGCACATCTGCTCTTACCCCATCCTCCTGCCATGCTACCAGGGATAGGGTTCCTCTGTACTCACCTACCACCCCACTAGCCTCTGAGTCCAGCACATAATTCTCTGAAACTTCTACCACCTCCAACTGGATCCCACCGCCAAACACATCTTTCCCTCCCCCCACTTTCTGCTTTCCGCAGGGATCGCTTCCTATGCTATTCCCTTGTCCATTCATCCCTTCCCACTGATCTTCCTCCTGGCACTTAACCTTGCGAGCGGAGCAAGAGCTACACTGGCCCCTACCCTCCTCCCTCACTACCATTCAGAGTCCCAAACAGTCCTTCCAGGTGAGGCGACACCACCTGTGAGTCTGTTGGGGTCATATACTGTGTTTGGTGCTCCAGTTGTGGCCTCTTGTATAGTGGTGAAACCTGACGTAGTTTGGGAGACTGCTTTGCCGAGCATTTATGCGCCATCTGCCAGAACAAGCGGAATCTCCCAGTAGCCATCCATTTTAATTCCACTTCCCATTCCCATTCTGATACGTCCATTCATGGCCTCTTCCACTGCCAGGATAAAGCCCCAGACTTAGGGTGGAGGAACAACACCTTATATTACGTTTGGGTAGCCTCCAACCTGATGGCATGAACATCCATTTCTCAAACTTGCAGTAATGCCTCCACTCCCTCCAACTTTCATCATTTCCCATGCCCCTTGTTCCTCTCATATGTTACCTCCTTGCCTGCCCATTGCCTCCCTCTGGTGCTCCTTCCTCCCCTTCTTCTTTCTTCCATGTCCTTCAGTCTCCTTCACCAATCAACTTCCTAGCTCTTTGCTTCATCTCTCCCCTCCAAGTTTCACCTATAGCCCAGTGTTTCTCTCTTCCCTTACCCCACCTTTCAAATCTACTCCTCAGCTTTTTCTCCCTCCAGTCCTGCTGAAGGGTTTTGGCCCGAAACGTTGACTGTACTTTTTTCCATAGATGTTGCCTGGCCTGCTGAGTTCCTCCAGCATTTTGTGTGTGTTATGTGGACCAAGCTCTCAAATGTAGCAGTGCAGCCAAAAACACTGAAAACATTTAACAATCAATTGGATACTAACATCTGGTATGTTAGAATTGCCCTTAACTAACTAACCAGGTTCTCAGAAAAAGAAGTTGCTGATACATTGCCCTTAGAGTGCTTTTAGGATAACATTGTTTTTACCATAAACTATCCAATGAATAAAAGATGACAACGTGAAAGCTGTAGCAGCCAATTAATAAAGTTTGCTTTTCAATTATTTGAATATAAACAAAGCATATTATTTAACTGATTTTCATTCAAATTCTTCAAAGTAACTGTTGCGTGTTCAATGAACCTTTCATAGTCATCATGCATATTGACGTAGCTGTAGCAGAAATACAACCTCACTTTCAATATCAAAAGTCATTAGTAGAATGACTACTAATGAGTAGTACTGGTCAACTCAATGCAAAAACATAATAGCATAAATTTTTAACTAAACCTAGATGTGCAAGGTGGTTGGAAATAATACAAGCTTGACTCATGGAGTCCATTACAACATGGCATAATGAGATGATTTACAGCTGCAATGCCTTTAAGGCAGGGGAATCTAGAAGCTAGAATTAGTGATTACATATTACTTCATCTAGACTACAGCAATTATTTATTTGACTTTATATTGACAAAGAAAGATTGTACTAGTGATAGCTTCATTGATATAATCTCTTCAAAATATTACATACAAATATTAAATTGAAGTAAAGTATGCCATTCCTGTGCTGCTTTTCAATAAGATCAGGTCTGCACTTTCACTTGGTCCCACTTTCTTGTTCTATACCCCAATCTCTTGATATCCACGATATCTAAGCAGGTATAAATCTCTGTCTTGAAAATATTCTGAAACTGATCTCTCGGTCAGCCAGTGCAAAACAATGCCCACACTTTGGCTGAAGAAAAAGCTTTTTCTTCAGAAGAAAAAAAAAGAAGCTTTTTTTAAAAATCGCAGCAAGAGGCGGAGAGGGGAGGTAAAAGAAGCTCGGAGAAAAGCTGTTTTTTTTTAACTGATCGCGGCAAAGAGGCTAGACTGCGTAGGCGTGTGACATTGTGTGCCAAAGGTTTAAAAAGAAAGACCACCATATACAGCGGCCATCGTCGGAGTGGACTGAGGCAGAGAGGGTTGGCCTTGGCTCAATCAGGCTTCGACGAGAACAGGCAGAGGCGAGGTTTGAACGGGGCACAACTGCGCAAGTGCACGAAAGTCGGCCGGTGAGGCAGCGGGAGAATTTAAATAGCGAGCAGAGGCTGAGTACGAGCTTCACTCCAGGTGAGGTAAGGCCGGGTAAGCTCCTTTAATTAATCTAATTAGATTAGGAGTAGGTAATGGAGGCAGTAGTTTGGGCAGTTGAGTGCTCTGTTTGCAGTATGTGGGAAGTCAAGGTGAGCACAGGGACAAGAGGGAGCTGTTGCATTGCTTATCAGAGAAAATATTACAGCAGTGCCCTGGCAGGATAGATTAGAGGGCTCGTCTAGAGAGGCTATATGGATGGAATTGAGGAATGGGAAAGGTGTAGTAACACTTATAGGGGTGTATTATAGACCACCTAATGGGGAGCGAGAATTAGAGGAGCAAATTTGCAAGGAGATAGCAGATATTTGTAGTAAGCACAGGGTTGTGATTGTGGGAGATTTTAATTTTCCACACATAGACTGTGAAGCCCATACTGTAAAAGGGATGGATGGTTTGGAGTTTGTAAGATGCATGCAGGATAGTTTTTTGCAGCAGTACATAGAGGTACCAACCACAGAAGCGGCAGTGTTGGATCTTCTGTTAGGGAATGAAATAGTTCAGGTGACAGAGGTATGTGCTGGGGAGCACTTCGGGTCCAGTGATCATAATGCCATTAGTTTCAATATATTTATGGAGAAGGATGGGACTGGACCCAGGGTTGAGATTTTTGATTGGAGAAAGACTAATTTTGAGGAGATGCAAAAGGATTTAGAAGGAGTGGATTGGGACAATTTGCTTTATGGGAAGGAAGTAATAGAGAAATGGAGGTCATTTAAAGGTGAAATTTTGAGGGTACAGAATCTTTAAGTTCCTGTTAGGTTGAAAGGAAAGGTTAAAAGTTTGAGAGGGCCATGGTTTTCAAGGGATATTGGAAACTTGGTTCTGAAAAAGAGAGATATCTACAATAAATATAGGCATCATGGAGTAAATGAGTTGCTCGAGGAATTAAAAGAATGTAACAAGAATCTTAAAGAAATTAGAAAAGCTAAAAGAAGATATGAGGTTGCTTTGGCAAGTAAGGTGAAAATAAACCAAAGGGGTTCTACAGTTATATAAATAGCAAAAGGATAGTGAGGGATAAAATTGGTCCCTTAGAGAATCAGAGTAGACAGCTATGTGTGGAGCCGAAAGAGATGGTGGAGATTTTGAACTATTTCTTTTCTTTGGTATTCACTAAGAAGAAGGATATTGAATTGTGTAAGGTAAGGGAAACAAGTAGGCAAATTATGGAAACTATGATGATTAAAGAGGAGGAAGTACTGGCACTTTTAAGGAATATAAAAGTGGATAAATCTCTGGATCCTGACAGGATATTCCCTAGGACCTTGAGGGAGGTTAGTATAGAAATAGCAGGGGCTCTGACAGAAATATTTCAAATGTCATTAGAAACGGGGATGGTGCCGGAGGATTGGCATATTGCTTATGTGATTCCATTGTTTAAAAAGGGTTCTAAGAGTAAACCTAGCAATTATAGGCCTGTAAGTTTGACGTCAGTGGTGGGTAACTTAATGGGAAGTATTCTTCGAGATGGTATATATAATTATCTGGATAGACAGGGTCTGATTAGGAACAGTCAACATGGATTTGTGCGTGGAAGGTCATATTTGACAAACCTTATTGAATTTTTTGAAGAGGTTACTAGGAAAGTTGATGAGGGTAAAGCAGTGGATGTTGTCTGTAGGGACTTCAGAAAGGCCTTTGACAAGGTTCGACACGGAAGGTTAGTTAGGAAGGTTCAATTGTTAGGTATTAATATTGAAGTAGTAAAATGGATTCTACAGTGGCTGGATGGGAGATGCCAGAGAGTAGTGGTGGATAACTGTTTGTCAGGTTGGAGGCCGGTGACTAATGGTGTGCCTCAGGGATCTGTACTGGGTCCAATGTTGTTTGTCATATACATTAATGATCTGGATGAAGGGGTGGTAAATTGGGTTAGTAAGTATGCAGATGATACTAAGGTAGGTGGCATTGTGGATAATGAAGTAGGTTTTCAAAGTTTGCAGAGAGATTTGAGCCAGTTAGAAGAGTGGGCTGAGCGATGGCAGATGGAGTTTAATGTTGATAAGTGTGAGGTGCTACATCTTGGTAGGAATAATCCAAATAGGACATACATGGTAAATGGTAGGGCATTGAAGAATGCAGTAGAACAGAGTGATCTAGGAATAATGGTGCATAGTTCCCTGAAGGTGGAATCTCATGTGGATAGGGTGGTGAAGAATGCTTTTGGTATGTTGGCCTTTATAAATCAGAGCTTTGAGTATAGGAGTTGGGATGTAATGTTAAAATTGTACAAGGCAGTGGTAAGGCCGAATTTGGAGTATCGTGTACAGTTCTGGTCACAGAATTATAGGAAAGATGTCAACAAAATCGAGAGAGTACAGAGAAGATTTACTAGAATGTTACCTGGGTTTCAGTACCTACGTTACAGGGAAAGATTGAACAAGTTAGGTCTTTATTCTTTGGAACGTAGGAGGTTGAGGGGGGACTTGATAGAGGTATTTAAAATTATGAGGGGGAATAGATAGAGTTGATGTGGATAGGCTTTTTCCATTGAGAGTAGGGGAGATTTAAACAAGAGAACATGAGTTGAGACTTAGGGGGCAAAAGTTTAAGGATAACATGAGGGGGAATTTCTTTACTCAGAGAGTGGTAGCTGTGTGGAATGAGCTTCCAGTAGAAGTGGTAGAGGCAGGTTCGGTATTGTCATTTAAAGCAAAATTGGATAGGTATATGGACAGGAAAGGAATGGAGGGTTATGGGTTGAGCGCGAGTCAATGGGATTAGGTGAGAGTAAGCGTTCGGCATGGACTAAGATGGCCTGTTTCTGTGTGGTAATTGTTATATGGTTATATAAGAAATTACTTCTCATCTCAGTCCTGGATGGCTGACACATTATGTTGAGAATGAGTTGACCTGGATGATAGGAGGTTGTGGGTAGTGGGGAATTATGTTATTTTTCTGTCTAGATGTATGTTACAAGTGGGGTCAATGCAGGGATGTCTACTTGTAAAATATATCAATTACTTGGATAAGAATATAGAGGGTATGATTAATAAGTTTGCAAATGACACAAACATTGGTGAAATTGTAGATAGTGAAGAAGGATTTCTTAGCCCACAGTGGGACATCGATCAGATGGAAATTTGGGTGGAGCAGTGACAAATAAAATTTAATCTAGACAGGTAGACAGGTATATTTTGAATAGTCAAATTTCATATAGTTAATGGCAGGGATTTTAAGCGCATTGATATATGGAGAGACCTTGGGACAAGTCTATAGTTCATTGAAAGTGGAACTCAAGTGCATAGGGTAGTAAAAAAGACTGTAAGAGTTGGAACATCATGTTGCAGCTATACAAAACATTGGTTAGATAACTTGTATAGAGTATTGTGTACAGTTACGGTTACAATACAGGAAGAATGTGGTAGCAAAAGAGACAGTACAGAACAGATGCATTACTGCCTAGAACAGAGGGTTGTAATTAAAATGAGAGCTTGGATAGGCTAGGTTTAATTCTCACTGGAGTGTAGGAGGCTGAGGGATGACGTTGTAGAGATTTATAAAATTATGATTGGCCTAGATAGGATAGAAAGTCAAAGACTTTTTCCTCTAGCAAAAGGTGTCTGCAACTAGAGGGTACAGTTTAGGTGGGAGGAGTAAAATTTACAGGAGATATGAGAAGCAATCTTTTCACACAGAAAGTGTTGAATATCCAGAGCAACCTGTTTGGGGAAGTGGAGGAGACCATTACACAGTTGAAAAGCTGTTTGGACAGATATTCAGATAGGAAAAGTACAGGGTGATGTGAGTCTAATGCAGCCAAATGGGTTAACGTAGATTGGCATCATGGTCAGATGAATGAGATGGGCGGAAAGGGTCAGTTTCTGTGCCATACATTTTTCAATGAGTCATTGAGACTGGTACCAGTTGTTCTAGGTACACAGCCCAGCAAAACATCAAATCTGCATCTATCTTATTAGACCGTAAGAATTTTGTACATTTGAACAGAACCAGTTTACACTCTTCAACACCCAACAGCTGCAGTCTTCATCATTTATCAAATGATAAACTAACCATTCTAGAAATCAATCTGGTGAACTTTCACTGCATTCCCTCTATGGCAAACATAGGAAGACTAGACCTGTACATAATATTTCAGATGTAATCTCAGCAGGATCTTATACAAATGGAGCAAGATATTTCTACTCATGTAAAATTCTTTCATAATAAAAGCCACTTATCATTTTCTTTCTTCATTGCTTGTTGAAATTGTATATCAACCATACAGCTGAAGACCCTCTGATTTCAACTAATTTCAATCATACAATATTTAAAATCAACTTTGTTTTTTTCTACCAAAGTGGACAAACTCATTGTTTACCACATTCACTATATCTGTTTATAAATCCTTTAAGTGTCTGAGTTTCCTCCTTAGAGCCCACCTGGCTCCGTATCATCATCGGTCTTGGATTTATTGGCTATCAGTTCTATTAGTTTCGCCATTACTAATTATTTAGACCTGTAGCCTTCCACTATTCACTAGAGCTTTTCTATGTTTTTTTTTTCTGTGAAACTATACACAAAACAATTGTTCAATTTCTCTGCTTCTGATTCTCCAATGTAATTTCTCTTGATCATTTGGCTGATCTTTCACATCGCCATTTTCCTGCAAATACCTCATAGTCCTTGCTTCCTTCCTATTCTGGCCAACAAAAAATATCTTTAATTGTCATTAAACTTTAAAAGTGGAAATGACATTTACAATATTTACAGAACATAAAGAATTTCACCACAGTGCTTGTCTTTTCTGGGTACATTTCAGCTAGTCTTGGAACGCCAAGCTATTTTGAGTACTGTCCAACAGCTAGAGGCTCTTCCCATTTCCTTAAGAACTCTGGATCCTTAATATCTGTAAATCACTCAATCTTTTGCTTAGATATAATCAGCATGCCCTTTTGCATTGAGAATTCATCTGCTGATTGAACAGGGAAAGAATAGATGAATTAAACAGCTATTTTCATCAGCTTTCAACTGCATTCAATGTAGAGAGTGCAAAGAACATCCTGGAAGTAGCAGACAATCAGGAGTTGGGGGAGAGAGTGGAATTATATTTAAGTGGTACTGAGCAAACTGTTGGAGCTGCAGGCTGATTTATTCTTGGTCCTCATGGTCTTCTACTTCTTGACCCCATTCCTGAGGAGCACCAATGGTGAGAGTTCATTTAAGCCTTTAGGCCCAGGCTCAATTCTGACAAAGCTAATTACTTGTAGCTCTGTAAAATTCAATGAGCATATATTATATCTTTGCCATACTGCTGTGGTAAAACCATCTGAACTCTAATTGCAGTCTAGGAGAGCAATTATTTCCAAAGAAACCCATTCAGTTGTGGGCAGTACACAGCAATTCATTCAATACTTAAACTGAGCTAATGAACTTTTTGGTAACACATTTATTTTTATAAGAAATTATGAACAAAATCCATGCTACATATGCATCTCTTGCTCTTTGGAAATATAGTGGTAGAACATTATCAGAACACCCTGACTATGTTGCTTCATAAATGATGAAAAATTAGCATTTTCATGAAGTTCATGGTCAATGCCAACTAGTGCATGCAGATAAATAGACAAAAAGGTGGTTATATTTCCTTGGAAGTAGATTAGATATGTCTTAAGCAAATTCAGAATTTGGCAAAGTGAAAAATAAGTTGTTTAAAACTATGTATCATAACATTTTAGTGATTTTTTTTACAGGTCCACTCTGTGAAAGTATGGCTTTGATTAATAATTAAGTTACAATAAAATTGTGCCTCCAACTACCATTTTTAACTAAACTGGATATGAAGACCAAAACGTTTGAGTACAAAGCAGCCTTTTAAAATCTTTCTATATGTCCCTGCCTTTAGAAGTTTATTGCCACCTGTTTCAAAAGCATATTTTGAACTTCCAGTTCTTCCTAGACCAATACATATCCATTAGTGTTGGCCAAAATAGATATTAACCAATTTCTAGGAGGCACTTGTATCACTTGGATAGCTTGGCTTCTAATTTTCCCTCCTCAAGGGCAAAGACCTCTCCAAGTTGCTTTGTTGTGATCAGAAATTTAATTATGTAAGATTAGCAGGATCCAACCAATGTCCCATGCTTCTACATGTCAATTTAGTTCACTTTGTTTTATCCTGGCTAACCACATTTCAATTAACCTATCAAATTAATACATTTCACAAAATTAAAATACAATTCACTTCATTTCTGGGAATGAGACAACTCTACATAAAATAAACTTGTTTACTTTGCTCTGACATCCTTCATTATCACATATTGAATCAGAGTTTTCTCGAGCTCCATTTGAAGTAGTTCTGTGCGGGAATGATGTGCTGTTAAGAAAGTTATGGGCCATTTAAGCTGTTTCAATTTCAACAATTTGTGTTATATTTATTTAAATATTTCTTTCAACTTGGTGTATATTTTCTATGCTAGCAGTGACAATGGTATCCAGAGGCACTCAAGGTTTCCCACAGGGCCCTTAACTTGACATGGAGGCCATGATAGCTGAGCTCCGGCTGGTCTGAAAACTAATCCAGGGTTTCCATCATGTCAGTTATTGCCTTCATTTCATTACACTCAGAGTTAGCCCCTAATGGATTCTGCTACACGCACTCTGATAAATAAATATAAAAAAAAGGGGAAGAAAAGCAATTTATTCACATTTTCATCAGAACCAACGCTGGTCATGAAATTTGTCTGAGAATGCAAATCACTTAAAGCCATTCTACAGAGACCAGCGCCTAATACTCTCAGTGGCAGCTCCTTTCCCAGGGCTAATGTTTTTATACCCAATGATTGAATGAATTGATCACTGTATTATATTATCTCCATCACTCCATTTCTTTTTCACAAGACGTACGATCCACTATACTATAACAGCCATCCATTACCCTCCAGACAATTGATTACTAACAATAATTTGCTCCTTCTATTGAATATAAGGGAAAAGAATTATTTTTCAATTATTTAGCATGAAAACATATGCTGAGGAAATCAATGGGGCTGTGGCTGATATCACATCACAATTAGAAAAGACCTGGCAGATATTGAAAGGAGAAAGTAAAATTATAGGGAACAATGTTCTCTGAAACCATATATTGATGTGAATAAGTACAAAAAAAAAGAATTGCACCGGGAAATGAAACTTTTTTTTTAGTTTTTTGATTGTGGTTGTTTATAAAGTGTAGAGTTGCTTTGATCTGATGAGCATACAGAAAATACCAGACATTCAAATATTGATATAATTTTTAAATCACTCTGATCTAATTCCACCAATATAATTGTTTAGTTTGCATTTTAAATTTCTGTAGAGACAATAAAATCTATTGTAGCATTTATGTAATGACAGCAATTATTTCTCAGAAGAATTATTTTATGATTTCCCAGTAGAGCTTATGTACTGTACATAGCTGAAATAGTTCCAATACTGAAAGCAATAGTAACCCTTTCATTGCTTTTCTATTTTTAACTTCTACAATATATTTATATTTTCACTCTAAATATGTAAAGTAATAATCATTAAATAAGAAATAAATAGTTAGAATAGTATATATGAGACACCTTTGTGCCAGAGTTAATAGCTCTGTTGAGCATGTTGTATGCAGTTTATGCTGTTTCAATTTCAGTGAGTTACACTTCTCTCAGTTTAGTATTTGTTTTACTTGCTGACAGTGAGTATAATAACCAGATATAAATGGAGTTTATGAATATACATATATACTGTACATGTCATCATGCATGCTTGCTTTTGAAAGTCGATCTTGTCACCGTCAGTGATGTTACACGATGTAAAGAAAATTTTTCTGCAACTCCATTCGCGGCAGTAGTTCTGCAAGAGCACTGACTTCTTACACTAATGAATCTTATACTGCGCTGTGGACTTTGTTGTATCAGCAAGAACAAAAAAAAACAAGCAGCACATGTACAGTTGTTTGAAAGCTACAAATCACAACTTTGGTTTAAAAGTTCAATATAGGCTATAAAGTAGTTAAGTACTTAAGTGACCAGATTGAATCATTTAATGTGGCCTGAGAAAACTAAAGGCATTGCTGATATTACTGCTGCTTTGAGGCACTAACAGAAAGCCTGGCATCAAGTCGTATAGAATTAAATGCCATAGAAGCTGAAATCTGATATATAAGCACAAAATAGTTAAAATATTTAGCTATGGAAAAATAGTATCAAATCTAAATTAGAAAGAAAATCTACAGTATCTCAGCCTGCATCAATTTATTCCAGTGCATTAAGATTATAGTTTTAGATCCTGATGATAATCAAAGAGTACTGGTGCTGTTTTGCTGAAAGTAAGGCAGCATATAACTCAATTATCATTGAATCTAGTGTTATTTCCTGCACTTGACCATGCAGCTAGCTTGGTGGGCCTCCAGTCTCCAAAGAGCTCCTCTCCACAAAGCCATGCACTGCTGCAAATGATGCTGACATCACAGATCTAGTGCAGGAGAGGGGGTTGTGTTTTTTAGACTGGGAGATCTTGATTTATGATGCCCTCTCAAGATTAGAGGTGTTTGAGCTGGAGAATTCATGTTGTCTACCTTCTTGAGAGACAGAGGAGGCTGGCAGAAGCTTACATAAAAATAATTGGACCAGTGACATTCCAAGAAACATGGAATAATGCCAGAAATACAATCTGATGAAGTATGTGAACTAACAGTTCTTGCACTGCAAACCACAGCTCAAATGTGTTGCCTTTACTTGTAATGCTTTGGCCCCTCAGACCATAACTCAATACCTTCCCACATGCAGGCAAAGTTTCTCACATACCAAGGTAGGTAGGCTCACCTCAGGAAGCAACATCCACCACATAGAGGTGGACTGGAAGGCATATAACACCAAACAGAGGCAGACAGGCACTCTTCCCTTATCTAATAGACAGGCAGGCAATATATGTAGAGAAATCAAGTAATATTGTCATATAACTAAAGCACTCTGAAAAAATGCTGCCTTTTGCTTTGTGGGCTAAATTTTCAAGGAACTGTGTTTAATACCAGTAAACTGGAATGGATCCCTCTCGGCTTCATAGTCTGTCCTGGCTGGAGAAGAGGGTCCACCTCCTGATGGACAATGAAACAATTCAGTCCTATGCTTGAAGCACAGATGAAGAAATTCTAATGCTTCCTGGTACTGCATATCATTTAATGCTCTGCATTAAATATATCAGTTTGAATGCCAAATATGTTCACAGAGAAGCCCAGCCATGTGCTATGCGAATCTTTTGTCTCTGTCATTTCAGGCTTTCCAGATAGGTCTGTACCCATGACCTCCAAAAACCAAGTGGGTAAAGGGGAGGGGGTTAAGAGGAGGAGGAAACAGCAATGAAGGGGAATCAAGAGGATATAGAAAAGGTGAAGTGAACTGCATTGCTACACTTGATATTATACTCACCAGCTCAGATTTTGACAATGCATAGACAGAAGAAGCTAGCTTTGAGGGCAGCTCATGAAGTATGATCGTGGAGATAGGCATCAGGCAGTAATAGGCTGTAGATAGGGCAGAATTGAAGAAAAATAGAAAGCCATTTCACTGGAAAGAAGCTCTCATTCTAATATTGCCTTGAGATTTAGATTGAGACAATGAATGTCTTGGGATTATAATGTGTAGGCATTGCTAAATGTTGGGTGCATTGTTCAAAATGCCTGATAAAAAAGGTGGTAAAAACCATAGATGAATCCATGCCCAATCTTACCTCAGGATTCATGCAGAGCTAGAAGCACAACATATGTGTGTTGGAAATAAAGGATTATCCAGTTAAGAGTCACATTAACCACAGATGCTACAGTACAGGGTAACCATACTGAATACTGTACCCTTTTTTCCCCTCCCCCCACTTTCTTACTCTGACATCCCTCTTCCTTTCCATTCCTAATGAAGGGTCTCAGCCTGAAACATTGACTGTTTACTCTTTTCTATACATGTTGTCTGGCCTGCTGAGTTCTTCCAGCATTTTGTGTGTATTAGGCAATGGTTGACCATCCTACAATTGGTTCAACCTTCAGACCAAGAGCTGTTCCAGTTAACAGACCCGAAGCACAGATGTTTGATCCCAGCTGTCTTCATCATTCCTTCAGCATTTTGTGTGTGTTCCCTCCATTCTTTATTAATCCCATCTAACAGTAGATGGTCTGAATACTTTTAAGTCTTGACAATTCAAATGCTTGTTCAGATACTTTATAAATGTTGTGGGAATGCCTGTCTTCACCATCTAGTCAGGCAGTTATTTCAGATTCGAATCACCCTCTGTAAGAATATTTTTCCTCAGATCCCCTCTGAGTCTCTGATTCCCTACTCCAAATGGTGCTCTCTAGCTTTAGATACCTCCCATCTTGTACTCCTCATAGTATACCTCTATCAGATATTCTATTAACATATTTAATCTCATGGAAAACAGACCCACCCAATCTTTTCTCTGTTTATAATGGAATAGACCATCCCAAGGAATATCCTGGCTCTGCACTCTCTTCAGTGTAATTTCATCCTTCCTGTATAGTGTGGTGACTGGAACTGTACAGTAGTCCAGTTGTGGGTTAGCTAGTATTTAACCAAGCTGTATTACAATAAATCTTCAAAAGACACTGCCTCATAAAAATGGCATCTATCATTAAGGACCTCATCACCCAGGACATGCTCTCTTCTGATTATTACAATCAGTGAGGAGGTAGAGTAGCTGAAGACACACACTCAAAATTTTAGGAAGAGCTTCTTCCCCTCTGCCATCAGATTTCTGAATGGACAATGAACACTACCTCACTATGTTTACATTACTTACTTAATTTGATTTTTTAATTATATATAGTTGTTATTAAAATGTATCGTATTTTTATGTATTGCACTGTACTGCTGCCGCAGAAAAACACATTTTACAACAAATGTCAGTGATATTAAGCCTGATTCTGATTCAGAAAAATCTCTCTCAGGAGTCCAGCAATCTCTTCTCTTGCCTCCCAAGCAGCTTAGGATAATCACACCAGCCCTGGGTCTCTAATATAAAGATACCAAAACTTCTAATGCCACCTAATTTTTAATAATAGCATATTCTAGTATTTGGGCATCCCCTCCCTAAATTCTCTAATGATAATGCCCTTCTCCTTAATGAATAGAGATACGAAGTATTCATTAAAGATCTCACCTATGTCCTCTGGCTCTTTATCCAGGTTACTACTTTTTCCCTAATTGTCTGTATTCCTTCCCTGGTTATTGTTTAGCTCTCAATGTGCTTATGAAATGCTTTGTGATTTTCCTTTACTTTTATGTACCAGTGATATGTTCTATCACCTTTTACCTCACTTTTTTTTAAGTCTTCAATAACTGAATGGCATCACTTGTTTTCCATTCTCAAAATCTGCTGTATGTTTACTTAGAGAGATTGGGAGAGGGGTGGGAAAGGTGGGAAGTAACTAACACATTATGAAACTGGACCTTGTCCTCTACCTTGGACTGAAACTATGGGAACAGGATGGCACTGATTTCTCATTATTTCATTTTTGAATTACTTCCACATGTTGGATGTAGATTTAGTGGCCAGGTAACAGCTCCTGGTTTATTTTTGCCAGGTCCAGTTTCATAATATGTTAGTTAAGTCCCACCTCCCCCACCCCTCACCCAATCTCTCTAATAATTTTGCACTCTATAATCAACAAGAAACTGCGCTATTAATTGGAAAACAGAGAAAGGGCAGAATTTCTAAATAATTACTTTGGATTGGTCTTCAGAGTAGGAGCCTCTACAGACATGCTAATA
The DNA here is from genome assembly GCF_030144855.1 of Hypanus sabinus. Classification (NCBI taxonomy): domain Eukaryota; kingdom Metazoa; phylum Chordata; class Chondrichthyes; order Myliobatiformes; family Dasyatidae; genus Hypanus; species Hypanus sabinus. The sequence goes on from NC_082708.1 coordinate 117,675,013, forward strand.
ATGATTGACGATCCCTTCTCGAGGCATCACCTTTTGAAGATGTCCTTGATGGTGAGGAGGCTAGTGCCCATAAGGAAGGATGCACTTGCATTAATTACAATGTGGAAAAGGTTCACTAGATTGATTTCTGGAGACAACATGAAGAAGGTTTGCTAGATTAATTTCTGTAAAGGTATTTGGAGAGGAATTTGGCAGGTTTATCCTACATACAATTAAAAGTATAAGGTAAAATAGTCGGTGTGTGGAGATGTAGATGACAGGATGAATGCTGAGAAGATGTATCCCATTGCAGAGCTATCAAGAACCAGGGACCATAGTTTCAGAAAAAGATGTCAGCCATTTCTGATGGAGATGCTGAAGTATTTCTTCTCTTGTGACTCAATGGAATTATCTGCCCAAGTTATCTGTGATGAGAGAGTCATTAAATATATTTAAGGTGCTGATTGACAGACATCTAAACTGCAAGGAAGAGTTCAGTAAAGCAGTTTGGGCAACTTGATTTTATCAGTTTTGATTTTACTCTTGCTTATATTTCCTGTGTTCCTTGTCCTTCAGTCTAGTCAGCTTCGAAACTTATAAATTCAGTGATAAGATTTCTGCTTCCATGAAAGTGCAGACGGAAAGGTACATCTGATCATATCTATCATCAACCATAATAAGTGCAAATATTGACTAATTAAATGGCTGTGCTATTGCATATTACGGACAGAAGTGGCAGTAATTGAAAAACACCAGAATTTTAAAGAAATCTCATGTTTTATCTTTTAAGCAATTATATTGCTTGGGAAATTGCAAGTACAGAAAGATCTATCAAGGGGTGTACCTTCAAGGCTCTTTAATTATTACATTTAATTGGAATTTTAAAGATTTTATGGCAACAAATGATTGCATTGAAATTTAGTTCCTCATATGCTGAGGGATATCTACAATACAGGAGTATTGAATGAATATTGATATGGCTTTGAGCTCAATTAGTGAGATGAACTTTACAGAATTGCTCCTTGAAGAATGAACACTATAGAAGATGAGAAAGGTCTTTATGCACCCAAATGCTGACAATCCCCTCGCATCAGATGTTTGTAAATGGCATCTTCATGAGTAGAAACTCTCTACTGCTCTTGTCCCCTTCTTAGTTGTTCTTCTTGCTATCAAAGAATGCAATTTTTCTCTGGTTTTTACATAAGGCCCACTGGAGTTGAGGAAAGGGGTGACTTTTTGCTCAAGACTCTTGCCAAACTTTTTACTCTTGATGTAGATGTGCATGATGGGAATGGAACATGTGAAATAGGGTGTTCAGGAGAATCATGGGCAATTACATTGGTCTGGCAACACATCCGGGAAATACCTCCATTTTTTCAGCACTTCCATAATTCTTATCCTCTAGCATCTACAGTGCATGGTGGTGATCTTCCTGCATATTCTTCTCTTCTTCCTCTTTTTGCTTGGGTCTGCAGGTAATGTTTCAACTCATCTGTTATCTATCTTGTGCAGGATGCAAATGATAATGGCAAAGTATGAAATTTTATGTGGTGCATACTTACTGGAGTACACACAGCCAATGGAATTGGACTTTAAGGAGGCCATTGGGATGTTCTATAAGACAGTTCTGTTGCTTTCATTGAAGCTGCTGTCACTAAAATACCAGTAGAAGACTAAAATTATGGAAGAACAATATAGTTATTTTTGCACAACAGTCAGCCATTGGGGTAGTGTCACTCCTGTAAGGTTGACTGTCTAAGAGTGAATGAGACTTGTCATCTCCCTGGTTTTATGTTCACATGTCACAGATCCTTGTGTTGATTAACTTGGAACATCTAAAACCTGGGACTCATTTTATTCCTGGTGATGTAGTATAGGTCCCCATATCCTCCATGCGTAGGGTTGTGAGCCTCTTTAGTCCCCTGGACATTTCCATACCATCTCCAATGTCTGATCTACATCTCCAACTCATTAACACATGCCACAGTATCAACAGAAAAACACATATGATATAAAGGCTTTAAGCTGACATTAAAGTAGAACATATTCAAAATCTCCATGACCATCAGGAACAAGTTTTAGAATTAACAGTATTTTGCAGCAGATTGCAGAAATACAGTATGAGACTGAGTATTTACAGCACCCTCTTCTGTGAAAAACATATGAAAACCTTAGCAGTTTTCTTTCTGCTGTCAAATAGAGTGGTAGATAGGATGGTAGTCACAACAGAAGTTCTGCACTGAATGGTGTCAAATTTATTGAATTTTATTGGAGGTACACTCACATTGGCAGGTCATGAGTATTCCACCACACTCCCGTCTTGTTCTTTGAGGTTGATGGAAAGATTTTGCATGATCAGGAAATGAACCACACAGTTGCATATCAAAATTTGGATCTGCATTTTTAACCACTGAGCTAATGGTATTGATTATTTTAACACCTAGATGTGCAATAGGATGCCCAGAGTGCTAAAAGTCTGGGATTCAATAATATCAATGCCAATGATAGAGAAGGACAGGTTATGTAACTTGCTGTTTTGGCAAACAATTATTTCCTGTCATTTTTTTTCCTATTAGCCTATGCCTCAACGTTGACTGGGAATCACTGCATACAGGATAGGTTGTTTCATTATCTATGGAGCTACAAATGGAACTGAATATTATGCAAGCATCTGCAAACATTCTTTTAATTTTATGATGAAAGGATTACTGATGCAGCTAAAAGTTATTCAGTCTAGGGATCGGCTGTAAGGAACTTCTGCATCAATATCTTGGAGATAAGATAATTTGATATTAATCTGCTCCCACAATCTTCCATTGTGCTAGGTTTTACTTCAGCCATCCAGCTAATAAGGTGTCATCTCCTTTATGATCATTGACTTTTATTTTACTAGGAGTCCTTGAGGCCATTCTTTCTCAGATCCTTCTTTGAAGTCAAGAACCATCACACTCAGTTCATCTCTAGAATTTAGCTCTTCTACACATGAATGGACAGAAAGCATAATGATATCTGTTACTAGGTAAAGAAACAACTGATATCATTATGCTTCTTTACCTTGCAACAGATTGGAAGCAAGAGAAAAGAAGAAGGGAACCAAAGATGATTTCCATAATTGGATAGATGGAAAGATTGTTCAAATGTTAAAGAAAATGTGCAAGGCTAAAATAGGTAGTAATGGGATACAAGTAAAGTTACCAGCAGAATTGGTACCGACACTGCTGTAAAAACAAAATAGTTGAATGGTTATGGTCAGACATTATGAAACTCAGTACTGAGTCCTGAAGACTATTAATGTCCTAATCATAAAATAAATGCTCAGATATTCACATGAACCATAACGTGCTACATTGGTTCAACAGTAGAGTGACAATGGTCTTCTTTTCCATTACCACTTCACTTCTTTACTTTCCTTTTAGTGACTCAGATAGATGAAGTCATTCAAGTTGATAAGCATTCACATATCACCCTCCCAAGGCTTTGCACTCAAACTAGTCCATCTTGCATGGTGACCAAATTCTGGTCCAGGGAAAATTAAATGATTGCTCCACCTATTGCAACCCAAATTACAAAGCCAGCAGCTGGCTGCATAAGATTATCTAATCTTTTTCTTCAGAACACATAAAGTTTAACATGACTGTTATTAAATATAAATTAAATATACAGTGGGTTCGGTTAACTGAGCCAAAGGTTAATGAGGTAGCCACTTATTTGGGCTGACTCTTAAAGAGTAAATAACAATCAAGAAAATAGCCAGGATTCCCATCATTTATTTCAGACACTATGCCGCTTAGTTGGGTCAAGAGACTGTTGATGAGTGGTTTCTAATTAGCATCAAACCCATGCACTTGCATGGCCGTCAGACACTACACTATGCTTAGAATGAAGGTTTTAAAAAGCATCAGTTATATGTGCTTTTGTTCACTGATAGTTGGTGAGAAATGCTGTAAGCAGTAAGATGATTCAGAACTGTTTTGCTCACTGTGGTTTCAAGCATTCAGCCTTGGAGATGACAAAAATGGCTCCAGTTGAAAATGGAACAACTTCACTACTTCAACAAGAACTACAAAGAATCTGAAGGTATCAACAATCATCTTGAATGTTACAATGAAAATGAAAATTTGGAAGATGAAATCATTGATAGCTTTGTTTGAAGGTAGCTCATTATCTACATATGTTGCCTTTTATTCAAACAAAAGAACATGGCTGAATTACCCCAACCAATAACTATAAGGAACAGCTTTATAGTACTGTAGTAATATTTAGAGTGTTCAAATTTGTTGTGTATTTTATTTAAAAACTTAATTTGTTACTCGGTTAATCTATAGTTTGTCTTTCTCATTCCTTTTTGACTATTTCCATGAAACTTTGGCTAACTGGGGCTGTGCTTAATTGAGCCAAAATGTACTGGTCCTGATGTGGCCTAATTAGCCAGAGTCCACTGTATTATATAAAATACAAAATTAACAGTTAAATTCCATCTTGATACATTGGAAGTCAGTATCGATGACCATGATCATGTAGTGGAAAGAACAGAGAAAACATTTTTAAGTGCATCTCCTTCCCCCCCTCAGCTGTCCCTCTCTAAGGCTTCTGTGGTTCGACTTAGGTCTCTTTTGCATACTCCTCCCATCTCTTTACCTTATATTATCAGTGGCTGTCATTTAGGTTCTCATCAATGCAAATCATTCTTCCTATTGACTTTACTTTGGTTCTTCTCTAGTTCTCTACATGACCCAGTGAGACAATTTGGGATGTTTTACTATGTTAGAGATGTTATATAAATGAAAATTGGATTAATGAATAGTTACAAACCAATGATACAACCATTGCTCTTCATTATGAGTACGACAGATTTGAAAAATGGTGGGGGAGAATAAAAATTAAAGAAATGGTAAACATTTCTCAACAGGAATACAGAAAAGCATACTAGAAACATTTCTTGAACGTGGATCATGTAACAGATGGTAATCTGGTATTCTGATTTTTGTATCTACAATTCCAACTAAAACTATATAATTTATATAGTTATAAATAATAAACACACATGAAGTGAGTGAGAGACAGGGAAGTGTATATCATCTAAGCAGGTCATCAAAAGCCTTGAAATTTTGGATTAGTCTCCCAGTAAAGGCAAATCTTGCATTCAGATATTTGCTATCTCCTTCAAACTTAAAATCATAGTATGGAGAGATGTAATCAATTTTAGATCAAATAACATCTAACACATCAATTACACAAATTACGTCCTCATGTACAACATTACTATGAATAAATCATGATCATGCAAACAAACACTATTTACTATACATCAGGTTCTTCTCTGGAATCAAAGCAAACACTTTGTCAGACCTTGTGATCTTAAAACAGAACCTGATCAAAACAGCTTCCTATTAGTTACCATTGGTATTTTTTCTAAAACAAACACAAAAATAGTCCTCTGAGGAGAGCTGCTCACACTTGTGCACTGCATGCATAATCAGTGTTTAACTTCAAACTGCACAGGGCTGTCTTAATTCATGGATTATATTATTTAAACAGGGGTCAAAGCTGCTCTGCATTCCTGAGGGTTGATCTTTGAATTGGGGAAGATTTCACTGATGCATTAGTCTGCACAGAGTTTTCATAGACTTATATCTGTTGTTTCTCTTTCATTTACTTTACCATAGCTGTGGTTTAATATACATAATTTAAATAACAAGGGAATGTCTCTGGGCTGAAAACCACCTGCTGACTTTTATTAGCTAATTAATGATAATTTATCTGAGTTACTCAATTGAGTGGAGCTATTAGCCTTTAGGAATCTCTGTACGTTGTAAGAATTCTGATTATAATTATGCTGATTTCATAAAGAGACTTCTTAAAGATAGTTCCTTCTAACGGCTGCCTGCAAGAGAAAACTGAACGTCTCTCAGAAACAACCTATTGTTGCCTTTTTATTAAAAGCTTCCACTTGAACTAAACCTAAGGTTAACTGTTCAGCTTACTTAGTAAATTTCTGAAGTCCAATCAAAATCTTAACATGACATTACATTGCATTCAAAAACACCTAATAGTATTTGGTATAATAATTGGCAAAAAGACTGCAAAATATTAATATCTATAGAAGGTATATGCAGAGTATTCATCTGTTTGGCATTACTGTATATACTCCAACTAAAAGAGTTGAACCGGAAATCTGCTCAGGCAGAATTTGTTAGGTTTATCATTGATGACCTCATGCATTATTATAGAGCTGAACATTAAAATCAAAAAATTAGTATTTTACTCCAGGTCAAACTTAAAATTCACGGGTTTAAGTATCAGGAAGATCCTGATAAATTATTAAATTAATAGTTAATGTAGGGAAAAGGTGGAGAATGAAGAGAAATAAGAAAAGATACCTAACCCCTAAAAATTTGTGAAACCAAATTTGAGAATTACACTGCATCAAACTCACAAAATCTTAACCTGACACCGAAAGATTCTCTAATTTTTTTGATTTTTTTTAAAGTATCAACACTGTAATTCTTCTTAACATTTTACTGATCGTTTTACTTGCCAAAGTATGAGTGTGGAACGACACAGTAAGCATTCTTGATGGTGGTGTAATAATGATTGAGTGTGTTAGCTCCTTTGGTTCTGCAAGTGACATATTGGTGGTAGTTTGTCAGAGTCTTCAAACACAGAAAAGACCATGATATCTTCTAATCAGAGGCTGGGTTCAAGATGGCTGATGATTACAGGCTTGGCTGGATGGAGGCCATGGTGGGAAGTGGAGAGATGTTGGCAAGATGGAGCAAGGGATTGAGAGACTGACGCAATTTGGATGGCTGAGATGGGAAAATATGGGACAGAGAATTGGTGAAGCAAAGCCTGACATTCACGATAATGTGGGGCCAGGGTGAAAACGCGATGATGGCGGGTGAAGTGTGGAGAGGGTGCTCTTAAGAATTCCTATAGTTGGACAGTAGAGAACTTTCTGACTGGTGCGTGTATCACAGTCTGTTATGGAAGCTCCAACGCACCGGATAGCAGAGGCGACAGAGGGCTGAGCCAGGTCCATGATAGGCATGACCCTCCCCACCATTGAGGATATCTTCAAGTAGTGGTGCCACAAAAGGCAACACCTATCAATAAGGACACTCACCATCTGGGATGTGGCCTCTTCCTGTTACTACAAATGGAGAAAAGTTACAGAAGCCTGAAGACCCAGAATGTATGATTCTGAAATAGCTTTAATTCACAAATCATCAGATTTGTGAATGGTCCATGCACCATGAACATAACTTCATTATTGTTTTTTGCACTGTTATTTATTTCTGTAATCATTAGTAGTTTTATGACTTTGCACTATACTGTTGCCGCAAAGCAATGTCACATCATATAAGTCAAGTGATAACAAATCTGATTCTTATTCTTATTCTGAGGATGATGTTAAGTTAGGGACAGGAAAAACCTTAGATACACAGGACCCAGAAATTTCTATTTTTCTAAGCTCCATGTACTTACCTAAGAGGTTCTTAAAAGACCCTATTGTATCTGCTGTCACCGGCAGTGCATTCTACACACCCATCACTCTATGTCTGAAAAATTACCCCTGACATCCCCTTGGTACCTATTTCCAAGCACCTTAAATCTATGCCCCCTTGTGTTAGCTATTTCATCCCTGGGAAAAAGCCTCTGGCTATCCGCATGATCAATGCCCCTCATCATCTTATACACCTCTATCAGGTCACCTCTCATCCTCTGTCGCTCCAAGGGGGAAAAGACCAAGTTTACTCAACCTCTCAAGAGGTATGCTCTCCACTCCAAGAAACACCCTTGTAAATCTCCTCTGGACTCTCTTTATAGTGTCCACATCCTTCCTGTAGTGAGGTGATCAGAACCAAACATAGTACTCCAAGTGGGCTCTGATCAAGGTCTTATATAGCTGTAACATTACCTCATGGCTCTTGAGCTCAATCCCACAGCTGATGAATACCAACACATACACCTTCTTAAAAACACTGTCAACCTGCGCAGCAGCTTTGAATGTCCTACAGTCACAGACCTTAAGATCTCTCAGATCCTCCACACTGCCAAGAGTCTTATTGTTAATGTTATATTGAATCTGAACTCTGGATCAAAAAAACTAATTGTATTTATAATACAGTATGAATAAAATAATCAATTTTAAAGCTATGAATACAAATTATTAATCAACTAATATTACTAAAACAGATATGTGACCTTATTGCTTTTTGTAGGGGTTTGCTATGAATAAATTACCCTACTTTTTTTCTGTATTAAAATTGAGACTGCGTTTTTGAGGTATTCCACTAGCTCAGAAGTGCCTAAGGTGAATTGAATGTATGGAAAGTTCTATATAAACATCTATTTTTTTAACAACTAACAATAATATTTTAATGAATAATTTTAATACCTTTAAAGTATGACAGCCACCCTACCTGACTTCAGCTGGTTGGACATGAATTAACATCTAGGTTGAATGTAGAAAGAAATTTTGGTGATGATGATTATATGTCAGTAACATAACACCTTGTTCTTCTTCTAGTTAAATGAATGAAAGGAAAACTGACAGGTCTTTCTCTTTATCAGATACTTCCACTATCCTCATCTCATCTGAGGCTTGACGTACAGGTGAATACTGATTCCAATGTTTTATCTTTCTCTCTACAAAGCCCTTTTACTTTTCACTCCCTCCACCAATCACACTGCAATTTAGCTGAAAGAAAAAAAGATGCTTTAACTCTCAGATTTGGTGTTCTATTTATTTCAGCTGAGACTTCTACTTTTATTCCTTATCTATTAAATAAATAATCTTGTTAATTACTCAACATTATTCAAATTAAAGAACAAAGTAAATAAATAATAAAACTTTTCTAGAATTGAATAGGTACATTAAAGTTAGTTACATTTGAACATAAAAAGCTGCAGATTGTGGAAATCTGAAAAAGGAAGAGAAATGCTGGAAATGTACTTAGGTCAAGACGCATATATGGAGAAAGTTTAATACCATTTCAGGACTGAGAAAAGTTAGAAAAGAAATATTTATTGTTCTAGAGAAGCAAGGATAAAACAAAGAATGTTTATAATGAAGCAGAGTATAGAACAGTGTGAATAATACAATAGTTGTGGTACCAGCTGAGAAGGTGTTATAAATTTGTTACTCACACCTGCTCTGTCTGGAGGAGATTCAAATTGTAGGAGTCAAATGAAATAAGAAACAAGAAAAGAATAAGGCTGGTTGTCTGGAATTGTTGAATTCAACACTATATCAGAAAACATCTTCTGTTTGTACTTACCTCTGCATATGTGGATTTATTGTCTTAAATGGAGTATAAAGAGCTAAGGTGAGAGGAACTTAAGATACAAGTTCTGGTAAGGGAGATTTGAAGACATGTTTTGAAAATGTTATACTTACTTTTTAATTGTGTTGAATCGCATGGAATTAACACAGGTCAGTGAGCATATGATTTATAGGTGAGTTGGATATGAGACTGGATGTAGACATCTGAATTCTGAACATGGTAGAGATAAGAAACGGGCTTCACATTGGAAAAAGCAAGTCTGGGTGTGATCAAAATGTAGAAAAGATTTCAGTACTGATGAGGTTAGGGAGGAATGCAGGCAGGCAATTAACTAGTGTTGGTGTTTGCTAGAATGTGCAGTAGAAAGACCACAAATGATTTTACTGTCTGATTCAATAGAGGTACAGAGATGCAGTAGAATTATTCCAAAGGAGAACCAATTCATCTTTTATTTATTACAAAGATTAAATCTCAAATAATTACAATGATAGTGAATCTTGGATTGTGGTTAATTGAGAAGATTTCCACAGCATGAGATGTAATCAAACATATTCCGTAAGTTTGCCTGTATGATTTTGTCACAGCTAGTACACAGAGAAAATTTTACCTTGATATATTCTTTAGATTTTTAAATATATTCATCTAAGGTGATTTTCTATTCTCACAGTCTGAGGTCATAATTTCCATAATCTATTAACTTTAAATTGACAATGAAAAGTACAAGCATGGATTCAGATGAAGTGTTCCAAAAAATAAATTTAAAAAATCTTACACAATGATCTTAAACAGTTGAGCATGGTTTCTTTTAATTCCACTTTACAGGGTTTAAAAACATAACTAATTCCCACAAGTATTCAAGAGGTCCATAAGAAGTGAAAGGTAGTTAACTCAAGTCGAAGTTAGATTTCAGAGATAGGTTGCACAGAACATTTATGCGGCATTTTGAAACAGTTTTTGATATAAAATAGAAATGGCCATTCCATTCCATCTTTGGCTAATTACAGGACACTATTAAATATAATGCTGGAACCCATAAATAAGTAGGAAAAATCCCATTAATCTTATTTGTGGTGAAATTACTGGGAAGAGCTCAAATGTGAAATTGTTTATGACTTAAAAATATTCAAACCATGATACTTTAAATATTGCCATTATCATTTCTAGTCTTCTTGTCTTCACATGCTCCAGGGATTTAAGAGATGAATAGGAGCAATAAGTTCACTTTGCAGAATTAATGCAGTAATTCTTTATCGTAAGAACCGAGCATTACCTTAGACTGAGTTTTATGTGAATGGTTTGAAGCCTCTTTTTTAATGATGGACCTAATTTGTTAACTCCTTTTAAATTATTAATCCCCTTTATATTCAAGTAGTTATTACATGTCATAACAGTATATCTATGAGGTGAAATTTAATAGCATCTGCTGAACCTTAGGAATAGAGTTGGGAAGTAAAAAGCTATTAGAAAATATGATAATGAGCTAAGTGTTTGCTTCAACAGATTCACAGAAATGACCATTTTAATCAGTGGATGTCTTGTTCTAAGACATAATGTTTAAAGAAATTATTCTGTCAAAACTTCATCATGATCACTTATAGACATTTTCTGCATTGTGATTTTGAATGTATTTACAACTAGTATATTAAAACAGTATTCCAATAAACAAATATAGATAATATTAATTGATAAATATTGGCAAAGACAAAGCACAATTTCCTTGATCTTCTTTGAAATTGATGTTCTTATTGACTACTTGAGAAAGGACTTGAACCTCTATCTACTGTCTGAGTGAAGAGATCTAGCAATTATATTACGGATAACTCTTTTTTTATTGTGCAAGGTGAGAGTAACTAACGCTGTATAGCAATTACAGTCATATGAATTATACTATAGACGACTTTAATTAATAAATATAGTCTCATTTTATTTAAATAGAGGTGGAATATTGCCAATAAGGTCAAAAATTTGTATTAAAAAGACAAAATACAGCACTATAGTTCACAAGAATTTTCTAATTGTATATAGAACCTCCTAACTCATACCAACATAGTGCAAAAGTTTAGAAACTACTGACCCTGATAATGAATGAGAGTGGGTGGGGAATAGCCTAATGGTTGTGAAGCCCATAAAAGAGATTTCCGTTAAGTACCAGTTTTAACAAGGTCTGATTACTTTTGACAGACTTATAGAATGGGTAGCACTATGGTACTGGAGTGTATCTGGGTTAGATGGGCAAGGAAGAACATCAATGGAGCGCTGAGAGAATGGGAAATGGAGGGAGTTTATTGCAGGGGCTCAGTAAAACCAGAATAATGAAAATAAATTAATTGAGCACATTCCGTAAGTTCGGGAATCACAGCAAGATTGCTTCATGAGATTGAGGATTGAGACTCTAGAGGCCTTGGGGAGGTTGAGGTTGAGGATCAACAAGGAGACTGGGAGTCCTGGGGCTATTGATACAGTGTTCAAAGAAGTGGAATTCAGAGTGACGTCACTGGAGAGGTCCAGAGAGATTATGAAAGGCGTGAGCAAAATGTGTAAAAAGGGGAATGACCAATTTCCAGACGTTGTTATTTACCTAATGCGAGCAATTGATGGTGATAGAGACAAAATATTTCCACTTGTAGGGGAATCAAAAATTTAAAGACTACACTGTGGAAGCTGTAAAGTTCAAATAAAAACAGAATTGCTGATAAGACTTAGTACCGCAACATTTACCTGTAGTTACTTTCAATGAGCTGGCTCTAGTGGTGCACCTCACAAATAGGCCCATAAATAGGTGTAAAACAACTTCTTCAAATGTTAAATTTATTAAAATGTAAGGTGCACTATTATCAATTATATATCATAATGAATAAATAGATTATGTTGGAAGGGAGCTACAATGATTTGTTATTTGATACTTACTTGTTCCTCTTTTATGATTATTACAAATAAATAAGAATTATATCATCACAGCATTTCATATTGTGTAAAAATTTTATCCATTTAATATTATGAATAAATAATTAACAATTAAGGAAATATATGTTCTGAGCTATTTTACGGAATTTTATCAACTTAAGTAGATTCGTATTTCAAAAATAATATGAGTAATTTTTGTTTTGTAGATTAAGCTTTTACACAAATATACCCTAATTTCATTCAAGGTCACAATTCTGATCGATTCTAATTTATTTTTGGAAGTAAATTTATTAACGTAATATATCCACAGTTGTCCGAGAATTGGAAAAAGCTGCAGGAAGTTGTGTACTCTGCCAGCTCCAGCATGAAGCACTAGCCTCGCTAACATCCAAGACAGCTTCAAAAGATGATTCCTTAAAAAGGCAATTCCTAAAAAAGGTGGCATCCATCATTAAGGACCCTCCTATTACCCATGTCATGCTCCTTTCTCATTGCTACCATCAAGGAGGGCATACAGGAGCCTGAAGACACATACTCAACATTTCAGGAACAGCTTCTTCCCCTCTGTCATCAGATTTCTGAATGGACAATTAACCCATGAACACTGCCTCAATATTTCTCCCTGTCTTTTTTGCACTACTTATTTCATTGAATTTTCTCTTTTATTAAATATTCTTATTGTAATTTATAGTTTTTATTATTATGAATTGCAATGTACTGCTGCCACGAAACAACAGATTTCACAACATATGCCAGTGATATTAAACCTGATTCTGATTCTGAAAATACACCTTGGCAATCTGCATGACTTTAGTAAATAAGAACATGAATAATTCTTCTTCAAGTTAAAAAAAATCTACTTGAATTACCAACTCATACACTTCTGTTGGCAGTTTCAACCACAAGTCAATACATTCTGAAGATGATTTGGTTAGAATTTTGTTCCCTATCGATGGTGTATACTGAAGTTTTTATTTGCTTGGTCCTTTTCCTTAGGGACTATTTAGGGCAAATTAGATAAAATTGTGTGTAAATTCATAAATATTATAAGGCCTTTAGGCCAGAAAAATAGGTATTAGATAACAGAGAGCTTCATAGATATATAAATAAACAAAAATGTTCAACAGATTCTGAATTTTCTTATTTTGACATAGCCAAAGGGTATCCCAACATAGAGGAAACTACACTGAGAGTCGCAAATGTAATACTAAGCTGATTTAACTACATCTAGGACTAAAGGTAGAATGACCATAGACAATGCATATTACTCAATTTCAAATTCATTCATTAAAAGGACATTCAAAATATTTGACTAATTTTAGAAATGAATGAACAAGGGAAAGGGGAATATGGGTGTGGTAAGCAAAAGGGTCTGGTTCTGCCTCTGTGACCCTACAGCACAAATGAGCATGAAGTGCCCCTGTGTTTAATATACAGTATGTATTACTAGATGTCGAGCTGAAGACTGGGTAAATATGCAAGGATACCATACTCCTTGAGGATGAAGACTACCAGCAATATAACCATGATCCTGAATTTAGTGCTTCAAGTAGTTTAATGTTCTCATCAACTCAGGAAATGTGTTGTGCATTCACCCTTCAAACTCGTATATTAATCACATTGGTTGAGATGCTTAAGCCTACCTCAATATATCAGTCCTCACATCAATACATGTTATAGATTTATCATAATTTCCTATCTATACATTTTGTCACATCACAATCTGTCCAGCCATTAGTAAAGTTCATACACATATCAATGCATTGACATACTCTCCCCTTTCATCATCCTCAACAAATATTTTCCACCTCCGAATTCAACATGTATCAATTATCTCGAGCGTTGGTCACCTGTTTCCTTCATTACTTTGATCTACATGGCAGCCACAAACTTGGAAACAGTTACAGGAAGTGATAGATTATATCTTCCAATCCACACATTTGTGCATGCTAGGACTTCCTCCTGTTTCTCCATGAATGTCCTATTTTTCATTACTGTCGTGGGTCTTGCTGATGTTCCAAACTGTCATCTGTTCTCTTTAGCTTGTGCCAGATTATAAATAGCAGAAGTATTGTGATCCCACTTAATGAATAGGGAAATAGGATGCCAGGAGTGAAGGAAATAACTTTGTTTCCAAAGATTTAATTCTGTTCCTATAAAAGTCTTTAGATATTTCAGTGTGTGCATTTAAGAACTGAACAAGATATAGCATAACACAATAAAAGCATTTCTATACTTATGCCTCAGTATTTTTCTGAATACTTTTCTGAATCTATGCTGCTAAGTTTCCTTGGATCCCATGCCTTCTAACTGTCTGAATAAGCCTACCATGTGGAACCTTGTTTGTCAAATGCCTTATTTAAATCCATATATAACACATCCACTGCTCTACTTTCATCAATATTTTGTCATTTCCTCGAAGAATTCAATCAGGCAATGAGACATGACCTGATTTTTTGTACAGCATTTTGACTTTTGATACATCCTAAGTGCTATTGAATGATTGTGTCAATGACAATGCATTACTTTCACTAACAATAACTGCTCTGAATAATAGTGAACTTGGGATTTGGCCCTAATGGGTATCAAAGTGTAGTTGCAATGCTGAAGTGCTGGAGGCAGAATCCCAGCTGCAGGCTATGCCCAAAGTTTCAATGATGTAGTCCAGAGGTAGGAGGCTAGGAGGCTATTGATTTTGCACAGACACAATTTGACCCATTGAATGGGATTTCAGTTATGAATCTAATAGCCAGAACTTGAATCCAGCATTTTAATTTGATAGCCTTGTTCAATTGTGTTTAATATGTCTGCCAAATATCTCTCCATCATCCAGGATCAAAGGCAATGATATAACTTAAACAAAGGATGATAGTGATAGAAGTAAGATAAGTGAGGAGGTGTTGTTGCCTTTTTGAAAAGGAAGAGGTACAGTAATGTTTGGAGACAACATCCTTGGAGGATTGTTCAGTGAGGTAATTTGGGTAGAAATTAGGAGCAAGAGGGGGAGCATCTCTCTAGTGAGGCTGTGTTATACACTTCCCAATAGTATTGACACACACCTGAGAAACAGGTGTGTAGAGAAATTGCTCGTAATTTTAAGTAAGTGTTGTATTAGTGGGCGATATTCATTTCCCCAGAATTGACTAGTTACCCAGAATTTTAAGGGCTTTGATGGGGTTGGATTTGTGAAAGTTATTCAGAAAAATTTCCTGTGCTTCTCTGGGGAGACATACTTGGAGGACCTTCTCTGAACCTCCTCTGGAGAGGTGTGAGCCAATTAGGCAGAATCCAGCAGACGTTGATTGGGAGAGCCTACTTGAAGGAAAGGAATGAATGGCAAGTGGGAAGCTTTTAAGAGTGAGAGTCTAGAGGCAGCATGTTCCTGTTAGAATAAAGGGTAAACCCGGCTAGTTTAAACAAAGTTTGGCTGAAAAGAGGTATTGAAGTTCTGTTCAAGAAAAAGGGCTTAGGAGGTTGGCAACGAGTGAATCCCTCGATGACTATAAAAAAAGATAAAGCATACTCTTAAGAGGGAAATCAGCAGGGCAAGTACAGGGCATGAGATGTATCTAGCAGGAATGGTTGAAGTTCAAAGTAAAGGAAAACCCTAGGCAATTCTATAGTTATATTAAGAGTCAAATGGTAGCTAGAGAGAGAGAGTAAGTCCCTTAGAGGTAAATGGGAGATGGGTGTTATTTTTAAACAAATATTTCTTATTGGTATTTACTAAGAAAATCATGTTTCTTTTCCACAGATAAGGAAAACAGATGGAGATATTTTGGAGAATAGTCATATTACCAGGAAGGTATTTGCAACCTTGAAGTGCATTAAGGTGGATATATCCTCAGGGCCTGACTGAGGTCATCCTTGGACCTTGTGAGAGACTAGAGAAAAAATTGCAGAGGCCATTATAGAGATATTTACTTTGTTGTCGACCACTAGCAAAGTTGCTAAAGACTGGTAAGTGGCAAATGTTGTTATATTGTTTAAAAAGTGTGGCAGGGACAAGCCAGGGAACTATAGACTGGTCAGCCTGAATTCAGTGGTGAAGAAGATACTGGAGGGAATTCAGAGGGACAGGATCTATCAGTATTTGGATAGACAGAGCCTCATTAGAAGAATCAAAATGGCTTTGTGTGTGGTAAGTCATGTTTAGCAAATTTTGTAGAGTTCTTTAAAGAAGTAACCAATAGGGTGGATGAGAGTAGGGCAGTGGATATTGTCTGTTTGGACTATAGTAAAGTCTTCAACAAAATACTGTATGGTAGGTTAGTTTGAAAGTTTAGATCTCATGAAATCCCTGGAGAGCTAATTAGGCGGATTCAAAATTGGCTCAGATGTAGGCAGAGGATAGTGTCTGAAGGTTGTTTCTTGGAATGCAGGCTGGTGACTAGTGGTGTACTACAGCGGTTGGTTTTGGAATGCTTGTTATTGTTTAATTATATAAATCATTTTGATGTGAATGCACAAGACCTGATCAGTAAGTTGCAGAGGACAGAAATTAAGAGTGTTGTTGATCATTATGAAGGTTATTGTAGATTACAAGAAGATCTCAGTCAGGTAGGGAAACAGACCAAGAATTGCCACATGGACTTCAATACAGATGCAGTTTGGAAAGTCAAACCAGAGTGGGACATATACTGTGGATATTGGGGCACGAGGGAATGTAATGGAACAGAGGAACTTGTGAGTACAATTGCATTGTTCATTGAAAGCAGCATCACCAGTAGACAGGGTGGTGAAAAGGCATTGAGTCAGAAGTTGGGGCAGTGATGCATTTGTATAATTCATTGGTGAGGCTGCACTTGGAGTACTATGTACAGTTTGAGTAATTATTATAGGAAATACATGTTTAAACTAGAAAGAGTGGAGAAAAGGTGTTGTGAGGACTAAAGGGCCTGAGTTATAGGGTGAAGTTAGCTTGCCCAGGTCTTCTTTTAAGATAGGATGAAGACCAACTTCATAGAAGTGTTTAAAAAAATAAGAGGCATGGATAAGGTGGATAGTAACAGTCTTTTCACCAGGGTAAGGAATCCAAAACTAGGTGTTATAGATTTAGGGTGAGAAGGAAAAGATTTTTTATGGAATGAACTGCCAAGGGATGTGGTTGAGACTGGTACTATAGTGTCATTTAAGAAACACATGGCTAGTTACATGGAGGGAAGGGGCCTGAAAGGATATGGATGGAACACAGGAAACTGGAACTGGCTAGGTGGAAAACATAGTTGATATTGGCTTATGGGGATAAAGGGCCTGTATCTCTTCTGTATTGCACTATGACTCTATGTATCATTCCATAATGAAATCGCCGTTGACTGTTTCTTCCTGTTATATTGTCATGCAGCCAACAGGATAGGTCCAATCCAATTTTAAGCTTCTGTTTTTCAGCTGATGGCTTAAGTTTTTATGTACTAGGAACCTGAAGTTATTTTTATTGTTTTGAGAACAAACTTCATAGAAAAGTAACTGCTGTATTCCAGTTCAATTGATTCAGAAGGACAAGCTAAAAAGATTTAATGAAGTAGGGGTGTAGGGAGCTCCTGTGAAGTTTAAAACTGTCATGAACCATGTAGTCCAGTTATACCTTTTCTGCACTATAACTTGTGCAATTCTAAATAGAAGCGAAAGCACAGGCACAGAAAAGTGGCAGGTAAACAGAAGTGGTCCTCTGGCATTTCCTGCAGAGAGGGAGGACTTGGATTTAACAATGACATCTGAGTGCATGACCATTACAGATTCACAGCCACCTGATGTAAGAATTTATTTATATTCAGTCCTAGGATAATGATATCACTGGCAAGAGGAGCATTTACTAAACTGTGTCAATTGCCTTTGATAATGTACCTAGTAGAGAAATGCTTTCCTTAGTCACTGTAGCTTTTGTAGTGAAGATACTAACCAAGTAGTTCTACAAGTTTAATCCAGTAATACTGCTTATATTCTTCCAAGTCAGGACGCTGTGTGACTTGAAAGTAAATTAGCAAGTAATAGTGGTCCCAATTGCCTGCTGCCTTTCTCTTTTATATTGGGGAAGTTGGAGATTTGGGTTCTCAGGATTTTAATGTGGAACACCTGAAATGATATGGCATCAGTCAAGTTTTTCTTGCCAGTTGGGATTTACCCAAACGAAGAGAATCATAAACATTTCACTTTGAGTGAAAAACATCCAAACCTTCCTACAGTACTGATGCACTCACTGTAAATTGCAATTGTCACTTTTGACATTGACATCAGCCTCGAAAAAGCAATAATTCAGTGTACTCAATTCTGGAATGGTTCCAGAGGAGTAGAAAATTGCAAATCCCATTCCATTCTTTAAGAAGGGAGTGAGGCAGGAGAAAGGAAATTATGGGCTAGTTAGCCTGACTTCAGGAGTTGGGAACATGGTGGAATCCATTATGAGGTTTTGGGGTACTTAGAGGCACATGATAAAATAGGCCCAAGTCTATTTTCATCAGGGGAAATATTGCCTGGAAAAATGTATTGGAATTCTTTGAGGAAATACCAGACAGGCTAGACAAAGGAGAGTCAGTGGATATTGTTTACTTGGATTTTTACGAGGCCTTGACAAGGTTCTGCACATGAGGCTGCTTAACAATGGCCCATGGTCTTACAGTAAAGTTACTAGCATGGATGGAAGATTGGCTAACTAGCAGGAGGCAAAAAATGGAAATAAAGGGGGCATTTTCTGGTTAATTGTTGATGACTAGTGGTGTTCTGCAGGGGTCAGAGTTGGGTCTGCTTCTTTTCATGTTATATGTCAATGATTTGGATGACAGATTTGATGGCTTTGTGGCCAAGTTCGTGGACAATACAAAGATAGATGGACAGACAGATAGTGCTGAGGAATCCATGAGTCAGCAGAAGAACTTAAGACAGATTAAGAGAATGAGCAAATAAGTGCCAGACAGAATATAGTGTAAAGACGTGTATTGTCATGCACTTTGGTAGAAGGAATAAAGCTTAGACTATTTTCTAAATGGGGAGCAAATTGAAAAATCAATGGTGCAAATGGACTTGAACTCTCATGCAGGATTCCCTAAAGGTTAACTTGCAGGTTGAGTCAGTGACAAATGCAATGTTAGCATTCATTTCAAGAAGACTAGAATATAAAAGCAAGGATGTAATGCTGAGGCTTTCTAAGGCATTGGTTAGATCACACCTGGAATATGTTGAGTAGTTTTGGGCTCCTTGTCTAAGAAAAATGTGCTGGCATTAGAGAGGAGGTTCACGAGAATAATTCCGGGAATGAAAAGGTTAATATACGAAGAGCGATGGATGGCTCTCGGCCTGTACTTGTGGGAAATTAGAAGAATAAGGGGGTGAGTCTAGAATGAGACTCAGCACAGTCTCAGAATAGACAGACATCCCTTTAGAACAAAGATGAGAAAGAATTTGTTTTGCTAGAGGGTGGTGATTATTTGGAATTAATTGTCATAGATGGAGACTAAGTCATTGGCAATACTTAAACTGCAGGTTGATAGGTTCTCGATTAATCAGGGCATCAAAGATTATGGGGAGAAGGCAGGCGAGTGGTATTCAGAGGGATAATAAATCAGCCATTATTGAATGGCAGAGCAGACTCGATTGGCTGAATAATCTAGTTCCTCTACTATACCTTATGGTCAATGCACTGTCAGACTGCCCTGCTACATGGTTGCTAATGAGGCAGCAGCATGTGACAGATACTTTTCTCATGAAACAAATGGCACTGAACATTGCTTTTCAGTCAGGTTAATGTTGGAAAAGTGCTCCCATAGCTCTTATAAATAAAGTTTCCTCCTAGGCTGATTCTGCTTCTTTCCACCCTCTCCTCTTCTCCAATTCATCCTGAAAGCTTGTGGGTATCGGCATCATAGCTTCCACACATGCTGCAAGACCTTCTTCTCCTTGATCCTGGCTCCGTTACATCTGCAAATTAAGGATCTCACCATGGGAACCTATTTGGATTCAAGCTGTACCTGCCTCTTTGTAGCATATGTTGAATATTCCAAATGAAACTGATTTACCTGCACTTATAGTGCCTTGTACTTAATTCCTACAATGTGAACGGCTTTACATATTTGATTGCAGCCTTCTGGACTTAAAAAAAGTTTGACAAATTCACATAATTTCCAGAATTTAATTTCTGTTCTCAAACCATCACTGCACCTTCTTCTGGTCAGATCAGCTGATCATTCTACTTTAACCTTCCTCCGACTGAAATCCAGTTCTCTCTTATAATTTATATTGACCTTCTATCATCTTACACAATCACTTTTTGTCATTTAATCTCTCTTGCTTTCTACTCTATTACAAATTTTTCTTTTAATTCTCTTGTCCTTTTATCCTTTTATCCCTCCCTCTGCTTCATGTCAATCAGGTGAAATTATAACACTTTAAAAAAATTGACACAGATGCTGCCTGGCCCACTGATTTTTCTTTCAGATTTCACACACACACACACACACACACACACACACACACACACACACACACACACACACACACACACACACACACACACACACACACACACACACACACAGTGTCTATAAAAAGTTTTCACCCTCCCCTCTTGAAAGTTTTCATGTTTTATTGCTTTACAACATTGAATCACAGTGGATTTAATTTGGTGTTTTTTTACATTGATCAACAGAAAAAGTCTCTTTCGTGATAAAGTGAAAACACCTCTACATTAATTACAAATATTAAATACAAAATAGTTGATTGCCTAAGTATTCACCCCCTTTAATGTGACACACCAGATTGTCACTGGTGCAGCCAATTGGCTCTAGAACTCACATAATTAGTTAAATGAAGGTCTCATTTTGAAGACCTGTGTGCAGTCAAGGTCTTTAAATTGATTGTAGTGAAAATACACCTGTATCTGGAAGGTCCAAATGCTGATGAGTCAGTATCCTGGCAAAAACTACACCATGAAGACAAAAGAACACTCCAAGCAATTCTACAAAAAGGTTATTGAAAAGCACAAGTCAAGAGATGGATACAAGAAAATTTCCAAGTCACTGAATATCCCTTGTACAGTTAAGTCAATCATCAAGAAATGGAAAGAATATGGCACAGCTGTAAATCTGCCTAGAGTAGGCCATCCTCAAAAACTGAGTGACCATACAAGAAGGAGACTAGTGAGGGAGGCCACCAAGAGACCTATGACAACTCTGGAGGAGTTACAAGCTTCAGTGGCTGAGATAGAAGAGACTGTGCATAGAGCAACTGTTGCCAGGGTGCTTCACCAGTCACAGCTTTATGGGACAGTGGCAAAGAGAAAGCCATTGTTGAAAAAATTCACATGAAATCTCAGCTAGAGTTTGCCAGAAGGCATGTGAAAGACTCTGAAGTCAGCTGGAAGAAGGTTCTATGGTCTGATGAAATCAAAATTGAGCTTTTTGACCATCAGAACAAATGCTATGTTTGGCATAAGCCAAACACCACACATCATCAAAAACAAACCATCCCTACTATGAAGTGTGGTGGTGACTGCATTATGCTGTGGAGGTACCTCACTGCAGCAAGCCCTGGAAAACTTGTGGAGGTAGAGATTAAAATGAATGCAGCAAAATACAGGGAAATCCTGAACAAAAACCTAATTCAGTCTGTGAGAGAACTGCGACTTGGGAGAAAATTTGTTTTCCAGCAAGACAATGATTCTAAGCATAAAGCCAAAGTTGTATAGGAATGGCTTAAAAATAATAAAGTGAATGTCCTGGAGTGGCCAAGTCAGAGTCCAGACCTCAATCCAATTGAAAATTTGTGGCTGGACTTGTAAAAGGCTGTTCAGTCACAATATGTGGTGATCCACTTTCCAGTGCACTCGAACCAGCTCACAAAATGGCGCATGCCGGTAGAGAGGCCGGCCCCAAAAAGGGTGCCAGGCCTTCTTCACCACCACCCGCGGGAAGGGACTGTGAATATGCACCCCCTACAGTATTCCTGCCCGGGGAGGGCGAAAACGGGAAGGCTTAAAAGCGAAGCCGCGAAGTTTGAATAAATCTTTTATGCAACTGCAACTCACCGTCTGTGTGTCGTTATTCCAGTGCTGTGTGTAGCACACCGCTACAATTGAGCAGTTTTGTAAAAAAAAAGAATGGGAAAAATTGCAGTGTCCAAAGCTGATAAGAGACATATCCACACAAACTCAAGGCTGTAATTGCTGCCAAAGGTGCATCTACTAAATGCTGACTTGAAGGGGATGAGTAATTATATAATCAATTATTTGTGTTTTGTGTTTAATACAGTAATTGTAATGAATTAAGACCAATATGTTGAAATTTGTTTTCACTTTGACACGAGTCTTTCCTTTCCTCTCAGACACTACCAACCCCCTTCCCCCCCTTCGATCCCAGCTTTCATCCATGCCAGGTTTTCACTATTCCTTCTGACCTTCCCTTCTTTGACAGAATGTTCTGTCCTCAGTGAGGGCCTCACCTTTATCCCCTGCACCCACACCTCAGTGAGTTCCGTGCGTGCCACAACGCTGAGGTCTTCTTCCGCTGCCTCCATCTCCAAGCCTATTTTGTTGGCAAGGACTCCTCACCCCACACCAATGTCCCTTCTCCCATTTTTGACCCTCCTCCTCTTCCTTGGTACCCCACCCTGGTCTTCTGCATGCCCTGGACCTTTTCATTTCCAAATGTTGATGGGCCATTAACTATCTTGACTTTAGCACTCCTGTCTCCTACTCCAGCCTCATTCCTTCTGAACGCTCGTTTTTCCACTCACTCCACACTAATCCTAACCTCACTATCAAACCCATAGATAAAGGAGGTTTTGTCTGGCGAACTGACCTCCATCTTGCCGAGGCCCAGCACCGACTCTCAGACACCTCCTTTTACTTACCCTTCGAACAGAACCCCACTAAGGAACACCAAGCTATTGTCTCCCACACCATCACCAACCTTACTGACTCTGGGGATCTCCCATCCACTACCACAAACCTCATAGTTTCTGCACCCCATGTTTCTACCACCTACCCAAGATCCACAAATCTGCTTGTCCAAGTAGACCCATTGTTTCAGCTTGTTTCTGCCCCACTGAACTCATATCAGCATACATCAACTCTGTTTTATCTCCCCAGTTCAGTCCCTTCCTACCTACATCCATGACACCTCACATGCTCTTGATCTTTTCAAGGATTTCAAGTTCCTTAGCCCCCATCATCTTATTTTTACTTAAGATGTCCAGTCCCTAAACACCTCCATCCCTCACCAGAAAGACCTCAAAGCTCTCTGTTTTTCCGGACACTAGACCTAACCAGTTCTCTTCCACCACCACTCTCCTCTGCCTAGTGGAACTTGTTCTCACTCGAAATAATTTCTCCTTTGGCTTCTCCCACTTCCTTCAAACAAAAGGGGTAGCTAAGGATACTCACATGGGTCCCAGCTATGCTTCCCAGTTTGGCAGCTATGTGGAAAAGTCTATGTTCCAAGCCTACACTGGTGACTTCCACCCTGCCCTCAAATTCACCTGGTCCATTTCCGACACCTCCCTTCCCTTTCTCAATCTCATTATCTCTATCTCTGGAGACAGCCCATCTACCGATATCTATTGCAAACCCAGGGACTCTCACAGCTAAGTGGATTACACCTCGTCCCACCCTACTACTTGTAAAAATGCCATCCCCTTCTCTCAATTCTTTCATCCCTGCCACAACTGCTCACAGGATATGGCTTTTCATCCTAGAATGAAGGAGATGCCCTCCTTTCTCAAAGAAAGGGGCTTCCCTTCCTCTACCATCAATGCTGGTCTCAACTGTATCTCTTCCATTTCACACCATCTTACCCCATCTTCCCACCTCTTACCAGGGATCGGGTTCCTCTTATCCTCACCTACCACCTCACCAGCCTCCACATCCAGCACATAATTCTGCCATCTCCAATCGGATCCCACCACTAAGAACATCTTTCCTCCCTCACAACTTCTTGCCTTCCACAGGGATTGCTTCCTATACAGCTCCCTTGCCAATTCATCTCTCCCCACTGATCTCTCTCCTGGCACTAATCCTTGCAAGCAGAACAAGAGCTATAACTGCCCCCACACCTCCTGCCTCATTACCATTGAGGACCCTAAACAGTCTTTCTAGGTGAGGCGACACTTTACCTGTGAGTCTGTTGGGGTGATTTACTGTGTTTGGTGCTCCCAGTGCAACCTTCTGTACATCGGTGAGATCTGACTGTCGTGATGAAGCCAAACTTAGATTGGAAGAACAACACCTTATATTCTGTTTGGGTAGCTTCCAATCTGATGGCATGAACATCAATTTCTCAAACTTCTGGTAATGCCACCTAACCCCCTCTCCATTTCCCATCCCCTTTTCCCTCTCTCACCTCATTTCACCAATCAACTTCCCAGCTCTTTACTTCATTCCTCCCCCTCCAGGTTTCACCTATTACTTGGTGGTTCTCCCTCCCCTCCCCCACCTATTAAATCTACTCCTCAGTTTTCTTCCTCCACTCCTGCCAAAGGGTTTCGGCCCAAAACAACGACTGTACTTCTTGCTGCAGGTGCTGCCTGGCCTGCTGAGTTCCTTGAGCATTTTGTGTGTTGCTCAGATTTCCAGCATCTGCAGATTTTCTCTTGTTTTAACCTTTCCTGTCGATCAGTGTCAAAAAAGCCTAATTAAATCCACTGTGATTCAATGTTGTAAAACACTACAATATGAAAATTTCCAAGAGGGATGAATATGTTTCATAGGCACTATATGTACAAAACATTCACAACAAAGGCTAATTAATAATTCAGTTGGAAGTAACGTAGTAGCAATGTAATCCTAGATCCTGGAGATACATTTGCAGTGTGAACAAAGTCAGAAATTCCTTGGTACTTGACTTTGAGAAGGCTTTGGGAAAATGGAAAAAAATAAGTAGGTTACAGTGCATAATTAAAAGGGAAGATGAAGACCTCTTACCCTGGAAACACAATAATAAGTTCAGTTAGAGATAAGAAATAGACAAACTCCAGTGGAAGTAGTTTCCAGGCCACTGAATAGTTGCTGCAGTGCTAGACACAGTATAAATTTTAGAAAATATATAGAAGAGTGTGTAAGAGTGTATAATCATGGGAGCCTTTAATCTTTTATATTGATCAAACCAAATATGCAGCAATAATGCACAATGTGATTTTTTCTATGTATTCAAAACTGTTATCCAAATCAGCACCTTAAGAGACTGACTAGTCAAAAGGGCAATGGAACTAAGTTATTAATAATCTTGTTACAATTAGTATTTAGAGAATGCTGACGATAGAATTCCATTTGACTCTGAGAGTGATTTAGTTGAGGATGAAAAGAGGATCTTAAATTTGATTAAGGCAAACTAGGTGGAATAGGGAACTAAATTAAATGATATACCAGTAGATAAGCAATGGCAATTGTTCAGATAAATAATTCATGATTCACAATGAATATATATTCCTCTGAGGAATAAAACTTCCATTGGTGGTGTTCCCCTTTAGATTAAGAAGAAAGTTAAAAGGTAGGTTAGATTTAAAAAAGGTGTTACAAATATGCCAAAAAATAGTAAGCCTGAAAATTTTAGAATTCAGAAAAAGATGATGAAGAAATTGACAGAAAGAGCAGTGCATTAAAAGTGAACTTATAAAAGATGCAAATACAGGATATAAAATTCTATTGTCATGCAAGAAAAAACTGATAGAGAAATGAGCAAAAATTGACAAGTTTCCTCACAATAAAATAACTAATTTGACAGATCCCATAACCCTGATGCCATATACTCTAACGTGTTAAGAATGGCCACAGAGATATCAGTTTAGATTTTTAAAACTCCTAGATTTCTGATGTCACCCTGCTATTCAAGAAAACTATGTGGAGTGTATAGACAGACACAATATGCCTTTGCGCATCCTCTGCTATCCTCTGATATGTGAAACATGCTCAAGAACACCTTATAATGTCACCTGATTATTTTTCCCTTCCTGCTTAGACATGGTGTAGATAATGATGGAAGTTCATCATGTGAAAAATCACAGATGTGTACCAATATCCTGACACTCCACAGGACAATCATTAGTATATCATTATTATAATAGGAGCCCAGCAAACCCTTCAAATGAACAGTCCACATATCAGTAAGAGGAGACCAGCAAATTTTATACAGTATGTA
The DNA here is from genome assembly GCF_030144855.1 of Hypanus sabinus. NCBI lineage: Eukaryota > Metazoa > Chordata > Chondrichthyes > Myliobatiformes > Dasyatidae > Hypanus > Hypanus sabinus. Next base: position 117,701,306 of record NC_082708.1, read on the forward strand.
TTTACATGTCAGTTCTTTTATCTTCTTTGTCTAGACCTGTAATATTTGCAAAACAATAGCACAAGTGGGATGTTACTTTTTGACAAAGTCTCAAAATATAAAAGTGCACTCTGTTGAAAATACAAGTACAGTGGATTCTGGTTAATTGGGGATTCAGTTAATCAGGGCAGCCACTTATTTGGACCAACTCTTAAAGAAGAAAAACTAATCAAGAGAATAGCCGGGATTTCCTTTGTTTATTTAGGACACTATTAATTGGGATAAGGAGACTGTAATGTTTTTAATTTTTCAGTAATATTTGAGTAATTTTGTAAATATATTGATCGATTAAACATTCTTCCCTATGGGTTATATGTAAAAGTACGTGAATGGCATGCGTCATTACACCACTGTACCTTAAGTGTGCGTCTTGCTGAAAGTAAAAGCAAAGTGGACACAAGTTATCCCCAGCTTTCCTGTGTTTTTCTTTTGATTTGTTTTTGTAGTTACAAAATATAATAGAGCCTGTTTCCGAACAGTTTCCAATGGGTATAAGTCATGTTTACTTGTGTGGTTGTTAGACATTTCACCAGGCTTACAGAGAACAGTTTTTAAATTGCATCAGTTGGGTGTGCTTGCATCAAAAAACAGTGATTTTCGTCATTGTTAGTTGGCAAGAAATAAGCAGCAAGACTATGCAGAACTCACTGTGGTTTGAAGCATTCAGGCTTGGAGATGTGAGAAATGGCCAAGCGTGAAATGAAACGATTTCACTATTTTAATAAGTTCGGAACTACAAAGGATAATGAGGTGGATTTTCAAAGCTTGCAGGGAGATTTATGCCGGTTAGAAGAATGGGCTGAACGTTGGCAGATGGAGTTTAATGCTGAGAAGTGTGAGGTTCTACATTTTGGCAGGAATAATCCAAATAGAACATACAGAGTAAATGGTAGGGCATTGAGGAATGCAGAGGAACAGAGAGATCTAGGAATAACTGTGCATAGTACCCTGAAAGTGGAGTCTCATGTAGATAGGGTGGTGAAGAGGGCTTTTGGAATGCTGGCCTTTATAAATCAAAGCATTGAGTACAGAAGTTGGGATGTAATGCTAAAGTTGTACAAGGCATTGGTAAGGCCAAATTTGGAATATTGTGTGCAGTTCTGGTCACCGAATTATAGGAAAGATATCAATAAATTAGAGAGAGTGCAGAGACGATTTACTAGGATGTTACCTGGGTTTCAGCAATTAAGTTACAGAGAAAGGTTGAACAAGTTAGGTCTCTATTCATTGGAGCGTAGAAGGTTGAGGGGGGATTTGATCGAGGTATTTAAAATTTTGAAAGGGATAGATAGAGTTGACGTGAACAGGCTGTTTCCATTGAGACTAGGGGAGATTCAAACTAGAGGACATGATTTGAGAGTTAGGGGGCAGAAGTTTAAGGGAAACATGAGGGGGTATTTCTTTACTCAAAGAGTGATAGCTGTGTGGAATGAGCTTCCTGTAGAAGTAGTAGAGGCCAGTTCAGTTGTGTCATTTAAGGTAAAATTGGATAGGTATATGGACAGGAAAGGAGTGGAGGGTTATGGGCTGAGTGCGGGTAGGTGGGACTAGGTGAGATTAAGGGTTCGGCACGAACTAGGAGGGCCAAGATGGCCTGTTTCTGTGCTGTGATTGTTATATGGTTATATGGTTAATTTGAAGGTATCAACAAGCATCTTGAATGTTACAATAAAAATGAAAATTTGGAGGATGCAACAGTTTCTAACTAGTGTCACTTATGTACATTTGTGCGATCATTAGACACTACACCATGCTTAAGAGTGAACAGTTTATAAATAGCATCACTTGCATATGCTTGTGTTATGCTATTTATTTGGTCCAACCAATGCCAAATTAAAAACCAGTAACCTTTGACACTATTTCATGCAGGAAGGCAATGAAGGCAGTCTATTATCTGCACTAGGTGTCTGCGCTGATTTTGTTCATTTACAGTCAATCAAAAGAAAACAGCAGCATTCATCGTATGAATTGCTCTAATGATAATTATCAGGAATTAATACACAGTTTTATAGTACTTTAATAATAATAGTAATATTGGTAATGTTATAATTTGTTCTGTATTTCATTTAAATACATAATATGTTACTCAGTTAAATGATAGTTTGTCTTTATTATACCTTTTTAACTATTTCCATGATACTTCATTTAATTAGGGCATCTATTTAATTGGGCCAAAATGCACTGGTACTGATGTGTCCTAATTAACTGGAATCCACTGTACTACAAAATATTGTGGATATCATAAACTGGGATCTTGCCTAATAAATATGCTACACATTTATCTCAGTATAAGTACTATGATCACTCCTTTTTGTGACACAGCATGTTCTTTGAAGTTTTAATACCTATGAAGTGTTGTATCTGAGTCATCTGTTTAATTTTCATGGGTGTTATAAAATTCCAGGAAGAACAAAGAGCTGCAAAAGTGATATATGCAAAATCTGGGTGTAAATGGAATTATCTGGTAACATCATTTGTAGCCTAGGGGCTTGATTGCACATTTGTTGCCTAGTTTGAGGCTTAATTAGACAGTAAGAGTGAAGATTTATATGCAGCAAAAATACTGTAAAATTCCAGGATTAAATGCCATTATCAGATTATAGATCAGTTGCAATTGAGAAAGTTTAAAAAAAAGCAAAAATATCCCTGAATAAATCTAGAAATGCAAGTAAGTAGTATGCCTCAGTCCACAGTTCAGATAGGTCAGCTGCTGTATGTACTGTAAAGATGCTAGGTTTTCAAACTAGGTTTTGGCTCTCCCTAGGGTATATATTAAATCAAAAAGTGGGAATTCAAGTATAAAATGACTTATATTCACCATACATATAATTAGTTTGGAAAATGGTTGTGAGGTTTGTAGAAAGAAACAAATCACCTGTGAAGTGGATCATAGAGAAAAAGAAGTGGAAGTTGGTATAGGTGTTATTGACGCCTTCAGGCTCAAACATTCAGTTTGTTTTACAATTGCCTGTTGCAACATCTGGCATGAACCAATCTCAGTTAGTTGAAAAGGCAGAAATTGTAAACTTTAAGGAGGTGGGGGGAAGAAACTGAACGATGCTGAAAAATATGCCCTTGGCTTAGTACACTTGATAAACTGAGGCCTGCATGACCTAGTCCAGGATACACACAAGATTTATGCTTCCTCTTCAGTCTTAGTCATAGAGTACTACAGGACAGAAACAGGCACTTCAACAAATCTAGTCTGTGCCAAACCTTTAATCTGCCTAGTCCTATTGACCTGCATCTGACCTGCACCTGCATAGCCGTTCATACCCCTCCCATCCATCTACTTCTACAGACTTCTTTTAAATGTTGAAATCAAACCCACATCCACTACTTCTGCTGTTAGCTTGTCCACACACTCACCACCCTCCGAGTGAAGAAGTTGCCCCTCATGTTCCCCTTAAACATCTCACCTTTCACTCTTAACCCATAACCTATAGTTCTAGTGTCACCCAACCTTTTGGAACACAGCTGCCTGCTTTCATACTGTTTACAGCACTCATAATTTAGAGATAAGGCACGGTAACAGGCCCTTCTGGCCCAATGAGCCCAGGCTTCTCAATGACACCCAAGTGACCAATTAACCTACTGACCCGCAATTAGGAAATAACTGGTGCAACCAGAGAAAACTCACGTGGTCAAAAAGAGATCGTACAAAATCCTTACAGGCAGTGGTGTGAATTGAACCAGCGTCACTGGTGCTGTAATAGCATATGTTAACCACTACACCACTGTGCCACATTTTGGGGTCAGAGCCTCTAGCAATGAAAACCATGATGTTTATTGCCTTAACACATTTCCATGATCCATGGTAATAAGTAGCTAGCACCAGATGATACACTATGATACTGACTGAAGCCATGTTTCCATCTTATCAAAGTGATGTGATTATTGCCTACAACTGATGATGGAAACTATTTTTAGGTTTTGGATACAGAAGGAAACCATGGCACCGAATGGACACTCTGATTTTCAGGCATGGTTTTGGACATCTTAGTTACCAAGGTGTAATAGAGCAGTGCCAAGGAAGTTCTTCAAATAAACAATCAAGCAGTAATTTGAGCATTCATAATCAAGATCACTATTAGGGGCAAAGGATATGGTGAGTGCTGCAAAATGTTCTGACTGGCAGACCTCAGTCAGGTAGAACTAGTCAAGATATCTCATCCGCCCTGACATTCAACAATGGTGCTCTCCAGGGTTGCATGCTCAATTCCCAGCTCTACTTCCTTATATGCCCATGACCTTGTAACCAAATTCAGCACTAACTCCAAGTTTGCTGATAACAGGACTGTTATGGGCCAGATCAACAAAAATGATAAGATGGAATACAGGAAAGAGACTCAAACTTGTGATGTGATGCCAGAACACCAATTAGCCTTTGATGTCTGAAAGACAAAAAAGTTGCTGCCCTAAGGTGTGTGTAGAGGAGGGATGTGGTTAGTGAAATCAATCCTATCCCCATCAACCAAGCTGCTGTAGAGATGACCAACAGCTTTATATTTCTAGGCATCCACATGACCAGCAATCTCTGATGGTCCCTTCATACTAATTAGGTGATCAAAAAAATACACAAGTGTAAGTACTTTCTTAACCATCTAGGATGTTTGCTGGTCCACGAGGATTCGCTAGAACTGTCACAGATGCTTTTCATCCTGGTATGGAAACTGCTCGACTCTAATCTGTCAGAATACCTGCCATCTTGGCTATTCCCCTTCTTTTCTTCTAATATGCAGGAGCTTGAAGACTCAGATGACAAGATTCAAGAACAGCTTCTTTCCTACTGCTATTAATCAACTGAACCAATCACCATTTTTACATCCCCTTCTCAGTGGAGCTGCCACACTCATTACCCCTTAACTTTTACCTCTTCTGCTAATCTCACTTCAGTATTTGTTTTTGCTCTGCCCTAGTTTGCTACATTGCACCATTCCATTGATTTCCATTAACAATAATTTAAATCAAGTAGCAATGAAACAAAACATTCATTTACTTGATATAATCACATCTTTCCCAGTGTTTTTATAGTGTTGCTAGAAAGTTTGTAAACTTTTTAGAATTTTCTCTACTGCTCCATAAATATGGCCTAAAAGGTGATCAAATCTTCACATAACTAGATTAAGAGAACCCAATTAAATAAAGAACAAAAAACATTATACTTGTTCATTTATTTATTGAGAAAAATGATCCAACACTACATGTATTTGTTGAAAAAAGTATGTGAACCTTTGCCTTCAATACAGCAATAACTTAACCAAACATTTCCGGTAGCTGTTGATCACTCCTGCACATGGGCTTGTAGGAATTTTAGGTCATTCCTCCTTACAAACTTGCTTCAACTCTGATATGTTGGCGGGCTTCCTTGCATGAACTGCTTGCTTCAGGTCAGAACACAAAATTTCTATAGGATTAAGGGCAGGACTTTGATTCAACTATTCCAAAAACACGAAATTTCTTCTTTTTAAACTATTCTGTTGTTGATTTACTCTTGTATTTCAGATCATTGTCTTGATGCATTATCCAACTTCCATTAAGCTTCAGGTGACAGACAGCTACCCTGACATTTTTCTGTAAAGTATCTTGATACAACTTTGAATTTGTTGTTCCCTCAATGATTACAAACTGTCCAGGCCCTGAGGCAGCAAAGCAGCCCCAAACCATGATGCTCCTTCCACCATGTTTACGAGTGGTATGAGGTTTTGGTGCTTGTGTGCAGTGCCCTTTTACTTCTAAACATAGCTGTGAGCATTTCTGCCAAAAAGTTCAACTTTTGTCTCATCTGTCCACAGAACATTGTCCCAGAAGCACTGTAAAACATCCAGATGGTCTTTTGCAATCTTGAGACACGCAGCAATGTGTCTTTTTGGACAGCAGTGGTTTCCTCTGAGGTGACCTTCCATGAACACCATTCTTGTTCAGTGTTTTTCTTATAGTGGACACATGAACAGAGACCTTAGCAAGCTCTCAAGACTTCTGCAGATTGTTTGCTATTACCATAAGACCATAAGACATAAGAGCAGAATTAGGCCGTCCAGCCCATTGTGTCCACTCTGCCATTTCATCATGGCTGATCCCCGATCCCATTCCACTCCATACACCTGCTCTCTCACCGTATCTCTTGATGCCCCAACCAATCAGGAATCTATCAACTTCTGCTTTGAATATACCCATGGCCTTGGCCTCCACTGCAGTCTGTGGCAGAACATTCCACAGATTCATCACTCTTTGGCTAAAAAAATTCCTCCTTCTGTTTTGTACCCTCTAGTTCTGGATACCCCATCCAGAGGGAACATCCTCTCCAATCTACCTTATCTAGTCCTTTCAGCAGACAACAGTGAGTTTGGGCCCAAAGCTGCCAAATGGTCCTCATATGGTAATCCTTTCATTTGTGGAATCATCCTCGTAACCCTCCTCTGGACTCTCTCCAATGATAATACATCCTTTCTGAGATACGGGGCCCAAAACATTTGTCAGTACTCCCAAGTATCATCCACCATTGTTCTGGTACCTAAAAAAGACCAAGGTAATATGGCTGAACAACTGGCATCCTGTTGCACTCACCTCAATAATAAGGAAATGCTTTGAGAGGCTGATCAAGGACAATGTCTGCAGCATGCTACCACCTATACTGGACCCCCTACAATTCACCTACCAACACAACCGATCAACAGATGATGCAATAGCCACAGCTCTACATACTGTCCTTACACATCTGGAGAAGAGAGATGCTTATGTGAGAATGCTGTTCTTAGACTACAATTCAGTATTCAACACCATAATTCCCTCCAGGCTTGACAAGCTCAGAGACCTCGGCTTTCATCCTGCCCTGTGTAGCTGGATCCTGGACTTCCTGTCAGATCGCCAGCAGGTGGTAAGAGTGGGCTCCCTCATCTCTGACCCGCAATACAGGTGCCCCTCAGGGCTGTGCCCAAAGCCCCCTCCTTTACCCTCTGTATACCCATGACTGTGTCGCCACCCACAATTCCAATATGCTAATTAAATTTGCTGATGACATTACACTGATTGGCCTAATCTCAAATAATAATGAGGCAGCCTATTGACAAGAAGTCATCACCCTGACACAATAAAACAACCTCTCCATCAATATTGCAAAAACAAAGGAGCTGGTTGTGGATTACAGGAGGAATGGAGACAGGCTAGCCCCTATTGACATCAATGGATCTGGGGTTGAGAGGGTGAACAGCTTTAAATTCCTCAGCATAAACATCATTGAGGATATCACGTGGTCTGTACATACGGGCAGTGTGGTGAAAAAGGTACAACAGAGCCTCTTTCACCTCAGATGGTTGAAGAAGTTCGGTGTGGGCACACAAATCCTAAGAACTTTCTATCGGGGCACAATTGAGAGAATTGTAACTGGCTGAATCACTGCCTGCTATGGGAACTGTACTTCCCTCAATTACAAGACTCTGCAGAGAGTGGTGTGGACAGTCCAGCGCATCTGTAGATGTGAACTTCCCACTATTCAGGACATTTACGAAAACAGGTGTGTAAAAAGGGCCAGAAGGATCATTGGGGACCTGAGACACCCCAACCACAAACTGTTCCAACTGCTACCATCTGAGAAACGGTACCACAGCATAAACGCCAGGACCAACCGGCTCCAGGACAGCTTCCACCAGGCCATCAGTCTGATTAATTCACGCAGACACAACTGTTTTTCTATGTTATATTGACTATCTTGTTGTATATACTATTTACTATAAATTAATATAACTTGCACATTTAGACGGAGATGTAACGTAAAGATTTTTACTCCTCATGTGCATGTAGGATGTAAGTAATAAAGTCAATTCAGTTCAATTCAAGTGCAGACTGATCAGTGTCTTATAAAGTTCAGTGTTATCTCCTTGCTTTTATATTCTATTCCCCTTGAAATAAATGCCAACATTGCAGTTGCCTTTTTAATCACAGACTCAATCTGTGAATTAACCTTCTGAGAATTTTGCACGAGGACCCTTAAGTCCCTTTGCATCTTCGAATTTTCGCCCATTTAGATAATACCCTTGGGTTATTTTTTACCTCCTTCAGCACTGCACGTTGTGCTCTTGGTGTGATCTTTGCAGGATGCCCACTTGTAGGGAGAGTAGCAACAGTACTGAGTTTCCTCCATTTGTAGACAAATTCTCTTATTGTGGACTGATGAAATGCTTTCATGAAATGTTCTAGGTCTTTAGAAATGTTTTTGAAGCTTTTTCCAGCTTGATGCATCTCCACAATTCTTCTCTGAAAGCTGCTTTGATTGAGGCATGGTGCACATAAGCAGATTTTTCTTGATAAGAGCAGGCTTGTCAGTAACCTGACTTTGTGTGTCTTTTTTTCTAGGGCAGGACACTTTCAATCGCATCTCATTGATTGGAATACCTGACTCCAAATAGCTTTTGTAGAACCATTACCCAAGAGGTTTACATACCTTTTCCAACAAATACATACAGTATTGAATCATTTTTTCTCAATAAATAGATGAACAAGTATAATGCTTTTGTGTTATTTATTTAATTGTGTTCTCTTTAGTTAGATTTAGGACACGTGAAGACCTGACCACATTTTAGGTCATACTTATGCAAAAATAGAGAAAATACAACAGGGTTCACAAACTTTCTAGCACCACTGTAACTCACATAGGTCTCACTATTTCCATCCAGTGAGCACTATACACTTTCTACCACAGCCAAAAAAATGTGCATTATCAGTGCCTACATTAGTGGAGTATCAAGAGCATATTCACGATGATTGATTCACTGCCATGGAGGAGGAAATGAGTCTATTTTTGGAAAAGTTGCTATAGTTGGCCAGTACTGACACTATCTAAGATGACAGCATGTTCACACCTAATACTTTCTTCCATAAAATGCTTGCTTTCAAAACACAGCCCATTTTGATATACAAACTACAGATGGCAAAATGCACACCACTAAATTACATACCTGTACCTTATAAAACCCTCACACTACCCTAACATTTTTTCTTTCTTTCTGATAGTTAGGAACTCTCATCTGACTGCAGCTGAGCAACAAAAGAGCAAGAATGATGGCATTAACACTTTGACCTTGACACTTGGTTTACTTTAGAAGATTAGATGCAAGATCTACACATTGAGAGGCACCAGGATGAAGTCGCCTACACCACTGCAGTAGAAAATTGCATGTTCTGCATGCCAGCTATTGAACTACTTCACATTTATCACTCAATAAATTGTACAGCACTCACTTATACACATCCTGACTTCTGTAATGACAAGGAAATGCATAAATGTAGAGGAATTGGCATGATTGTCTGCTGAAAACCAATGGTGCATCTGAAATCATAAAAGATGACATAAGGCTTTAACTAAGACACAAGAGACTCCAGATGCTGGAAACAAGTGTTGAATCCTGATGAAGGGCTTTGGCCTGAAACACTGACTGTTCATTCTCTTGCACAGCTGCTGCCTGACCGACTAAGTTCCTCCTTGTTGATGAGGCTTTATGGAATACCGTTTTTCATATCTCCAACTCTCCGCAAACTCAGTTGATTCTGATTTACAGGATGTATATTTTCATGTATCAATTTATGGAATTTACTGCCGTTTCTGACAAGGCCAGCTCATCTCTAAATACTCCTGAGAATGTGGTGATAAACCAGCTTCTTGAACTGCTGCAGTCTCTCTGATGAAGGTCATCCCATAATGTAGGGGGTAGGGATTTAGACCAACCAATAAAGAAAGAACAGCAATATGCAGTGCCTATAAAAAGTATTCAACCCCCACCCCCCCGCTTGGCAGTTCTCATGCTTTATTTCAAGTGAATTTCTGGTCAATGCCGGCATCCAATACAATGATAGCAGGAGATTAGGCAATACTAATGTGATTAAATGTAGATGTTTGGACTTTTCCTCACGGCAGATTCCACATGTATTACACAAATATTACTTGTCCCTCAATATATGCCTGAATATTACCTAGCTCTTGTTGCGTGCAGGTATAGCCTTTCAATTGTCTGAGTAACTGTATACAAATTTGAATATTGGGCAATCAACAATCATCCTTTCTTTAAGCCTTATGACAGATAAAGGTCAAGAAGTAGCTGAAGATGGCTGGCCATGGATGATGCCTTGAGGAAAGAGTTCACCTATGTCCTGGTAATAAAATGACTGACCTACACCAAATGCCAAGTTTTTTAATATGAGATCTTTGACCTAAGCCAAGTATGTCCTTGGTTACAATTAATTTAAGTTTTACCTAGGTTCTTTGGTATGAAACTGGCTCAAATACTGTCTTGATATCTAGAGCAGTCACTCTTAGTTTGTCTTTGGAATTCAGCTTATTTGACTGTATTTTAACCAAGTCTGTAATGAGGTTAGGAGCTGAGGGGCCCTAGTGAAACTCAAACCAAACATTGATGAGGATACTTGTATCAGTGTCAACAACAATTTTTTAAAATTTATTTGCTCAGTTTTCAAAACCTGAGCATAGATGGAAGGCCGGCACTTATTATTCATCGCTCATTGTCCTTGAGATGTTGGTGATCAATTGCTGTCTCGAACTGATATAACCCTTCTGGTGAAGGTATTCAGATTATGCTGCAGGGACAGAAATTCTTGCACTTAGTCTAACAACAGTGAAGGAGCTGTGACACATTTTTAGGTTGGGGTTGGGGGGGAGGGTGAAGGCCTGCTAGCTCTGATGTCCCCATATTTCTGAAGCCCTTGCGCTAAAAGCATTTCACTTGTGGAGGCATCTCATTTCATAACTATTCATAACCTAGAGTAGAGAAATGGTGGATGTCAGGAAGAAATGAAAGCAAATTCTTAAAACATTACAACCCATTGATGTTCTTAGTATATACCAATAAAGTGATAGTGATATAGAAGATGTTAAGTGAAAAAGAAACAACAATGAAGCAAAATTTGCAGGCCTGATTCAATAATTGCTTAACAGAGAAGCTCATGAGACAGCTATATTTGATAGCTGCTGAGTTGAAGGTCAAGTGGCAGGAAAAGTCACACAATTTGGCAGATGAAGTCATCACTTCCATTGCTAAGCATCAGAAACTGCATGGAAAGGCATGACACCAGAGTTAACAACGGACAGCTATAGCCACCGAAATACAAAAGGGAAACATGCATCCTCGTTGCGACAGAACTTGTGAAGTAGCACAGAATATTTCTGATGTAAGCTGATTTTCTTTGCTCCCTTATGATGACCCTTCTTTGCATTCTCCAAAAAGATTAGAATGCATTATGCATTATGATTATATGGGTACCACAAGGTGCTACAAAAGTTCATGAAAATTTAAGTAGATATAAAAATTGTTCAAAGTTTAATGTAAATTTATTATCACGTATATTATCCCCTTTAGTTCAAGAGCCTGATTGTTGAGGGGCAGTAACTGCTCCTGAACCTTGTGGTGTAAAAACTGAGGCTCCTGTACCTTCTTCTTGATGGCAGCAGTGGAAAGAGAGCGTAGCCTGGGTGCTGCTTTCCTGTGCTAGTGTTTCATGTAGATCTGCTCAATATTAGGGATGGACTGCTCCGTATCCACTACATTCTGTAGGATTTTCCATTCATGGGCATTGGTGTCTCCATATCAGGGTGTGGTACAGCCAGTCAATATAACCTCCCCTACACAACTGTAAAAGTTTGTCAACATTTTAGATGTCATTCTGAAGCATTGCAAACTCCTAAGGAAGTAGAGGTGCTGCCATCCTTTCTTTGTAATTGCACTTACATGCTAGGCCTAGGACAGGTCCTCCAAAATAATAACGCCAAAGAATTTAAAGTTGCTGGCCCTCTCCACATCTGATCCTCCAATGAGGACTAGCTCATGACCTCTGCTTTCCTCCTCCTGAATTCAATAAGTAGCTCTTTAGTCCTGCTGGCATTAAGAAAGAAATTGTTGTTATGACACCATTCAGCCAGATTTTCGATTTCCCTCCTACATACTGATTCATCACTGGCTTCGAGTCAGTGTATATCAGCGGTGTCATCAGCAAACTTGAATATGACATTGGAGCTCTGCTTAGCTACACAGTCATAAGTGTAAAATGAGTAGAGCAGGGGGCTAAGCACACAGCCTTGTGGTGCACCTGTGCTGATGGAGATCATGGAGGTGATATTGTTGACAATCCAAATTGATTGGGGGTCTGCAAATGAGGAAATTGAGGATTGATTTGCACGAGGAAATACAGGGGCCAAAGATAAGGAGCTTATTGATTAGTTTAGAGAGAATGATGGTATTGTATGCTGAGCTATACTCAATAAAGAACATGCTGATGTATGCATCTTTGTTGTCCAGATGTTCCAGAGTTGCATGAAGATCCAATGAGATGGCATCTGCTGGGAACCTGTTGCTTTGGTAGGCAAATTGGAGTGGATCTAAATCGTTTAGGAGGTAGGAGTTGAAATGTTTCATGCCAACCTCTCAAAACACTATGTGCTACTGGACAATGGTCATTGAGACAGGTCACCGCATTCTTCTTGAGCACTGGTATAATTGAAGCCTGCTTGAAGTAGGTGGGTACCTCAGACTCGCTATGCAAGAGATTAAAAATCCTAGTGAACACTCCAGCCAGCTGATCAGCACAGGTCTTTAGTACTTGGCCAGGTACCCTGTCTAGGCCAGATGCTTTTCATGGGTTCATCCTCATGAAGGTTGCTCAGAAGTTAGCCCCAGAGACTGAAATCATAGGATCACTGGGGTCTGTGGGAGTTGATGATGGTTTCTCCATGTTTTGACAGTAAAAGCAAGCATAGGAGACACTGAGCTTATCTGGAAATGAAGCCCTGCTGTCGTCTATGTCACTTGATTTAACTTTATAAGAGGTGATCATATCCGAGCCCTGCACAACTGTTGAGCACCCTTTGTTGGTTCAAGCTTAGTCCAGAATTTCACCCATGAGTTGGCTTTCTGGAGATCATCCTGGACCTCTTGGATCTTTCTTGGTCACCAGACTTGAATGCCTCTGATCTGGGTCTCAGCAGATTGTGAATCTCTTGGCTCACCTAGGGCTTCTGACTCGGGAAGACTCTGATTTTGTGGGGACACACCTGTCTACAACTGTTTAATAAAGTCTGTGACAATGATGGTGTATTCATGCAGATCCACAGTTGAGTCCTTAATCACAACCCAGTCCACTGACTCAAAGCTATTCCTCTGTCTCCTGCGACCACTTCTTTGTTGCCCTAATCTCTGGAGCTTTGCTCTTTAGCCTCTACCTGTACGCAGGTACGAGAAGGACAGCCAAGTATCTGACTTACTGAAATGCAGTCTGGGTGTGGAATGGTAGGCATTCCTTATCTTCATGAAATTAGTAGTTTAGTGTGTTGGTCCTCTGGTGCTACAGGTTATATGCTGATGGTAATTGGGCAAGATTTTCTTCAAACACGCTTGGTTGAAGTCCCCGACTATGATTTGAAATGGATTGGGATGGACTGTTTCTCATGTGGAGATGACATCATGCAGTATCTCAAGTGCTTGATTATAAACAGCTGCTGCTGGTACCTAAACTGCAGTCAAGATTATGGAGGATTATGGAGGAGAACTCCCTAGGTAAACAGAATGGATGGCATTTGATAGCATTTAAAAAGTTTAATTAGAAAGTTGTTGCATGACTATTATTTCAGTTTACCACATACAATTCCAAGTGTTAATATTTGTGAAGAATATTAAGTGTAGAAATGATGTCACAAAAGCACAATTATTATGGAAGTAATTTGCTGCTAATTTTAATGGTGTCTCTCTTATTTCGACTAGTATTTTCTATTACTTTCAGATTTTCTGTTGAATGTAGGATCTGCAAATCTAATATCTGACCAAATAAATGAGAGCTTTTCCAATCAGTAGCACCCTTCTGATTTCCCATTCTAACATCCAGGCTATTCTATACTGATCCATTATAATCTGCTAATGGCTAATTACATCACCCAAGTAGCTAAACTGGGAGAAGTCACAGAAGGTAATGTCATTGATCTGATATTCTTCAATGACTTCAGACTAAAGGTGAAGAAATCATCAGCAAAACTGTTCACATATCCTTACAATTAGCTTAATACAAATCATCTAGCACGGACTTAAGGTTGTGACTGCTCCTGAGTGAGAAAACCCCACGTTTTGGTTAAGGAAAGGGGTAAATTTTAGATTCAACCTTGCTCAGAAAACTTGGAGTAAACAGTTTAGAGTGTGCCAGAGAAGATGTGGTCATTTACAGCATGAAGAAAATAAGGAAAATAAATGAGCACCTGCAGCAAATGTAGCTACATCATCAGACTATGACCGATGAACAAATTCTTGCTGTACAACTGTACTATAGATTTTATATTATGCATTATATTATTTAGTATTGACATACAATCTGACTAACTGAAGCAATTGAGTGGATCCACACCTTGAAATAAAACTTTAACTTGCAGCTCAACCGACTATATGAAAAAAGGGGCATTATATAATTGCGTATAATAACCATGAATCTTTCACCACAATTTTGCTGGAATCAGATATTCACTGATGAATGTTGACACATGAAAATCTACTTCATTGGATTCACTGAAGCATTAATACAAGGCATGATAGGAAATATATTGAAGTTTACAGCTTTATTTTGCTGTTAAATTTGACTGTTAAACAAAACTTCAGTCAAGTGATGATTCAGCTTTCAATCACTTGCAACCTTAACACTTACAACTAAACTAAAATAATATATATGTAAACATATAATTTTTTTTCCAAAAATGTTTAATGTTAATGCATGCTAATATGTATATATAGATAAGGCAGAGAAATTGTGTTTTAAGTGCAGATGCCCACATACAAGATAGAGATTCAGTAAATCTATTCTAGTAAATCAAGCATACATATTTAATGAGTCTGCAGACACTGATGCTCTTTCCTTGCAGTCATTGATGGCATGATACTGAGAGAAGAAATATACCAAATATATAATAGCTATGGGCACAAAAATGTTGGTTAATTCCAGCCATTGTGCTTGCTACACACACCAGAACTATGCGCAACATATGGATTTGTAGGAACACGGAGTTATCATGTAGCCCATGAACTGATTCTGCTGTGCTTTTTGATCTTCTTCCCATGCACACAGTTACAGATTTAGCTATAATCAACAATGATTTGTAAGAATGTGTCCTTACATGGTGGGTCAATGACTTGCACATTAACACTAAACAAATCTTCACTCTGAAATTGCAGTGCCTTGTCTAAGTGCCCCATTGTTGCCTGTCTCTTGACAAATGTTGAAGAGAAAAATGTCATAAAAATGCTTCAATTTTTTTGCATACATTGAATTGCTAGGAGCTTAGAGATGTACAGACTCCAGGCCAATAGTCACTAATGCTTTATTCATAATTTTATTAAAGTGAGGTTATTATTCACACTCCAATGGTGGCATGAACTTGGTGAACATGAGCTGTTTCACCTTTAAGAGCTTCAATTGATTTTATCAGAAGATGATTCCTCTGTCACAAACTTTAGCTGGCAATACTGTATAAAATAAATTTTTTTCCAAATATGATTAAGCTGTATAAAATGTAGAATATCACTGAGGATGTGCACACCTTGCACAAGTTTTGCATATGCTCTCTGTTATTCAACCAAGGAGCTGACAGTCTTGAGTAGAAGAAAACCAATGAAAAATGTTGATACGTGGATCCCTTTTGCTAAAACCATTTCCTAGAAGATTCCAAAGTAGTCTCTCTTCAGCTTCAATTCATGTTTGAGCAAAGTATCTGCTTCAATAATGAAATTCATTATCCTCTTAAACACAGTCAGCGTAGATTGGTAATAACATCTCCTCCTCGCTGACAATCTACACAGGCACAACTCAAAGATGTATGCTTAGCTCACTGCTCTGCTCTTTCTCTACCCAGATGATTATGTGGCTAGGCACCGCTCAAAGGCCGTCTATAAATTCACCATCGACACCACTGTCATTGGCAGAAACTCTGACTGCATCAAGATGTATAGGAATGAGATACTGTAGATTAGTTGACTAAGTGGTGTTGCAACAATTGTGCACTCAATGTCAGCAAGACTAAGGAACTGATTGAGGACTTGAGGAAGGGGATGTTGGAAGACCACACACCAGTCCTCATTGAGGTGTCAATGGTGGAAAGAGTGAGCAGCTTCAAGTTCCTGGGCATCAACTGTAACTACTGTCACAAAATAGCACATTTTACAACATATATTCAGTGGCTACATTATTAGGTACAGGACGTACCTAATAAAGTAGCCACTAGGTATATGTTCATGGTCTTTTGTCACTGTGGCCCATCCACTTCAAGGTTCGATATGTTCTACAGTCAAAAATGCTCTTCTGCACACCAATGTTGTAACATATGGCTATTTGAGTTACTGTCATCTCCTTTTCAGCTTGAACCAGTCTGGTCATTTTCCTCTGACCTCTCTCATTAAGGCATTTTCACCCACAAAGCTGCTGCTCACTGTAAGTCTTTTGTTTTTTGTATCATTCTCTGTAAACTCTAGAAACTGCTTTGCGTGAAAGCTAGGAGATCATCAGTTTCTGAGATACTCAAAACACCCATTCTGGCACCAATATTCATTCCACAGTCAAAGTCACTTAGATCACATTTCTTCCACATCTTGATGTTTGGTCTGAACAACAAATGAACCACTTGACCATGTCTGAATTCTTTAACACGTTGAGTTGCTGCCACATAATTGGCTGATTAGATATCTGCATTAACGAATTGGTGTACAGGTGTACCGAACAAAGTGGCCACTGACAATTCTGTATGTCAGTGATAATAAGGATAAGTCAAAAAGATCTTCATCGTATAGCTTGCAGAATCGTGCACAGACATTCTTCATTAACCCATGCTTTTTTGACTTGTGTTGAGAACTTTTTGAAGCATGCCGTGGGAGCAGTAATTGCATACTTACACAATTTCCACTTCATCCATTGCAGTATTGCTCCTATTTTTGCTCTTATTATTTAGAGCACAGTCTACATTTAGTTGAATTATCCTTTATCATGGTTTTACCAAGGGTAATATTTTCTTTATTATTTGCCATGTTTGTATTATGCTGCAAATCGTTTTTGAAATCTCTGGTAAATACTTATTTTACAACAGCTTTAATTTGATGGCGTTTGTATTGCAGGGAAATAACTCTTCAAGACAACCTTTTGGTTGATTAAACATTTTCTCCAACTGCATAACCGCCTGAACAAATTCATCAGCGATGTTCTCTCTTTTCCTTGTGTTTCCTTGTCATTGCCGTAACTGGCACCTGTATTCCTTTAGAGACTTTAATGTTGTGTGATGCATTCTGTAGGTTCTTTGTAATGTAACATGTGGTTTTACAAACAACCACAATAATTACAATTTTTCTTTTTCTATGATTTTTCTACTTGCACTTCTTTCAGCTATTGGCCAATCAATAAATAAATTGAATTGGTTAGTAATCTCTTTCCATGTTTTAAAAGACATGATGCAAAATGTAAATTTTGTCTGGTTGATATTTACTGTTGGCAAGTTGTTCTATTGATGAGAATAAAGTAAAAACAATATCAAAGTTAGCTTTCCTGGGTGCTCCATTGTTTTTTATTGGTTAAGATGAGGAAATGTACTATCAAATTTAGTTCAAATTCAGGACAGTCCATGTAGAGCACAATTTTGCTTTCTATTACTTCTTTAATACATGATTTAAGTAAGAAATTTGTTTGCTTTTCAAGCATTTTAAACAATGCAGAAAATTGTTTTAAGATCACATCTCCTTAGCATTGGTAAATAGAGTAAAAATAACAACTCAATAATGGTTGATCTTCCAATCTCCAATACTGAACTAAAAAAATATAGAATGGCTGGTCTGTGTTTGCAATTATCTAAAAAATCTATATTTTGGAATAGAGCCTATAGTAGAATTATTGCATTTGACACCTGAGACTAAAAGTCATTCTCAAGTCAATTAGCAGCACACATGCTGGTGGCAGTGCTTTTAAAGTGTTGTCGTGTCCACTGCTCCCCTCCCCTTCATGATAGATGAAGGTTTGGTTTTTAAAATTCAAGTTCCCAACTGTACCTTTTACTCAAATGAAAGATGACTTGAAATAGCAGAACCATAAATCCTCACTTGTAATGCTGTTTATGCTCTTGAAATTACATGATAAAATACAACAGTTATTGACCTCTCATTTCTGGAGTGTATCTTCATTCTGACAGCTGTCAATACCAGGAAACTGATTTCTTTATTTCATCTCCACAGAAGAAAATGTTGCGGTATTATCTTTATGTTGAAAGATATATTTTGTAAAACTAATTTGCAGTTTTGCTGTACCAACTCAATTGCTGCATACTTGAACTACAATGTATTCATTTGTGGATGCTGAGGCAGTCAGTGGGAGGCTATTGATTGTAGTATTATGTCATGTACTGTGGTGATAGCAGGAAGAGAATTGTATTTTTGCTTAATAGCCTGGTTTTAAGTAGGTGGGAATGGCTTCTAATTAGCCAATAATTCCTGGGTAATCCAGTTTCCCTCCCTTAACCCCCATCCCCTCCCCCTACCGACCATCAGCTGCCAATCTGGTCTGTTCAAGAGTTTGTGCTTACAGCAGTGAAAGCCTTTGTAAAATAGGACTCCTGGGGTCTTAGCTGCCTGGGTGCAGGCTGCTGCCTGCACTGACTAGCAACTGTCAGTTTATTTTATCTCAACCTTTTCATCATACTGAAGGATCTGGTTGGCTGCAGCCACCTGAGAGGTCTGAAGATTCAGTACCTACATGTCATTAGCCAAGATAGTTTAGTGTCTCCCTGGCAGCCGCCAATCTGAATGTTCCAAAAAAAAAATAGCCTCATTTTAACCCTCTGTGTACATTGACATTTGTTAGCCTAGCTGAAAGGGAGGCTGTCATTAAAAACAGCCTCATTTTAACCCTCTGTGTACATTGACATTTGTTAGCCTAGCTGAAAGGGAGGCTGTCATTAAAAACAGCCTCATTTTAACCCTCTGTGTATATTGACATTTGTTAGCCTAGCTGAAAGGGAGGCTGTCATTAAATAAAGTATAACCTCATAAAAGCACTGCCTGATAAGGGTGCTTTATTAAAATACAAAATGTTTATTTTTTTGTAGTGGCTTACAACCAATGTTGATATCTTGTAGCAATCAACACCCGATGTTGAATATAATCATAGCCTTTAATATGCTGTACTTGGAAATCCATTAAGCATCAAACCATTCTCTACAAATCAAACTCCTATTTACACTTCTGTACACTCATTATTTAGATGAATGGTTTTGTTTTGAATGTCTATTTGACAAATTCAATAATAGAATCAGTATACCTAGTGACCAAAAAAGTTTTTAAAGATCATTACAAACTAATGCACATCTGCTGAATTAGCAAATAGTGTTTATAGACATGGTAAGATTGACAGTTGGTAATCAAGTCAAATTACAAAGTGAAGGCAGAGGCCTAGTTCTAAACTTTTTCATTCCTAACTTTGACTGGGCTGCCAATGCTGCTGAAATGATAAACAGTTAAAGAATCTAGATACTTTTCTCCACTGCTCATCCTACTTCTCCCCCATTCCTTAATTTTTTTCTGAATGAGAAACTGGAGGAAGTCTAAACATGTGGTTTTTTCCCCTTCTCTCTCATAACCCAACAGAACTTTTGCTCCTTTTTCATTTTAGATAACCAGTGATTAGAGTCCTCCTAACTGGGAACTGGGTGTTTCTCCGGTTGGCAATCAGTGGTGAGTGGTGTGCCGCAGGGGTCAGTGCTGTCTGTTCACGATCTACATTAAAGATCCGGAAGAGGGGACTGAGCGTAGTTTGCTGATGATACTAAATTGAGTTGAAAAGCAAATTGTGCAGAAGATACGGAGAACCTACGGAGAGATATAGATAGGTTAAGTGAGTGGGCAAGGGTCTGGCAGATGGAATACAATACTGGCAAATGTGAGGTCATCCACATTGGAAGGAAAAAATGAAAAAAGCAGATTATTATCTAAATGGTAAAAAACTGCAGCATGTGGCTATGCAGAGGGATTTGGGAGTGTTTGTGCATGAATCATAAAAGCAGGTTTGCAGGTACAGCAGGCTATCACAAGAAAGCAAATGGAATGTTGGCCTTTATTGCTCAAGGGATTGAATTTAACAGCAGGGAAGTTGTGGTGCAATTGTACAGGATACTGGTGAGGCAACATCTGGAGTACTGCGTGCAGTTCTGGTCTCCTTACTTGAGGAAGGATATACTGGCTTTGGAGGCGGTGCAGGAGATTCACCAGGTTGATTCTTGAGATGATGAAGTTAGACTATGAGGAGAGATTGAGTCTGGGATTGTAATCACTGAAAAGCAGAAGAATGAGAGGCAATCTTATAGAAATATATAAAATTATGAAAGGGATAGACAAGATAGAGGTAGGAAAGCTGTCTCTACTGGAGACTAGAATTAGGGGACATAGCCTCAAGATTTGGGGGAGAAGATTTAGGATGGAGATAAGGGGTATCTGCTTTTCCCAGAGAGTGGTGATTCTGTGGAATTCTCTGCCCAATGAAGCAGTGGAAGCTACCTCAGTAAATATATTTAAGACAAGGTTGGATAGAATTATGCATAGTAGGAGAATTAAGGGTTATGGGGAAAAAGCAGGTAGGTGGAGATGAGTCCACGGCCAGATCAGCCATGACTTTATTAAATGGTGGAGCAAGCTCAACAGGCCAGATGGCCTACTCCTGCTATTTCTTAATGTTCTTATGAGAAGAAAAAAACAATGAATATAAAAATATTGTATTAATCCATCTTTAGTCACTTTTTTGAATAGCGGTATTTCCTATGGTGAAAATCATTCCATAATGTTTAGGGAATTTCAGGACAAAAATCCACCATTTGTCTTATGCAGACAAGCTAGATTAGAATGTCAATGGGGCCTAACATGAAGACTTAAATATTCCAATACCTTGTACTGAATCTGAAACCTGTTCCTTCCTAAGTTTAATGGAAAGGCATCTCCATCAACACACCTGTGTGTGGCATGATGTGACATCCCATGGACAAAGTTCCAACTTACACTGCAGTTCACGCTGTACTGAAGAACTGAATCCTAGACTATTGCAGATTGTCCTCTGCAGGCTATCACTAACAGCATCCAAACTTGGATTGCTGCCCAATAAGCCAAGGATGCTGTCAAGAAAACTGCTCTTATCGTGGTTCTGGAAAACAATATTCAACAGCTTGGTGGCTGATTTTACTGGGAAGAAAAACTTACAATAATCATTGTTAAAGGAACAGTAAGGAACGTTGGACTTCAAATGAACAGACAGGTATGGTTATTAGGCAACACAAGTGAATCTGCAGATGCTGGAAATAAATAAAAAACACAAAATGCTGGCAGAACTCAGCAGGCCAGACAGCATCTATGGGAGGAGGTATTAACGACGTTTCAGGCCGAAACCCTTCATCAGGAGTGAAGTAACATGGGATGGTCGAGGTGGGATAAGAAGCGAGGGGAGGGTTAAAGTAGAGAGCTGGGAAGTGATAGGCTGGAGGGAAATAGGCTGGGGGAAGGTGGAGAATTATGGGAAATAAAAGAGAAAGAAAGGTAGGGCTGGGGGGAGAGATTATAGTGAGGGGGGAAAAAGAGAAAGAGAACCAGACTAAAATAATGGATAGGGATGGGGGTAAGGGTGGGGGGGCAGGGGTATCAATGGAGGTCAGTGAGTTGGATGTTCATGCTGGCAGGAAGGAGGCTACCTAGGCGGGAGATAAGGTATTGCTCCATCGACCTGCGTGTGGCCTCATCTTGATAGTAGAGGAGGCCATGGACAGACATGTCGGAGTGGGAGTGGTCTGTGGAATTGAAGTGTGTGGCCACAGGGAGATCCCGCCACTGCTGGAGGACTGAGCACCAGTGTTCGGCAAAACGGTCTCCCAGTCTGCGGCGGGTCTCTCCAATGTATAAATGTATAATCGGGAGCACCGGATACAGTATATCACCCCAGTTGACTCACAGGTGAAGTGGTGCCTCACCTGAAAGGACTGTCTGGGGCCTGGGATGGTGGTGAGGGAAGAAGTGTGGGGGCAGGTGTAGCACTTCTTCCATTTGCAGGGATGAGTGCCCAGAAAAAGGTTCGTGGGGAGTTCTCTTTCTCTCTCTTTTCCCCCCTCACTATAATCTCTCCCCCCAGCCCTACCTTTCTTTCTCTTTTATTTCCCATAATTCTCCACCTTCCCCCAGCCCATTTCCCTCCAGCCTATCACTTCCCAGCTCTCTACTTTATCCCTCCCCCCACTTCTTATGCCCCCTCGACCATCCCATGTTACTTCACTCATGATGAAGGGTTTCGGCCCGAAACGTCGTTATTACCTCCTCCCATAGATGCTGTCTGGCCTGCTGAGCTCTGCCAGCATTTTGTGTTTTTTAGGTATGGTTATTATCAGTGTTGTTCATGAATTACACGAGCATATAGAACTCACAAAGAAGAGAAAATCTGCAGATGCTGGAAATCCAAACAACACACATAAAATGCTGGAGGAACTCAGCAGGCTAGGCAGCATCTATGGAAAAAAGTACAGTCGGCATTTTGGGCTAAGACCCTTCGTCAGGCCTGGAGAAAAAACGATGAGGAGTAGATTTAAAAGGTAGGGGGAGGGGAGAGAGAAACACAAGGTAATAGGTGAAACTGGGAGGGGGAGGGATGAAGTAAAGAGCTGGGAAGTTGATTTGTGAAAAAGATACAGAGCTGGAGAAGGAGGAGTCTGATAGGAGAGGAGAGAAGACCATGGAAGAAAGAAAAGGGGGGAGGAGCACCAGAGGGAGACGATGGGCAGGCAAGGAGATAAGGTGAGAGAGGTTAAAGGGGATTGGGAATGGTGAAGAAGGTTGGGGGGGGTGGACATTACCAAAAATTTGAGAAATTGGTGTTCATGTCATTGGGTTGAAGGCTATCCAGATGGAATATAGAACTCTATCTTTCTTGTCATTACTGTTTATCTTCCTCCCTCCCATTTTCTTCAGGTATTTATTCCTGCATTGGTAGCTGACAACAAGAGCTTTTCCCCGAAAATATCCAGAATTTATCATTTTCAAATCTTGATAACCTAATAGGTTAAGTAATGCAGTGTTCTGCCAGTGTATTCCTGTTAGTGGAACTGTTGTTTGAGGATGATACAATGTTTTCTATACCATATGTTCCAGCAGCATGGTTTGTAGGCCAGAGGCATGTGACATATCAAATTTTGTTGTCCCGTAATTAACTACTGAAGCGCTACATTGGGTCAAATGTAGAACATAGAACAATATAGTACAACACAATACAGGCCCTTTGACCCGCGATGTTGTGCTGATCAATTTAACCCTTCCCTCCCACAAAGCTTGCTAATTTTTTCCTGAATGTGGTGGTGTGGGTCCTGAGGATCCTGTAACTTGTTCTTGATGGCAGAAACAACAAGTGATAAATCAATAATCAGAATCAGAATCTGTTTTATTACCACCAGCATGTGATGTGAAATTTGATAATTTCGCAGCAGCAGCAGTTCAATGAAATACATAATCTAGCAGAGAAAAGAATAATAATAAATAAAATAAAACATAATAATAAACAAGTAAATCAATTACTTATATTGAATAGATTTTAAAAATGTGCAAAAACAGAAATACAGTATATTAAAAAAAAGTGAGGTGGTGTCCAAAGCTTCAAAGTCCATTCAGAAATCGGATGGCAGAGGGGAAGAAGCTGTTCCTGAATCGCTGTGTGTGCGCCTTCAGGCTTCTGTATCTCCTACCTGATGGTAACAGTGAGAAAAGGGCATGCTCTGGGTTTTGGAGATCTTTAATAATGGACGCTGCCTTTCTGAGACACCACTCCCTAAAGATGTCCTGGGTACTTTGTAGTCTAGTGCCCAAAATGGAGCTGACTAGATTGACAACCTTCTGCAGCTTCTTTCAGTCCCGTGCAGTAGCCCCTCCATACCAGACAATGATGCAGTCTGACAGAATGTTCTCCACAATAAGCTTCAAGACCTTCTTGTGTAACTGGATACTTGATTTCCTCACGTGGAGATCCCAGTCAGTTCAGATAGGCAACAATATCTGCTCCACAGGTACACAACAAGGCTGTCTGGCTAGCCCCCTGTTCTACTTGCTTTACGCTTGTGACTGTGAGACTAAGCACAGCTCTAATGCCATATTTAAGTTTGTTGATGACACCACTGTCATTATTGACTTCAGGAGAAAGAAACTGAAGATCCATGAGCCAGTCCTCACTGGGGATCAGTGGTACAGAGG
This sequence comes from Hypanus sabinus, assembly GCF_030144855.1. Lineage (NCBI taxonomy): Eukaryota > Metazoa > Chordata > Chondrichthyes > Myliobatiformes > Dasyatidae > Hypanus > Hypanus sabinus. The sequence goes on from NC_082708.1 coordinate 117,725,611, forward strand.
ACCAGCAACTTTAAATTCCTCTGTGTTATCATTTCAGAGGATCTATTATGGATTCAGCATGCAAGTGCCACTGTGAAGAAAGTAGAACAGTGCTTAGAAGTTTGCAAAGATTCAGCACATCATCTAAAAATCTGACAAACTTCTATCGATGTGTGGTGGAGAGTATATTGACTGACTGCATCATGGCTTGGAAAGGCTACAGCCCAGTCTATTATGGTAAAGCCCTCCCCACTATCCTTTTTTTTCTATTTGTATTTGTACAGTTTGTTGTCTTATGCACATTGTTTGTTGTCTGTCCCTTTGGGTATGATATTTCATAGATTCTATTGTGTTTTTTATATTTATTGTGCATGCCTGCAAGAAAATTAATCTCTGGGTTGTATTCGGTGAGATATATGTACTTGGATAATAAATTTACTTTGAACTTTGACCTTTTCCTTTCATCTGTGCGCCTGCCTACCTAAGAGTCTCTTAAAAGTCCCAAAAGCATCTGCTTCTAACACCAACCCTGGCAGTGCGTTCCATGCTCTCACCAAACTGTGTAAAAAAACTTCTCTGACATCCCCTGTACTTTTCCCCAATTGACTTAAAATTATGCTCTTTCATATTAGCTATTTCTGCCCTGCGGAAAAGGTGTTGACTGTCTACTTTATCAATGCTTCTCATCATCTTATACACCTCTATAAAGTCTCCTCTCATCGTCCTTGCATCCAAAGACAAAAGCCCAAGCTTCCTCACCCTTTCCTCATAAGACATGTTTTCTAATCCAGACAGTACCTGAACCAGTTTGATTACACCCCAGGGTTCTGAGAGAGATAAATGAAGAGATTGTGGAGATATTAGTAGTGATCTTTCAAGAATCACTAGATTCTGGAATGGTTCTGGAAGACTGGAATATTGCAAATATCACACCACTCTTTAAGAAGGGAGGGAGGGAAAATAAAGGAAATTACAGCCCAGTTAGTATGACTTTAGTGGTTGACAAGAAGTTGGAGCCCACTATTAAAGATGAGATTTCAAGGCACTAGGCACATGATAAAATAGGCAGAAGTCAGCATGGTTGTTATATGTATAATGATTTAGATGACAGAATTGATGCAAAGATTGGTGGTGGGACAGATATTATTGAGGAAGCCAGGAGTCTTCTGAAGGATTTAGACTGATTAAAATATGGGCAAAGTGGAAGATGGAATACAATGCAGCAAAGTGTATGGTTGAAGGAATAAAAGTGTAGACTGTTTTATAAACCAGGAGAAAATTCAAACTTCAAAGGTGCAAATGGACTTGGGAGTCCTTATGCAAGATCTCCTAAAGATTAACTTCCAGGTTGAATTGGTGGTAAGGAATGCAGATGGAATGTTTGCATTCATTTTGAGAGAACTAGAATATAAGAAGCAATGATGAAATACTGAGTCTTTATAAGGCATTTGTTAGACTGCACTTGGAGTATTATGAGCACTTTTGGGCCCCTTATCTGAGAAAAAGTGCTAGCATTGGAGAGGGTCCAGAGGAGGTTCATGAGAATGACTCCAGGAATGAAAAAGTTAACACATAAGGAGTGTTTGATGGCTGCAGTTTAGAAAATTGGGGTGGGGGTGGGGGACTCTCAATGAAACCTACTGAAGACCTAGATAAAGTAGATGTGGAGAGGATGTTTCCTTTAGTGGGCAAGTCTAGGACCAAAGTGCACAGCCTTAGAATGCAGAAACTTGCATTTGAAACAGAGATGAGGAGTAATCATTTTTAGCCAGAGGGTGATAAATCTGTGGAATTCATTGCACAGGCACTGAAGAACAAGTCACTGGGTATACGATAATAAATCAGCCAAAATGGAATGGCGGAACAAACATGATCTGCTGAATGGTCTACATCTACTACATCTTATGCTCTAATGTAAAATTCACTGGTCTATAATCTTAGGTTTATCCATTTTACCTTTCTTCAGCAAATAAATAATAGTTGCCATCCTTGAATCTCTGATATTCCTATGGGATATCATCACCAAATCTGCAGTAATCACTTCAGTCAATTCCAGTAGTAACCTGGTGTACAGCCTATCCAATGTTAAGATGGTGCGTTAGGGAACAACTGTTTGCATGTAGCTCCAATGGGAGTCACCAAATATTCCTATTTAGGAATACTTTTATTGCAATATACTTCTGACTACTGCCACAAAATAACAAATTTCATGACATATGCCAGTGATATTAAACCTGATTCTGATCCCAGGAACTTATCTATTCAATGTTTATCAAAAGTTCTAGCATATCCTCCTCCTTAATTTTGACATGTTCCAGGATTTGACAATAAGACATAAATTATAGGAGCAGAATTAGACCATTCAACCTGTCACATATGCTCTGCCATTTGATCAGGGTTGATTTATTTTCCCCCTCAACCCCATTCTTTATTCTGTAATGTTTAATTCTTATTCATCAAGAACCTATCAGCCTCTGCTTTAAATATACCAAATCACTTGACCTTTATAGTTGCAATGAATCACCACCACCTGGCTAAAGAAATTCTTCCTCATCTTTGTACTAAAGGGATGTCCTTCTATTGTGGAGCTGTGCTGTCTGGTCCTAGACTCTTTCACTGTTGGAAATATCCTCTCTACATCCACTCTTTCTAGGCCTTTCAATATGCAGTATGTTTCAATGAGATAGCCCAGCATTCTGCTAAACTCCAGTGAGTACAGGCCCAGAGGCATCAAACACTAACCCTTTCATTCTCAGAATCATTCTCGTAAACCTCTTCTGGACTGTTTCCAATGGCAGCACATCCTTTCTTAGATATGTAGCCAAAAATTACAGTATGGCCAGTGCCTTATTAAGTCTCAGTATTACATCATTGCTTATAATATTCAAGTCCTCGCCTAACATTGCATTTTCCTTCCTTACTACCAACTCAATCTGCAAGTTAGCTGTTAGGGAATCCTGCACTTGGATTCCAAAGTCCCTTTGCACCTTTGATTGCTGAATTTGTTCCCTGTTTATAAAATAATTTACACCTTTATTCCTTATACAACTTACATGACCATACACTTTACTATGCTGTATTTCATCTGCCACTTCTTTGCCCTAATCTCTCCAAGTCTTTCTGGATGCTGTCCTCACATTTGTCAAGGTCCCTCTCACTGGTGCATACTGAAGTAAAAAAATCATTAAGGATCTTCCTTGGCTCCTCTGACTCCAGGCACATTTACTGTTTTATCTCTGATCAGTTCTATCCTCACTTTAATTATCCTCCTCTTCTTTACCTACATGTAGAATAACTTGGGGTTATCCTTAATCCTTCTCATATCTTATAGCTCTCCTAGGCTTCTTTTTAAACACCTTCCTGACTATCTTATAACTGTCACTAGTCCTCTCCTATACTTGTTTCCTAAACCTTAAGTATACTTACTTCTTCATCTTGACTGGATGTTCCATATCTACTGTCAACCATGGTTCCTTCACCCTACCATCCTTTCCCTGCTTCAATGGGACAAACTTATCTAGAATTCCATGGAAATGCTCATAAACAACTTTCACATTTCCTTTGAGCATTTCCTTGAGTACACCTGTTAGTAATTTATGCTACCAAGTTCCTACCTAATAGCATCATAATCGGCCTTCCCTCCAATTTAATATTTGTCCATACCGCCTGCTATATCCCTGTCAAAGGCTATGGTAAAGGTCAGGGAGTTGTCATTCTCTCCAAAATGCTCACTCGCCTACTTTTGTTCAAGGTCAAAATAGCTTTTATTGAATGTGAATATAGCCAAATCAGTGTCAATTCTGTACTCTCCCTGATGTGTATGTGATGAGTACCTACGTGATCTCATTAATGTGATGGTATCAAATGCATGGAATGTTCTATGCCACTTTTTGAAAATAAAGCATGCTATTTGCACCAGATAATGAGAAACCAGAAATTGAACTGGAATAGCCACATTAATATTGGCCACAGGTAGCATAGCAGTTAGTATATGCTAATACCTCTACTGGCATTCTGGAATTTGGAGTACAATTCCAACACCGGAGGAGCTAAGGAGTTTGTACATTCTCCCCATGAGCAGTGTGTATTTCCTCTGGGTGCTCTGGTTTCCTCCCAAAGATGTACTGGTTAGAAGGTTAATCGGTGATTGTAAATTGTCCTGTAATTAGCTAGTGTTAAACAGATGGGTTGCTGGGTCAAAAGGGCCTCCTCTGCACTGCATCTCTAAATAAATACATTGATAGATATATACATAGATATTAATAAATAAATGTCAATCTTGGTCAACCTTTAGTAAATGAGCGAAGTCTTTCCACCAACAGGACATACAATCAGGAGCAGGATCGAGTACTATACAGTACTAACAACACTATACTCATGAACCTAGACACCATCAGGACAGAACAACCTGTGGCTACAGTACTTGCCATAAACAATATGGATAATAATGCTTTGATAGCACCTTACAAATTCACAACTATAGCCATTCAGAATAACAAGGGCACCTAGCACTTGTGAACATGTCCACCTGAAATTCTTCAGGTTGCATATCAATCAGTTTTCAAAATATAATACTTTGCAATCGTGTGTCTACATACTAGAACATCTTACAACAGGCTCCATGAACTTCTCAAGGGTAATAAGGGATAATTACTTAATGCCAAGATTACTTCCAGTGCCCAAATCCCACAAAATGAGCTTGTTTTAATTCCACTTTCTGTTTGTTCTGTATGATTTTGTATATATCTGGTGAAGCAATGTATGTTAATGACATGATTAGAGAAAATAGGTTTGTTATGACTTTGCTCTGGTCATTCTTAACATTCATTTGCTGCACCGCCTTGAACATTTACTAACCCACATAATTCAGCAGTTTGTGGGGAGATGTTCTGGGTGAAGGTGAGAGAGAATGAATACATCAGAGTTTCCCCACATACCAGAGTTATAACTCCATTGTATGTGTACTTTATCCCTGACAGGTTGCGAATTTATTGACAGTCTTAGCCACCAGAATGTTACTGTATTTCAACGCTGTGTTTCAGATGAATTGTTAAGGTGTTGTTCCTGGGTCTATTACTCTTCTCTTTCTTCCTCCACACTCCATTTCTTCTTGATCCTCCTTCTCATATATGGCAGCTGCAAATAGCAGTATTTGACAGCTCAATCTGCTGGCTGGATTTGGATGTGGCTTAGGCAGCTGTCAAAGTTACTGTGGGCTGTGCCTTGTTCTGCCTCCCAGTGCTTTTTGGATGATTGGAGGATTACTACAAGATACTCAAATACTGCTGGTCATTGTGTTTGTTAAGAGACTTCAGTATAAGTATTATTTCAGAACCCAACCAGGGCTTTATTTATATGTTCTGTAATCTTACTAATGAAGAAGCCTAAAGGAAAGGTGCATCTTGTTAAGGATTTTGAACGGGGCCGCCAATTTTCCACTTAAATATGTGTCTTCAATACAGTACTGTTGGCAACCTCAGTTCCTGTGGCAATTTAGAGCAGGCTGCACGATTAATAGGTCTAATTCACAAACCCTTTTGTTGAGATGGATGGGTTTTGAATCCTATTTTTGAGAACGAGTATGTTTGTATCCTGAAGTCTGGGAAACTCAACTGCAAAGTGGATTCATGATTATATGCAGTTCCAAGTATTTTGGGAGAAAGTAGACTGGTTGCCCCTCGACATTTTCTGTAAAACCTGAATTTTAGCAGAATGACCTTTGAGGCCAACTTTCTGGCTTGCTCAATTTGTCACTAATACATTGATCCTAGCATCACTCATCCCATTTCCCCAACCAGTTCCATGAAATCGCTCTTGTTAAACACCTAGCATTGTGTTTCAGTGGATGTTCCAAAGTCTGACACAGGATCAACTCTTCCAAACTATGCAGAAACTGTAACTAACAAATAATGTTTCAACTAAATATTTACTGTAAATATTAAAAATGGCAGTATGCAAATCTTAAAACAAAATCCTTTAAAAACCTTACATCAATAAGACAAATAATACATTTGTAATTATTATACTTAACCACAAATCATAAATTAGATATGAAAATACATAAATTTGCACATTTAAAATATTACATTAATGGATTAATCCCTTGCTTCCACATTATCACCAGAACTATTAATGCTATAAGGCAGCAATATACAGTAGAATTCAAATTACATTAAGTTGCTCTAAAAACAAATCAAGCTTCCTTTGTGGCCAGTAGCACAATGAAGCATGAAATTTGTAATATACTCTAACTTTAGATATATTATTTAGTATATTAAACAATATATTTCAAAATCTATTTCCAATTTTGTAAAATACATTTCATTATGCTCAAGCATACAAACAATTAGAAGGGTCCTGATGAAGGGTCTCAGCCCGAAACGTCGACAGCACTTCTCCCTATAGATGCTGCCTGGCCTGCTGAATTCCACCAGCATTTTGTGTGTGTTGTTGTTTGAAACAATTAGAATATTATCCTCAAGTTAATATAGAATAAAGTTGACAATTATTTTTTGTTTGTTTCATTGAATATTTCATTTCAGTTTGTTTACCAAACCAGCATCAATACACTGACTGAAACAGATCACAATGGGCTGGTCTTCTGCTGGCTGTTCTGCTCTTTAAAGAACTGCCATCTTGCCACAGTGTGTGTTAGTTTTATTCTGATTAATGTGGCTATGCATTGCCATGCAGAGGTCAGGAATGAGTTTAAGGTCACATGCTGATGCATCTGATCTATTGCTCCTCTGCTTGTTTTAGCATTTCAGTCTAGCGCGGGAAAACATATGTCTCAGGTCTGGAGATCTAACGCACCTCTGTGCTTTCTGCGCCTCTGCAGGGATGGCTAGTCAATGTAACGTGACCCCATTCATTTCAAACTTGATTGAAAAGATAACTGGAGAAATGTGTTTTCTTGTCTTATCTTTCAAAACTTAAATGTATTTAATTTTCTAGTGCACAAAGGTATTTTATGTAAACAGTTTTTTTAGTAATCTTAATGCTGTCAGTTATTTAAATACTTTAAAATATCAGAAGCACTTTAAAGACAGTTGATCTGCTACCTGAAGCTAGTAACCACCTACAGATAGCTCCCCTTGTGACATGGTCACAGCAGTGTAACTGTGGGAATAATGCATGCAGCGTGCACGGATGGTGAACCAGATCAATCACAATTGAGATTATTAGCAGAGACTAACCATCATTTTGTTCATCTTTTTACTGTGATGGCATCAGGACATTTTTTTTTAGCAAACTGGCTCCATCTGCTAATATCAATTAACACATTAATCATGTATTAGTTACATTGGATAGCTGCATCACACTTACAAACATCCAGCCATGTTTCAGAATAAAAAAGAATGTAAACTCAAAATTAAGTAAGTAAATAGAACAATAATTGATGTAAAAATAATTAATGTGAATACATCATGGTCTATCCATTAACAATTCAGAGTCATCATTATGCTCTGTGTTCAACAACTTACCTTCCATACTGGAGTCAGTGAACATGTCTACTCTGCTATCCTTCCATGTCACCAAACGCTCAAGATCCAGGTGCCCAGCAGCTTCAACACAATGACAATATGTGGTCATCATTGTATGAGCCTTATAGATGCCGAAGTGAACCTGCATTATCTCTACTAAACGTAGATCACCCAAGGTCATTGCAATCTCGTATCCTCGCCAAATGTAATCGCAGGCTACATTGTATTGACCCTGTTATGAAATGTTACAGAAGAAGTTGTTCAGTGAAGCAAATAAGATTTTGCATTGGGAAATGCCACTTATTTAACTGTCTTTGCATGAAAGAAAAATAACAGAACTTTAGTAGTTTCTTCTTAATACACAGACCAAGGTTATGATTAAAAAAAAAACCTTGTCTCATGCTTGAGTAACAAAATCAGATCAGTACTCTTTCTGTGTGGGAATTCATCTCTAGTTAAACTACATGAAAGAGAAAAAATATTACTGCAGTTTGAAATTCTAAGTTTGTACACGAAGGGCATATATTAAGTCAACAGTGAAGCGTGAGCAAGTACAACATCTTGCCATTGAACCTAATATGAGAAGTATTATGATCTTTTGACCTTTCTCTCCACTTATGCTTGCAAATGAATTAAAAACATTTCTGCTGTTTTAAGTCATGTTTTCATGTGGTCACGGATAGAAACCTTAATTTAACTACTAAACTTAAAGTATTGAAAAAGGTGTTTAAAATACTAAAATGATGCTTTGATATTTCTTGCAATCTACTTTAAATACTAACTTGATCTCTATCCGGTCTATGATCTTATAAGTAATGCATAATTCTGCAATGATCACATCACAATTGCCTCCCACAATCTATAACCAAGGTACATTCGCACTTCAAATATAGCATTCCTTTTATTTGAATTATGTATTTTTGCATATACTTTCACAGAATTTTAAAAAATAATCTTTGAGAAAGAAATACTACAGCTGCAACATGAGCTTGAAAGCAGAGGATAAAAGGAGCACAGCCAATCATGACACATATACATTTTTATTTGGTATTATACATGTAGAATTACGCAAGAGTATCTCAAAGAATGCTCAAAGGAGATGAAAAGGGCTTTTGACAAGGTCATTGTCAATGCCATTGCTATTGTCAAAAAATTGTAACTCAAATGCCATTCTAGTTATGATTGCAAATTAGGTCCTACTTCTTAAGAAGAGCCTTTAAGTGAAAGGTAATTTTACAGCCCTGAACACTGACATTGTTACAGGGTGAAATACTCACCTGACATCTGTTATGGCTGACAATCAACCTGTCTACTAGACAAAAACAAAATCATAATAATTTTAGTTTCCTCAAAACTATTTTGATTACAATTTGTAAACTCTTTCTCCCTTTCACCTTACAATGATCCTTGGCTTTCTTTACTAATGTTGGAATTCTATTAGAAAATAACAGGTAGGATAGAGCTGTGGATGTTGTTTAATTAGATTTCCTTTTTATGCCTCTAGCTGGCAATTAACACTGCCAGTATTAATTCAGTGATATGCTAGAGCAATGTTATGGAGTAATTCTGCAATTGGGAACTTCCATTGGAAAGTGGCACTTGCAGAGAGCTCTTCTCAAAAAACTTCAGGTATCTACTTGTTATTTACCACCTATTTATTTTATGAGAAATTTATGGCTCACATGCCAATGATTTTCCCAGGAGTAATCCCTAAAAACCTTGCTTCACATTGACACAATGTTTATAAAGAAGTCTTTCATTTATTTACTCTTAACTTTACTACTGCTAATCCAAAAAAGGACTTCAACCATACATGTAAATATTCCATCTGCCCTTCAGTGATTCTAGCAAGTTACTAACAATGGTGCAAGACAATGTATTTGCCAAATTTCTACCTCTAACTTTGATATTTTGCACTTAATAAGAAAGCAAAAGAGAACTCAATGGCAATATCAAATGAACATGGGTTTAATAACAAAGTGAAACTATTGCCACAATTCGTTAGTGATAATTGTAAACAATGGAAATGGATAGAAGGTTAGTCAGTATCTAAAAAATGAATGGAACAGATAAAGAGCACAGATATGGTACCAATGTTGAAAGAGTATTCTTATTTAATGGTCGATCGATATTCTTTTTTAAAAGCTGGAAAAAGATTAACAAAGCTGGATAATGTTCAAAGATAATTTTAGAATGTATTAGAAAGATGTGATCACAGTATTCTGCATTTCATCCTTTCCCTTTTCAGCAAGCACACAATACTCATACTCACCGTCATTCTTTCAGCTGCTAAGAAGATGCAGAAACCCTTCTTGATACCCTACCACTTAGACATACATAGCAATGTTGCTGATGTGCCCTGATTGCCCATGGCATTAAAGCGGAGGGTCATAGGGAACTTGATACTTGGTGGTGTTGTTCATGTCATGGTTGAGGTAGATTGTTGCCTCTGTTGGAGACAAAGCTCAAAGCCAAAACTGAAGTACTTATTTATGATGTTGTAGCAATGTACTACACACAGAGCTAGAGACGACATGCAGTCGGTAAATTGTTTCTAGTTTATTCAAACTTCGCGGCGCTGGCATTTAATCCCTAGTGCCCGCCCTCTCCGGGCGGAAATGGCGTCAGAGGTGCATTCCCAAAGTCTCCCCCTGCGTGCTGGTTATCTGCGAGCCGGTTCGCCTATGCAGAAAGTGGATCGCCACATAACACCCCCCCCCCCCCCCGGCCCCAGAACCGGTGATACACCCCCCAATGTCCACAGTCTGGATCAGCCTCTGTTTGGGAGGTCTGCCTCTGCGCCACGGTGCCTGAACCTCGACTGGCTGCACCAAATCTACATGGGCTGGTTTGAGTTGGTCCACCGTGAAAACCTCCTCTTTCCCCCCAATGTCCAGAACGTATGTGGACCCGTTGTTGTTGATCACCTTGAACGGCCCCTCCTATGGCCACTGTAGCGGTGCCCGGTGTCCGCCCCTTCATACAAACACAAACTTACAGTTCTGCGGGTCTTTGGGTACATGGGTCGGGGTCCGTCCGTGCTGTGAAGTCGGTACGGGGGCCAGGTTGCCGAGCCTTTTGTGTAGTCTGTCCAGGACTGCTGCGGGTTCTTCTTCTTGCCCCCTTGGGGCTGGTATGAACTCTCCTGGGACGGCCAGGGATGCGCCGTACACCAACTCAGCCGACGAGGCGTGCAGATCCTCTTTGGGCACTGTGTGAATTCCAAGCAGGACCCAGGGAAGCTCGTCCACCCAGTTAGGTCCTCTCAGGTGGGCCATGAGAGCCGACTTCAAGTGACGGTGGAAGCATTCCACTAGTCCGTTCGACTGTGGGTGGTAGGCAGCAGTGTGGTGTAGCTGTGTTCCTAACAGGCTGGCCATAGCCGACCACAGGCTGGAGATGAACTGGGCGCCTGTCGGAGGTAATGTGGGCCGGTACCCCAAAACGTGCTACCCAGGTTGCAATCAGTGCTCGGGCGCAGGAGTCGGCAGATGTGTCGGTGAGCAGGACCGCCTCTGGCCACCTTGTGAACCGATCTACCATAGTTAGGAGGTACCGCGCTCCTTGGGACACTGGTAGGGGGCCCACGATATCCACATGAATGTGGTCGAACCTCCGGTGGGTGGGTTCGAACTGCTGCGGCGGGGCTTTAGTGTGCCGCTGCACCTTGGCTGTTTGACACTGCGCGCACGTTCTGGCCCATTCACTGACCTGTTTGCGAAGTCTGTGCCACGCAAACTTGCTGGAGACCAGCCGGACAGTTGTCCTGATAGATGGGTGCACCAAACCATGTATGGAGTCGAAAACTCGCCGCCTCCAGGCTGCCGGGACGATGGGGCGAAGTTGGCCGGTAGCCACGTCGCACAGGAGGGTTCTTTCACCTGGGCCTACGAGAAAGTCCTGCAGCTACAAACCCGAGACTGTGGTCCTGTAGCTGGGCATCTCGTCGTCTGCCTGCTGCGCCTCCGCCAGTGCTGCATAGTCCACCCCCAGGAACAGGGCCTGGACAGATGGTCTGGAGAGTGCGTCCGTCATGATGTTGTCCTTTCCCGAGACATGCTGGATGTCCGTCGTGTACTCGGAGATGTAGGATAGATGTCGCTGCTGGCGAGCCGACCAGGGATCAGACACCTTCGTGAACGCGAAGGTCAACGGTTTGTGGTCCGTGAACGTGGTGAACGGCCTGCCTTCTAAGACGTACCCGAAATGCTGGATTGCCAGATACAGAGCCAACAGCTCCCGGTCAAAAGCACTGTACTTGAGTTCGGGTGGTCGTAGGTGCTTGCTGAAGAATGCCAGGGGTTGCCAGCGCCCCTCGATGGGTTGCTCCAGCACCCCACTGACTGCTGTGTCGGATGTGTCCACCATGAGTGCGGTCAGAATGTCCGTTCTGGGGTGCACCAGCACCGCGGCATCTGCCAAGGCTTCCTTGGCTTTAACAAAAACGGTCGCGGCCTCCTCGCCCCAAGTCATGTCCTTGCCTTTACCCGACATCAGGGTGTACAAAGGGCGCATGATACGGGCTGCTGAGGGGAGGAAATGGCAGTAGAAATTCACCATACCAACGAACTCCTGTAGACCTTTGACCGTGTTGGGCCGGGCAAAGTGGCCGATCGCGTCTATCTTGGCGGGCAGAGGTGTTGCCCCGTCTTTGGTAATCCTGTGGCCCAGGAAGTTGATGGTATCGAGACCGAACTGGCATCTGGCCGGGTTGATTGTGAGGCCGAAATCACTCAGGCAGGAGTAGAGCTGGTGGAGTTGGGACAAATGCTCCTGGCGACTACTGCTGGCTATAAGGATGTTGTCCAAATAGATGAACGCAAAGTCCAGGTCGCATCCCACCGCATCCATTAGCCGTTGGAACGTCTGTGCGGCATTCTTCAGGCTGAATGGCATTCAGAGGAACACGAACAGGCCAAACGAGGTGATAAGTGCTGTTTTTGGGATATCTTCAGGGTGCACCGGGACTTGATGGTATCCCCGGACGAGGTCTACTTTGGAAAATGTTCTTGCCCCGTGCAGGTTTGCTGCAAAGTCCTGTATGTGTGGCATGGGGTAGCAGTCTGGAGTGGTAGCCTCGTTCAGTCTGCGGTAGTCACCGCATAGTCTCCAACCCCCAGCTGCTTTGGGCACCATGTGCAGGGGGAGGCCCATGGGCTGTCGGACCTCCGTACGATCCCCAATTTCTCCATCCTCTTGAACTCCTCCATCGCCAGGTGGAGCTTTTCCGGGGAGAGCCTTCATGCGTGGGTGTGGAGGGGTGGTCCCTTGGTCGGGATGTGGCGCTGAACCCCGTGTCTGGGCATGGCTGCCGTGAACTGCAGTGTCAGAATCGATGGAAAGTCCACCAGGATTCTGGTGAATTTGTTGTCCGACAGCATGATGGAGTCCTGGTGTGGGGCCAGCAACTTGGCTTCACCCAGGGAGAATGTCTGGAAAGTCTCGGCATGTACCAGTCTTTTCCCTTGCAAGTCGACCAGCAGGCTGTCAGCTCGCAAGAAGTCCGCCCCCAGGAGTGGTTGGGCCACGGCGGCCAGTGTGAAGTCCCACGTGAACCGGCTGGTGCCGAACTGCAGCTGCACCGTGCGGGTGCCATAGGTCTGTATCCTGCTGCCGTTTGCGGCCCTCAGGGTGGGTCCTGGCTTCCTGTTGTGTTGTACCCCATCGGGGGCAAGACGCTGATTTCCGCTCCGGTGTCGACCAAGAAGCAGCGTCCCGACTGTTTGTCCCAGACGTACAAGAGGCTGTCCTGGTGGCCAGCCGTCATAGTCATTAGCGGCAGCTGGCCCTGGCCCTGGCCCTTGCAGGGCAGGAGACAATGGCGGGCTTTTGGGCCCCACCGCTAGTGGTAGAAACACCACTGTTCTCTGGCCTCCTCACTCCTGCCTCTGTGCTGTGTGCACCCCACTGCCGGGCCTGGTCTGATCTGCTGTTGGGCACGTGGCCTGGTAATCTGACCGACAGACGCCACGCTCTCCCTCTTGGCTTTCCACAGCACATCTGCCTGGGCCACCACCTTCCAGGGGTCGCTGAAATCTGTGTCGGCCAGCAACAGATGTATGTCCTCGGGCAGTTGCTCTAGGAACGCTTGCTCAAATATGAGGCAGGGCTTGTGTCCGTCAGCCAGGTCCAGCATCTTGTTCATCAATGCTGACGGCAGTCTGCTTCCCAAACTGTTCAGGTGAAGCAGGCGGGCACCCCGCTCACGCCGTGAGAGGCCAAAGGTCCCAATGAGCAGCACTTTGAATGCTTCATATTTGCCTTCTTCCGGGGGTGACTGTATGAAATCCGCAACCTGGGCGGCTGTCTCCTGGTCAAGGGCGCTCACCACGTGATAGTAACGCGTGGAATCAGAAGATATCTGCCGAATCTGGAACTGGGCTTCTGCTTGGCTAAACCTCTTGCGTGGTCGCAGCATCCAGAAAGTCGGCAGTTTTAGCAAAACTGTGTGAACAGATGAAGAGTCAGTCATCTTTGGTCCAAATCCCGTTTGGACCGTCGGGGTCACCAATGTAGTGATGTACTACATACAGAGCTAGAGATGACACGCAGTCGGTAAGTCATTTCGAGACTAGTTCATTCAAACTTTGCAGCGCTGGCATTTAATCCCTAGCGCCAGCCCTCTCCGGGCGGAAATGACATCAGAGGTGCATTACCAAAGTCTCCCCCCGCGCGCTGGCTATTTGTGAGCCAGTTCACCTGCGCAGAAAGTGGGTCACCACAATGTGAAAATTTTTTTAAAAAACTGATGCTGGAAATGTAAGACAAAAAGAGGAAGTGCTGGATGTACCTTAGAAAATGTTCAGGGAGGCAGCGACCTACGATCATTACATTAACATTGATGAATATGTGAGACCTGTGACTGCCTACATAGAGAAGTGCTTTGAGGACATCCACGTAAGGGCAAATCAGAAAGCATGGCTAACAGCAGAGGTATGGGCATGATGCTACTTTCAAATCAGGGGAATAAGATAGCTCTCAGTCAGCAAGAGCTGTATCTTCCCATCCCATCAGGAAGGCAAAACAGCATTATTCACAGAGAATATACAGTAATTTCTGTGACACAGGAAGCATAACACAATAAGACGTAGGAGCAAAATTAGGCCTCTTGGCCCTGTGAGCCTGTTCTGCCATTCCATCATGACTGACTAATTATCCCTCTCAACCCCTTTCTCCTGCCTTCGCCTTGTAACCTTTCATACTATCAGCTTCAGCTTTAAATATGCTCAATGATTTGGTCTCTACAGCCATCAGAGGTAATGAATTTCACCAGCCTCTGGCTAAAGAAATACCTTCCCATCTTTGTTCTAAATGGTTCCTGAACTTTTTCATGCCATGGACCCCTACGATTAACAGAGGTATCTGCGACCCTAGGTTGGGAACCCTTACTTTAACCTGAGGCTGTGTCCTCTGGTCCTAGACTAACCCACTACAGAAAACATCCTTCCATATCCACTCAGTTTAGGCTTTTCAATATTCAATCAGCTTCAAAGAGATTCCCCCCCCCCCCCCACCCCATTCTTCTAAACTTCAGAGAATACAGGCCTGGAGCCATCAAACACTGAGTTAACCCTTTCACTCCTGGAATCATTCTCGTGAACTTCCTCTGGACCCTCTCTAATGTCAGCGCACTGTTTCTTAGATAGAAAGCCCAAAAATGCTCACAATACTCCAAGTGTGGTCTGACCAATGCCACATAAAGCCTCAGCATCATATCTTTGCTTTTATATTCCAGTCCTCTTGAAATGAATACAAAGATTGCATTTGCCTTCTTTACTACCAACTCAATCTACAAGTTAACCTTTAGGAAATCCTGCACAAGGACTCCCAAGTCCATTTGCACCTATGATTTTCTGATTTTTTTTCCCCAGTTAGAAAATACTCTATGTTCTAATTCCTTCTATCAAGGAACAAGAGGATACGTTTCCCTACACTATATTCCATTTGCCACTTCTTTCCCCATTCACCCAATCTGTCCAAGTTCTTTTGCAAACAACCTGCTTCCTCAACAGTATCTGCTTCTCCGTGTATCCTTGTATCATCTGCAAATTTGGCCACAAAGGCAAAAATTCTGACAACCAAACCATTGACATATAATTTGAAAAGTAATACCAAATCCCAATACCAAACCCTCTAGAACACCAGATTAGGCCCCTTTTATTCCCACTCACTGCTTCCTGCCAGTCAGCCTATTTTCTATCCATGCTGCTATCTTTCTTATAATACTATGGGCTGTTTTCTTGATAAGCAGCCTCATGTGCCACATCTGGTCAAAGACCCTCTGAAAATCTAATTAAACAACATCTACTGACTCTCCTTTGCCTATCCTGCCTGTTATTACCTCAAAGAATTCCAACAGATTTGTCAGGCAAGATTTCCCCCTAAGGAAACCATTCTAACTTTGGCCTACTTTGTCATGTGCCTCCTGAAACCACATTCTTAACAAAGAACTTCAACACCTTCCCAATCACTGATTTCAGACTAACTGGCCTATAATTTCCTTTCTTCTGTCTCCCTCCCTTCTTAAAGAGTGGAGTAATATTTGCAATATTCCAGTCTTCTGGAACCATTCCAGAATCTTGCAATTCTTGAAAGATCATTAATAATGCCTACACAATATCTTCTGCTACCTCAATCAGAACCCTGGAGTGTAGTCCATGTGATCCAGGTGACCTATACATCTAGCACCAGACTTTTCAGCTTTCCAAACACCTTCCTCCTTAGTAACACTGACTTCTGTTCCCTGACACTGCTGAATTTCTGGTATACTGCTAATGTCTCCCACTGTGAAGACCGATACAATATACAATTAAGTTCATCCGCCATTTCTTTGTCCCCTGTTACTACCTCTTCAATGTCATTTTCTAGCAGTCCAATATCCACTACCATCTTTCTTTTACTCTTTATATATCTGAAAAAAAATTTGTTATCTTTTTATATATTATTGGCAGGCTTCCCTTCATATTTCATCTTTTCTGTCCTTATGGCTATTTTAGTTTACTTCTGTTGGTTTTTAGAAAATTCCCAATCCTCTAACTTCTCACTAATTTTTGTTATATTATATGCCCTCCCTTTTGCTTTTATGCTGCCTTTGATTTCACATGTTAGGCACAGTTGTCTCATCTGCCCTTTAAAATACATCTTCATCTTTGGAATGTATTGATCCCAGAACCTTTAGCTATTGCTCTTCTGCCGTCATCCCTGCTGGTGACCCCTTCCAATCAACTTTGGCCAGCTCCTCTCTTATGCCTCTCTAATTCTCTTTACTTCACTGTGATACTGATAGATCTGACTTCTCCCTCCCTAGCTGCAGGATGAATTCTTATCATATTATGCTGTCTCCCAAGGGTTCCTTTACCTTAAGCTCCCAAACCATCACACAACATTGAATCCAGAATTGCTTTTCCCCCTGTCGGCTCAACAAAAAGATGCTCTAAAAAGTGTAGGCTTTCTATAAATTCCTTCTCTTGGGGATCCAGCACCAATTGGGAGTTTCCCAATCTCCCTGAGTATTGAGATTCCCCATGAGTGTCAGACAGACAGACATACTTTATTGATCCCGAGGGAAATTGGGTTTCATTACAGTCGCACCAACCAAGAATAGTGTAGAAATATAGCAATATAAAACCATAAATAATTAAATAATAATAAGTAAATTATGCCAAGTGGAAATAAGTCCAGGACCAGCCTATTGGCTCAGGGTGTCTGACACTCCGACGGAGGAGTTGTAAAGTTTGATGGCCACAGGTAGGAATGACTTCCTATGATGCTTAGTGTTGCATCTCGGTGGAATGAGTCTCTGGCTGAATGTACTCCTGTGCCTAACCAGTACATTATGGAGTGGATGGGAGACATTGTCCAAGATGGCATGCAACTTGGACAGCATCCTCTTTTCAGACACCACCGTCTGAACATTGCGTTTTTGCCTTTTGACATGTTTTCTGTCTCCAGTTGTAATTTGTAACTCAAATCCTGGTTACTGTTCAGAGGTCTGGATACAATTCCCATCAGGGTCTTTTTACCCTTGCAATTTCTTAACTCTATCCAGAAGGATTCTACACCTTTCAACCCCATGTCACCTCTTTCTAAGGATCTGATTTCATTAAATATCAACAGTGCCATCCCACTCCCTCTGCCTACCTGCCTGTCCTTTCAATACAAAGTGCAGCCTTGGATGTTAAGCCAACTATAATCTTTTTTCAGCCACATCTCAGTGATGCCCACACCATTATACCTGTCAATCTCTAACTGCGCTACAAGATCATCTACAATATTCAGTATGCATTCAAATGTAACACTTACAAGTCCTGTATTCATCTCCTTTTTCAATTTTGTCCCCATGTTGTACTTCACCTCATTGACTGACTGTAATGTTGCCCTATTATCTGTCTGTCCTTCCTCACAGTGTCACTACCACTGCACTGATTTGTATACCAACTGCCCCATCCTTAGCCCTATTACTTTGGTTCTCATCCCCATGCAAAACTAGTTTAAACCCTCCCCAAAAGGCCTAGCAAAGTTGCATGTAAGGATATTGGTCCTCTTTAGGTTCAGGTGTAACCCATCCTTTTTGTGCAAACACGAGGAAATCTGCAGATGCTGGAAATTCAAACAACACACACAAAATGCTCGTCTTTCGTCAGGACTTACGAAGGGTGTCGGCCTGAGATGTCGACAGTGCTTCTTCCTATAGATGCTCCCTGGCCTGCTGTGTTCCATCCTGTTTGTACCGGCTGAGTCTGCACTGGCCACAGTGCCACTGGCCTGGCAGCTGCTGCTGTGTCCTGATAGGTCAACTGCCCAGCAGTATTCCAAGGGGTATACTTGTTGCTGAGGAGTACCCTGCATTGACCGCTTACTTCCTTTACTTCTCTTGGTGGTCAGCCATCTATTGTCTGAAGCCAGCACTGGGTGTGCTTAGCTCAGTAAAAGTCTCATCTATGAAGATTTCAGCCTTCTGGATGGTCCTGAGTACATTCAGCTCCAGTTCAAGTTCCTTGGCCTTGTCAGTCAGGCAAGAGCTGAAGCTGAGTGCACTTTCTGCAGATGTAGGCATCAGAGAGACTGTTAGTTACCATGAAATCCCACAGCTGCAGTGCTGCCGACAAAAAAGCCTTGCAGAGGGTGGTTAGGGGAGCAGAGAAGATTATTGGGGTCTCCCTACCTTCTGTCCAAGACCTCTTTCAGTGTTGATGCCTCCAGAAGACACAGTACATCATTAAAGACCCCTCACACTCTCTCCATGAACTGTTTGTTCTTCTGCCATCAGGTAAATGTTACAGGAGCATCAAAACTAAAACCACAAGGCTATTAAACAGCTTCCTCCCACAGACAGTCAGACTGCTAAATAGCTGCTCTACCTGACTCTGTTTTGGACACTTTTAACTTGCACTGAACACTTAAAACTTGTTTTTAACTGACATGTGGCTGTTGTGTTTTACTATTTATTATTTACTATTTATTGTTATGTTTATTATTTAGTGTTGCATTTGTTATGTTATAATTGCACTGCTCCTGGGAAACGCTGTCTCATTCTGCCCTGCAGAGCTGATGTACAGTTAGAATGACAATAAAGTTTTTGAATCTTGAATCTCACGGGAGGAGCATTTCATTACTTGAACTACCACCCTGCATACACTTGTTATGCCTCTAATTTCTCAAATGTAAATTCTAGCCTCTGCCTCAGCTGCATGTGGGAGGGCATTTGGTCCATAATGCCCTGCACATCAATGGCAGTGGCACTTCTCTTCCTGATAGGCTATGTCTTTTATGCTAGATTTGATGCACAGAATGATGTGTTGGTGAGGAAGGCCACCATTAACCCTGAGTAACAGGCACTCTGGCCATCCCTGATAATATACCTGGTCAGGTGCTGAGGGACTGTGCAGCCCAGTTAACTGAGGTTCAAAATCTCCCTGGAACGTTACACTGTCCCATCAGGCTTCAAGACAGCCACCCACATCCCAGTACCTATTGGACCCTTTCCAGTTCACATATCAGTCACATTGGTTCACTGATGATGAACTTCACTCCATCCTCTTCCAACTGGAAAATGGTTCCTCATATGCCAGATTACAGTTTATTGACTTCAGCTTGGCATTTAATATGATCACCCTTCAGAAGCTGGAGGGTAAACTGTCCTAGTTGGGTCCCAATACCTCTCTCTGTAACTGGATCCTAGACAGAAAGGCCATGCATAATCAGTTCATTTTGGCAGAAGCATCTCGAGCTCCATCACACTGAGCGATATTGCTTCCCAGGGCTGTGTACTCACTCTGCACTGATGCATGACTGCACTGCTAGATCCAGTTCAAACCAAATCATCAAGTTCACTGATGACACAACAGTGCGTGGCTTCATCACAACGTCATTGAGACACCATAAAGAGAGGATATAGAACGGCAGGTAGAATGGTGCAAGCACTTGAGTTTCAATGTGGACAAACCAAAGAGAGATGATTGTGTCCTTCAGGAAGGTGCAGGTTGATCACTCCTCACTGCACATATATGGCTCCTCTGTGGACAGTGTTAGGAGCTCCATATTTCTGAGAGTGCACATAATGGATGATCAATCCTGGTCCCTAAACATCTCTTCTTTGGTCAAGAAAATATAGCAGCATCTCTACTTCTTCAGGTGGTTCCGGCTCCTTTTTCTCCATTGAGAATGTCCTGATCAGCTGCATCATCATCTGTTATGGAAATTGGCAAGACATCTAACCACAAGTCCTTAAAAACAATTGCAAGGACTGCTGAGATGACCTTTGGGGTCTCTTTTCCAGCTATTAGAGATATTTATCAGGAGCACTGCATATATAGGAATATAAGCATTGTCAATGATCCCTCCTATCCATCCCACAATCTCTTTGCCCCTCAGGAAGTACCATAGCATTAGGACAAGAACTGTTACCAGTTTCTTCCTCCAGTTTTAAGACTACTGAGTTACCTGGCACCACTCAACTCCCATCATATATGAAGTGCCAGCAGTGTTACGCTATTTCCTTTTTAAACTTGTGTATGCATTTTATTATTTGTGGTAATATTACTTTATTATGTGTTATGTGTATGAGTTATATGTACTGTGTTATGCACCTGTTGTTTCATTTGGTAGTATACATGTGTACAGTTAAATGACAATAAACTGAACTTGAAGTTGAACTTGAACTTCATGTCAGGTAGCATCCATGGAGAGAGAAACAGAACAATGTTCATGGTCAAAGACCTTTCATTGTGACTGACAAAAGATATTTGGCCTGATACATTGACTCTATTTCTCTTTCTGTAGATGTTGCCTGACCTGCTGAATGTTATTAGCATTTTCTGCTGACATTCTCTGAGTCAAAGAGAGATATTGCATGGAAACAGGTCCTCTAGCCTACTAGGTCTGTGCCAATCATCAACCACCCATTTGCATAAACTCTGTGTAAATCCTGTTTTTTATTTTTACTATATTTTCATAACTCTCCCTAGATTCTACCACTCATCTGCAACCAGGACAATTTGCAGTGTTTAACTAACCCAGAAACTCACATACTGTACCTTAGGGATGAGTGAGGATATCAGAGCACCCGATAAAAGCTCATGTAATCAATAGGGAGAATATAGAAACTGCAGACAGTACAGTACTTGAGAACAGGATTGAAACAGTATCTCTGACATTGTGAGTCAATGGCTCTACTATACTAAAATATACTCAATTTTCCTGTAAGGTGCATCTGGTGCCTTCTTCACTGTTTAAAATTCATCCTCTGTTCTATAAGATCATCTACACGGCAACCATCCTATCCTGAGGCAGTTAACTACACAGGATTAGTAAAATATCTCTTTGGTTAGATCAAGAATTCTAGAGTATCACTGAGTAATAAAGTATAGAGTGGTAATAGGTCCTTCAGCTTAACTCAGCCATGCTGACCAATATGCCCACCTAAGCTAGTCCCATTTGCCTGTTTTTGGTTTGTATCCATTCTAAACCTTTTCTATCCATTTTCTTATTGGAAAGTATTTCATTATTGTACTCTCTGATGTACTTTCTCTAGAAATGCCCCTCAGGACCTTTTAAACATTTCCCCATAAATACATGCCCTCTAATTTTTGGTTTTCTTTCCCTGGATAAAAAGACAGTGTGCATTAACCCTATCTATGTCCCTCATTATTTTGTACACCACTATAAAGTCACCCATTAGTTTCCTACGCTTTAAGAAATAAAATCTTTGCCAACCCAACATCTCTCTTATTTAGTCCCTTGACACTCTGCACTTTCTTATTAATTTTCTTTGCTCTCTTTTCCAACTTAATGATGTTTTTCCTCGACTGGGTGATCCAAGCTGTACATAATACTCTAAGTGCTGTCACACCAACATCTTATACAACTGCAACTTAACCTCCCAACTCTTACGACTCTGACGACTCTGTGTGCAGGAAGTGTGCCCAGCTGCAGCTTCTGGCAGACCGCATTGAGCATCTGGAGCTGCGACTGGATTCATACCGGAGCATCTGCAATGCTGAGAAAGTCATGAATAGCACGTTCAGTGAGTTGGCCACATCACAGGTAAAGGCTACACAGCAGAAAGGGAAGGGGTGGCCACTAGACAGCGTAGCAGTAGGCAGGTAGTGCAGGAGTCCCCTGAGGTCATCTCCCTCCTAAACAGATATACTGTTTTGGATACTGTTGGGGGAGATGTCTCATCGGGGAAGGCAGCAGCAGCCGAGTTCATTGCACCATGGGTGGCTCTGCAGCACAGGAGGGAAGGAAAAGGAGTGAGAGAGCTATAGTGATAGGGGATTCGATTGTAAGGGGAATAGATAGGCGTTTCTGCGGCTGCAAACAAGACTCCAGGATGGTATGTTGCCTCCCTGGTGAAGTGTCAAGGATGTCTCTGAGCGGCTGCAGAACATTCTGGAGTGAGAGGGTGAACAGCCAGTGGTCGTGGGTAAAAAACAGGATGAGGTCCTACAAGGTGAAATTAGGGAGTTAGGAGATAAACTAAAAAGTAGGACCACAAAGGTAATAATCTCTGGATTACTACCAGTGCCATGTGCTAGTCAGAGTAGAAATAGGAGGATATTTCAGATGAATACGTGGCTTGAAAAATGGTGCAAGGGGGAGGGATTCAAATTTCTGGGGCATTG
Source organism: Hypanus sabinus (assembly GCF_030144855.1). Taxonomy (NCBI): domain Eukaryota; kingdom Metazoa; phylum Chordata; class Chondrichthyes; order Myliobatiformes; family Dasyatidae; genus Hypanus; species Hypanus sabinus. The sequence continues at coordinate 117,748,199 of NC_082708.1, forward strand.
GAATCAGTTCTGGGGGAGGTGGGACCAGTATCAACAGGACGGTCTGCACCTGGGCTGGACTGGAACCAATGTCCTAGGGGGAGCGTTTGCTACTGCTGTTCAGGAGGATTTAAACTAATGTGGCAGGGGGATGGGAACAAGTGCAGAGAGACAGAGGAGTGTAAAATGAGGGTTGAAGCAAAAAGTAGTAAGGTGAAAAGTAAAGATTTGCAGGCAGGCAAATCCAGAGCAAAAAGCAAAAAGGGCCACTTTTCAACATAACTGTATAACGGCTAAGAGTGTGTAAAAACAAGCCTGGAGGGTTTGTGTGTCAATGCGAGGAGCATTCGAAACAAGGTGGATGAATTAAATGTGCAGTTAGTTATTAATGAATATGATATAGTTGGGATCACAGAGACATGGCTCCAGGGTGACCAAGGATGGGAGCTCAACATCCAGGGATATTCAATATTTAGGAGGGATAGACAGGAAAGAAAAGGAGGTGGGGTAGCATTACTGGTTAGAGAGGAGATTAACGCAATAGAGAGGAAGGACATCAGCCTGGAGGATGTGGAATCGATATGGGTAGAGCTGCATAACACTAAGGGGCAGAAAATGCTGGTGGGACTTGTGCACAGGCTACCTAACAGTAGTAGTGAGGTTGGGGATAGCATTAAACAGGAAATTAGAAATGCGTGCAATAAAGGAACAGTAGTTAAAATGGGTGACTTCAATCTACATATAGATTCGGTGAACCAAATTGGTAAGGGTGCTGAGGAAGAGGATTTCTTGGAATGTATGCGGGATGGTTTTCTGAACCAACGTGTCGAGGAACCAACTAGAGAGCAGGCCATTCTAGACTGGGTATTGAGCAATGTGGAAGGGTTAGTTAGCAATCTTGTCGTGCGAGGCCCCTTTGGTAAGAGTGACCATAATATGGTGGAATTCTTCATTAAGATGGAAAGTGACATAATTAATTCAGAAACAAAGGTTCTGAACTTAAAGAAGGGTAACTTTGAAGATATGAGACGTGAATTAGCTAAGATAGACTGGCAAATGATACTTAAAAGGGTTGACGGTGGATATGCAATGGCAAGCATTTAAAGATCGCATGGATGAACTACAACAATTGTTCATCCCAGTTTGGCAAAAGAATAAACCAGGGAAGGTAGTGCACCAGTGGCTGACAAGGGAAATTAAGGATAGTATCAAGTCCAAAGAAGAAACAGATAAATTAGCCAGAAAAAGCGGCACACCTGAGGACTGGGAGAAATTCAGAGTCCAGCAGAGGAGGACAAAGGGCTTAATTAGGAAAGGGAAAAAAAATTATGAGAGAAAGCTGGCAGGGAACATAAAAACCGACTGTAGAAGCATTTATAGATATGTGAAAAGAAAAAGATTGGTCAAGACAAATGTAGGTCCCTTACAGTCAGAAACAGGTGAATTGATCATAAGAAACAAGGACATAGCAGACCAATTGAATAACTACTTTGGTTCTGTCTTCACTAAGGAGGATATAAATAATCTTCTGGAAATAGTAGGGGAACGAGGGTCTAGTGAGATGGAGAAACTAAGGGAAATACATGTTAGTAGGGAAGGGGTGTTAGGTAAATTGAAGGGATTAAAGGCAGATAAATTCCCAGGGCTAGATTGTCTGCATCCCAGAGAGCTTAAGGAAGTAGCCCAAGAAATAGTGGATGCATTAGTGATAATTTTTCAAAACTCCATAGATTCTGGATTAGTTCCTGAGGATTGGAGGGTGGCTAATGTAACCCCACTTTTTAAAAAACGAGGGAGAGAAAAACCGGGGAATTATAGACCGGTTAGTCTGACATCGGCGGTGGGGAAAATGCTAGAGTAGGTTATCAAAGATGTGATAACAACACACTTGGAAAGAGGTGAAATCATTGGACAAAGTCAGCATGGTTTTGTGAAAGGAAAGTCATGTCTGATGAATCTTATAGAATTTTTTGAAGATGTAACTAGTAGAGTGGATAGGGGAGAGCCAGTGGATGTGGTATATTTAGATTTTCAAAAGGCTTTTGACAAGGTCCCACACAGATTAGTGTGCAAACTTAAAGCACATGGTATTGATGTGAATAGAGAATTGGTTGGCAGACAGGAAGCAAAGAGTGGGAGTAAACGGGACCTTTTCAGGATGGCAGGCAGTGACTAGTAGGGTACCGCAAAGCTCAGTGTTGGGACCCCAGTTGTTTACAATATATATTAATGATTTAGACGAGGGAATTAAATGCAGCATCTCCAAGTTTGCGGATGACACGAAGCTGGGTGGTGGTGTTAGCTGTGAGGGAGATGCTAAGAGGACGCAGGGTGACTTGGATAGGTTAGGTGAGTGGGCAAATTCATGGCAGATGCAATTTAATGTGGATAAATGTGAGGTTATCCACTTTGGTTGCAAGAACAGGAAAACAGATTATTATCTGAACGGTGGCCGATTAGGAAAAGGGGAGATGCAACAAGACCTGGGTGTCATTGTACACCAGTCATTGAAGGTGGGCATGCAGGTACAGCAGACGGTGAAAAAGGCAAATGGTATGTTGGCATTCATAGCAAAAGGATTTGAGTACAGGAGCAGGGAGGTTCTACTGCAGTTATACAAGGCCTTGGTGAGACCACACCTAGAGTATTGTGTGCAGTTTTGTTCCCCTAATCTGAGGAAAGACATTCTTGCCATAGAGGGAGTACAAAGAAGGTTCACCAGATTGATTCCTGGGTTGGCAAGACTTTCATATGAAGGAAGACTGGATCAACTAGGCTTATACTCACTGGAATTTAGAAGATTGAAAGGGGATCTTATTGAAACGTATAAAATTCTAAAGGGATTGGACAGGCTAGATACATGAAGATTGTTTCCAAAGTTGGGGAAGTCCAGAATGGGGGGGGGGGGGGGTCACAGCTTAAGGATAAAGGGGAAGCCTTTTAAGGACCGAGATGAGGAAAAACTTCTTCACACAGAGAGTGGTTAATCTGTGGAATTCTCTGCCACAGGAAACAGTTGAGGCCAGTTCATTGGCTATATTTAAGAGGAAGTTAGATGTGGCCCTTGTGGCTAAAGGGATCAGGGGGTATGGAGAGAAAGAAGGTACAGGGTTCTGAGTTGGATGATCAGCTATGATCATACTGAATGCAGGTTCGAAGGGCTGAATGGCTTACTCCTGCACCTATTTTCTATGTTTCTATGTTTATATTTGATGCCCTGACCGATAAAGTCCAGTGTGCCAAACATTTTCTTCACCATCCTGTCCATCTGTGATGCCACTTTCAGGGAACTGTGTACCTGCGCTCCTAGACCCCTTTACTCCATTAACACTCTTCAAGGCATTATTATTTACTGTTAAGTTCCTCCTTGGTTTGACTTCCCAACACGCAACACCTTGCACTTATCTAGACTGAATGCCATTTGCCAAGTCTGAGCCTATATACCTAGCTGATCACAATCTACCTGGAATATTTGATAACTTATTTCACTGTCTGTGATACAACCTAGTTCAGTAGCCTCTAGAAACTTACTAACCATGCCTTGTACATTCTCATCCAAATTTTTATTTCTACATTTCAGAGACCTAATGCTTGTTTTTGGCAGACATCATGAGTTCATGACATGGCCTAATTTGGAGGCTTTTCAGGTTTCCATACCGAGTATGATGCTTATTAAAACCGGGTCTTGTTACCAGTGCTCAACCATAGATTAATTCCAATTCCTACCACATATATACAGTATAAAACTGATACCTACCAAATTATTATACATAATGCCAAGGAATTTGCAAGCATCCACCAAACTCCATTCATCATCGCCTTTCTCAGCCAGACCCAGAAATGTTTTCAAATATTCAAGAGCTTCAGAATAGTTTCCTGTGCTGTGAAAGAATGACATATTACAAGGATATTGATAAAAATCAAATATCTTAAGTGAGAATAAATTTTAAAAATCCTTAAACTTAAGAACTTTTAAACTAATCAAAAATTGCACATTTTCTGTTTAAAAATTTTCAAAATTTCACAATTACCAATGGACCCCACTGTACATCTTCTAAATGATGACTCCCACCTTTCCCGTATGGAAAAAACACGCAAAGTCTGGCTGGCAGGCCTGACTGCAACTAAGGAGATTGTAGTCCAGCGTTGGAAACCTCTCAATGATATTTCATATACTCACTGGCTTTGGAGCTGTTTGAACATTCCTTACTTGGAACTTTCATCAGCAACAGTAAATGATGCACGACCAAACACAATCTCAATGTGGACAAATTTGATATCTCACTTAAAAGATCTTTTGTTAAAATAAGAATGCTTTGTCTGTGTATGCACTACTATTCAGTTGGTTGGGGGAGGGGAGAGGGGTAGAAGGGGGATGGTGAGGAAGGTTGGGGGGGTGGCTGGGTTAAACACTCAAAATGTAATTGGCAATTAGTTGTATTGAATGTAATTTGTTGGTGTTTCAATAAAAAAATTAGTAATAATAAAAATTTCCTCTGTTATTTGTTTGAGAGCTTTCCATCATATATGACTGTGATGTACTGGTCTATTTAACTTTAATGTTAGCCTGGGCTTAATAGGATGCTCTCACCTCAAGCCTCACACCAGAGATTTGAGCACATAATCTATGAGATACCTCAGCATAGCGGTAAAGACAGTTGCACCTTTGGATTTGCCCTCTTTCAAAAGAGAATTTAAATAGAGGCAAAGCCTGCTCTCCCAAATAGATACAAAAACACAACTGCACTATTCAAAGAAAAGCTCAACCAATTAAACTATAGATAGACTAACTGGCCATTTATTTCATTATGGGTTGTGTGACCTTACTATACTGTCCCATGATTTTTGTTTTACAGATGATTATATTTCAACATACCTCACTGGCTGTGAAGCATGCTTGGATGCACTCAGATCTTACAAAAATGTAAGTTATTCCTTTTTCATAATCTATTGGAAATTTTCTTACAATTATTTTTGTTTTGTAATGGCCTTTCATAATATGGAAATTCTATTAGGATATCACAACTATTGTATACCCCTGGGGACTACTATCGACATACACATCTGGTGATGCAAAGATGTGAAATAATTTATAGTTAAATGCTAATATATAACATACACGTTTGTATAATGGTGACTTAATTCTTGTAACAATATACACACAAATTTTCCTATCAAGCCCTAGTGTAAATAACTGCTTGATTTGATTCTTGCCTTAAAGCACTATTTGCAATTTTTCACTTTTTCAGGAGAATAGCATCAATGAAATCATGCTGTGCTGATTAATAACTAACTTTATACCATTGCTAGTATCTATTAAGATAGTTCCAACCATCAAGGTAGGATCTTACCTTGGAACGAGTCTATTGGTTAGAAGAAAGAATGATGTCTATTGTATTACTTGTTGCAAAGGAATGACATGTTCAGTCAAGGTTGATTATGGCTATTGCTTAGTAGCTATGCTACATTATTGAGCTATGAGAATATTACAGTGAAATATTACAGCAACCAGTCAATTACTCAACTGTCCAATGCTGCACCACTTCTGCTTCAGTGCCTAACCAGGGATAGGGTATTGAGATGCATTCACTCCTCTGAAGAATTGTGGTTTAACTTGGCATTTTCTTTGCTTTTTTTAGGCCTTAGGTGAAGAGCCTCTTATATTTTCAGTCTAAAAGTGTGACATTTCCCTTTAATGATTTCCTATTTGAAGTTTTAAGTAGAAATAAAAGATGATTAGTGGTGTTCTCCAGGAATCAGTTCCTAATTTTGTCCTCAACTTGTCACAGTGTCAATGACTTTTACATCCAAATTTGCAGATGACATTAAGTTGGGAAAGACAAAAATGCTTCTTATGTTACAGACTGAAGTTACAAACTGCATAACTGATTATTTTAATGGCAAAACGCCAATTTGAGGGCAAATGTGGAATGATTTACCTTAGGCCCAAGAAAGGTAAACCAGACTACTTTCCCATAAAAGACTGCACTCTTCATCCCCACATCCCAGCTAATTCACAAGTGTGCACATCCTATATAAAAACAGCTGTTTAAAATTAAAGAGCAGCCTGCAAAAGAAAAAACTAGGCTGAAAATTTAAGATTTTTTTTGAAGAATCAGTGTGTTAAAGTGGAGAATTTTTAGGGTCACTGGATTCACCTTCACTGAGCAGTTGCCCTATTGTTCACCACTTTGTTATCTGGCAACTGAAAAGTGGTTAACAGCAAGGCACAAAGCAAGACAGGTAAAGTTGATAGTCTTAGTAACATTGTCTTTTAATCCCTCCTTTCATAGATTGAACGAAGGAGTCATGTCTGACCCAAAGTGTTAAGGAAACAAAAAACTTAAAAAATCTTTCACATTTGACGGATGTTAATCAGATTGGTTTAAAAACCTTACTTTCACATGATCACAACAACTTTCACCAATGCGTTCGAACAACAAACCATGGAATTAATGTTCTTGTCTGGAAAGGATGTAAATGCCAAGTATGTAGGGACTGTACAGGAAAAGAAGTAAGTAGGCAGGTGTTGTGAAATCAAGAGAGGCTATGGCCTAGGCCAGACAATTTCCTTTACACAGAGAAGATATTTCATCATGCTCTATGATGCTGTCACTGTAATGAATAGAACTGTTTCAAAATTCAAAAACGGGGCATCTAAAAGGCTCATGGGCTATCAACAATATAATTATATTTCACAATAATCTGTATTAAATTAGATATGTAAAAGGAGTTCAGATTATTATTTCCATCAAAGTACCATCTGTCAGTCTAGAAGACCATTTTGGTTGACTGAGTTTAAAAGAGAATGCCAGAGACAGCATGAAGTGTGTTATAGAGTAATGCTGAGAAATGTATAAGCTCAACAGAGGAAGTAGAAGATACTGCAATCAATGGATAAGGTTAAATCTCTGAAGACTCTCCACATCCATTGCTGCAAATGTTAAATGTGACATTTATTATCCAATGATCCAAAGATTACTATCTTCCAAACTGTCTCAGCTGATGAGCACCATTTGGAAGAAGCATCAAAAGTGCCAAGAGCACAAAATATAATTCACTACGAGTATAACGTTATACTAATGATTGATGATAACTGTACTGAAGGAAACAGTTGCCAGCATTAGCATATGGCAGGAGGCAAGAATACCAACATTGTAAGTCTATTTGACTTGTCAACAATAATTTAGCCAGTGGCATACTTTCATGCATCAATTATATTATTGGAAGGAATAATTACTGTCCAGGATAACAAACCCTCCTCCCAGGTGAAAGAACAGTTTAATTATGAGTAGTATACCCTTACTTAAATGGAAAAAAATGACCATTTCAAACAATATCAGCAAGGGATGTCATTTTCCTTATCTAATATTTCCATAGCATGGTCTACAAGGATCAAATTCCATGCTGAATGATTCTATATTCAGGAAGTAACTGACTGGTCATGCCTCTATAGACAAGCTGTGCCAATGCAGTTATAATACTGATACTGACAAAATAGAAAATTACCAAAGCACATTCTATTTATTTTTAACCACATGCCAGCATAGCCCTGAGCTGAAAGATAAGTTAAGAAATATTGCTTTGAGATCAAGGATAAATTTGACCAAGTGTATAATGAAGGAGGCTTGATAACAACAAACTCCATGCAAATCCAGTGAAAAGTGCCTACAGCGTGGACCATCTGTCATCTAGATCAGATGGACTACACTCCAGGGTTCTGAAAGAGATAGTTGAAGAGATTGTGGAGGCATTAGTAGTGATCTTTCAAGAAACACTAAATTCTACGAAAGTCATGTAAGTTTGGAAAATCACAAGGGAGGAAGGCAAAAGACAGAAAATTATAGATCAATTAGCCTGATTTCAATGGTTGGCAAGATGTTAGACCCATTATTGAGAGAAGGTTTAGGAGGTACACAATAAAATAGACCAAAGCCACCTTTGTTTCCTTAAGGGGAAATCTTGCCTAATAAATCTATTGGAATTCTCTGATGAAATAACAGATGGGATAGACAAAGGAGAGCCAATGGATCTTGTTGATTTGGATTTTCAGAAGGCCTTTTACAAGGTGCCACACATGAGGTTGCTAAACAAGGTAAGAACCCATGGTATTACAAGAAAGTTAGTTGTCAGAATGGACAAAAGATTGGCTAACAGGCAAGAGGCACAGAGTGTGAATTAAGGGGGCCTTTCTGTTTGGCTGCCAATGACTAGTGATATTTTGCAGAGGTATTGATTTGGGCCTGTTTCTTTTCATGTTATATGCTAATAATGTGGATGACAGAATCGACAGCTTTGTGGCCAAATGTAATGTTAGCATTATTTGAGGAGGAAAACAAGGATGTAATGTTGAGACTTTATAAGGCATTGGTCAGATCACTTTTGGAGCATTGTCAGCAGTTTTTGGCTCTCTATCTAAGAAAGGATGTGCTGGCATTGATTGGAGAGAATCCAAGAAAAGGTTTACACAAATGCTCCCAGGAATGGAAGTGTTAATGTATGAGGAGTTTATAATGGCTCTCGGCCTGTACCTGCTGGAGCTTAGAATAATGAGAAACCTATTGAATATTGAAAGGCCTAGACAGAGTGGACTTGAAGGGGTGTTTTCAATAATGGGAAAGTCTAGGACCAGAGGGTACAGACTCGAAGTATAAGAATGTCCCTTTAGAACAGAGATAAGGAGGAATTTTTTAGCCAGAGGGTGGTGAATCTGTAGGGTTCATTGCTACAGCTAGCTGTGGAGGTCAAGACATTAGGTATATTTAAAGTGGAAATAGATAGGTTATTGATAGAAAGAGTGTCAAAGGCTATGGGGAGATGGCAAGAGAATGGGGTTGAGAGGGAACATAACTCAGCCATGATTGAATGGTGAAGCAGATATGATAAGCTGATAGGCCTAATTCTGCTCCCATGTCTTATGGTCTTATGTTTTAACATACCAGCAGAAGTCAAACTTGGTATAAAGGAAGAAGATGGTTTCTAGAAAACAACCATCTTAGTCTCCCTTACCTGCAGAAGTTCCTCAGGAAAGGGTTTTAAGCTCACTAGTTTAAAGTTCAGTTGCTTTGTCCATAACCTTCCTTCCTTCAAAAGTCAAAAGGAGATATATCTTCTGAATATTCAACAGTTCCTTATTCCATTCATGTTTCTTCAGATAATAAACTAATTCATGGCAGCACAGTGCACAACCTGGACAAGGTTTGTGTTTGAACTAATAAGTGGACAACATGCACTACCTTGTTCTAGCCAGCTTCTCCCCACTTCACTATGAAATCCAATGTCATTACTTTCATCTCACATCTAGGAATTCAAAATTCACCCAAAATGTTAACTGCTCAAATTACATACACTGTCCCTGCAGCAAAAGGCTGGATTTTTGGTAAACAGTTCAGTTCTGACTCCTAAGAACTATTTATCATTTTCTTATCACATCAAAAGGCTGATAATTTTTTTGTATTTCCCAAAGTAAGTACAGCTCGAACAGCAAAAGAGAATTCCAGGAAAAAAAAAGTCACTTGATTGGCTCTCTGTCTACTAACCTCCAAATTCACTTCTTTCGCAGTTGGAAGACTGGTTTGCAACATCTACCATCTAGAGAAAAAAAAACACCGCAGCAATTCACCCTGACTTCTTACACAGTATCTCTGAACTTGCAAACTTTATTGCCCATAAAGAAAAGAGGAGACATTTGGACTGCTACCTGATCTTCCCCTGCCTTGGCTAATTGACTAATCTATTTCACCTTTGTTGGATGAAAATACTGGAATCCTAAGCTTGTGAATTTTCCTGCCAAAAACAGATGGTCAATAAAGATCAGCCTTGTCACTGATGCTTGATATGTTTGTGTTACTATTTTAAGAACTGTAGCATAAAAACAACTACACTTTGGTGTAGAATTTGCGAGAACTAGTCTACCTCCGTAGGAATAAACATGTTGGCTACATGCACCGATTCATAGTGGTACTGTCCTAAGCTGTGTGTACTTTGCTCAGCATACTGTCCTTGAAGATCAAGTCCTATGCCTTCCTCTCTTTTGTTATGATCTCAAATGATATGTGAGATAGTACATATTGACCCCATTTGCTTCCTTCTTGTATGATTTCTTGTTTAGGAAGCACTTTGTCCAATTAAATTCCAGATAATTGTAGCTTTACAGATTTTAAGGAGTTGCTCATCAGAGTAAATGTTATCATTGAATTCAGCCTTCAGGGACAGCTGGCAGTGAGAGAGTTAGAAAAGTTAATTTATAGGTTGAGTCTGTGTTAAAGAAGGCAAATGCAATGTTGCCATTTATTGCAAGATGAATAGAATATAAGTGCAAGGAGATAACGCTGAGCTTTTATAAGACACTAGTCAGGCTGCACTTGGAGTAGAGTATAGTCAACAGTTTTGGGCCCATCTCAGAAAGGATGCGTTGACATTGGAGAGAGTACAGAGGAAGTTCATGAGTATGATTCTGGGAATGAAGGGATTAATATATGAAGAGCATTTGGCAGCTTTGGGCCTGTACTCACTGGAATTTAGAAGAATGCAGAGATATCTCATTGAAACCTACCGAATATTGAAAGGACTGGATAGGGTGGATGCGGAGTGTGTTTCCTATGGTGGGAGTATCCAAAACTAGATGGCACAGCCTCAAAGTTGAGGGGTGACCCTTTAGAATAGAGGTAAGGAGGAGTTTTTTTTAGCCAGAGATTAGTGAATCTGTGGAATGCTCTGCCACAGACTGCAGTGGAGGCAAAGTCCATGCATATATTTAAAGCAGAAATTGACTATTTCCTGATCAGTCAGGGCATCAAAGGTTATGGTGAGAAAGCATGTGTATGGGTTTGAGTGGGATCCGTGATAAGCCATGATGGAATAGCAGAGCAGACTTGATCAGCTGAATGGTCTAATTCTGCTCCTATGTCTTGTGGTTCAAAAGTTCAAGTAGCTGTGCAAACTGGGGAGCTACCAATAGCCAGGTTAGAAATGTTGATAGACAACATCACAAGATAAAGATACAGGGAAAGTATAGTCAAGGCAGCTTAAGCATAGTATAACTATGCCAACAAAAGTGGCTGAGAAAGAAATGTGCTAAATATGAGAAAAGAAGTATACAATGTTGCATGAGAAATCAATTCTACGAACAATAGAGAATGAAGACAATATTGAAAGTCCCTGGAGTGGATGAAATGAGTCATGTAGGACAGTCAAAAAAAAAATCAGACTTAGATATCCAGCTGAACACACTAAGTATCTGATGGCAAACACAGTGTGGAAGGAATACCTGCTAGATGTATCTGTGCCAAGATGTTTGTACAAGAATAGTTAGTGACAGTTCAGTTTGACTGAAAGTAACATGCAATGCCCTCAGGATGAAATCTATCAGTGGTGGTGTAGTTAGAATCAAAGCACCATGTGATTTTGGCATACAGGAAAACTACTTTAAAGCCAGCTAGAATGGTTCTGAGTAGCTGGCGAGCCGAAGGAATCATGTAGTTTTTATGAGTATGCCAGAAAATCTTACACCTTTATTGAAAGCAGTATGCCCCTAATAAAGATGCATAACATCAGGACCATTAAGAATGTTCTAATGTAAGCATCATTCTGGCTGGGCAACACACAGATAAATAAGCAGGTGCTGTTCAAGGAACAGGCAAAACAAATGTGAAAAATGATACAGGAGATGGTCAGAAAAGATTCACTGCTGCCTCATCAGTGCCAAAGAAATGTTGTTATTAAGGGTTGGAAGAATAGTAACAATGATGCTTATTTCAGACAAATGCCAGACATGACTAACAGTGGTATATATTATCTCACATATCATAAGAGATCACACCAAAGAAGAGGAAGAGGCATAGGACTTGTAGGACAGTATGCTGGCCAAAGTACATAGAGCTGGGACAGTCTTTAATCACAGTTTATTTTTAATGAGGGACATAAGATACGAGTTCTCATTAGTACCACTTTAAGAATTATTCTATGACCGACTGCTACCTGTTATATTTTAGCATATAGTGTAAATTTCTAAAGGCTTTCGATAAGGTGCCGCATAAAAGACTTATCCATAAGATAAGGATGCATAGAGTTGGGGGGTGCTTTATTAGCGTGGATACAGGATTGGTTAACTAATAGAAAACAGAGAGTTGGGATACATTGGTGTTACTCTGCTTGACAATCCGTGATCAGTGGTGCACTGCAGGGATTAGTGCAGGGCCCGCAACTGTTCACGATATACATTAACGATCTGGAAGAGGGGACTGGATATCCTGTATCCAAGTTTGCTGATGATACTAGGTAGAATGGAAAAGCAAATTGTGCAGAAGATATGCAGAGTCTGCAGAAAGATATAGATAGGAGAGTGGGCAAGGATCTGGCAGATGGAGTACAATGTTGGTAAATGCAACGTCATCTACTTTTGATGGAAAAGTGGAAGAGCAGATTATTATTTAAATGGTAAAAAATTGCAGCATGCTGCTATGCAGAGGGATTTGGGAGTGCTTGTACATGAATGATAAAAGGTTGGTTTGCAGGCTATCAAGAAGGCAAATGGAATGTTGCCCTTTGTTGTTAGAGAGATTGAACAAGAGCAGGGAGGTTATGCTGCAACTGCACAGGATACTGGTGAGGCCACTGTGTGCAGTTCTGGTCTCCTTACTTGAGGAAGGACATACTGGCTTTGAAAGCAGTGCAGAGGAAGTTGATTCCAGAGACGATGGGGTTAGACTATGAGGACAGATTGAGTCACCTGGGATTGTACTCACTGGAATTCAGAATTGCGAGATCTTATTTTTTCTTCAAAAGTGGATGGCCTTGCACTTACCAACATCGTGCGCATCTTGCTTAAAGTAAACACAAAGTTGGACTTGAATTTTCAGACTTCTGTGACTTTCTTTGAAGTTGTTTAATGTTTTGAAGTTACAAAACATAGAATTGGGGAGAAGAGGCAAGCTGTAGTGATAAGGGATTCGTTCATTGGGGGAACAGAAAGAAGGTTCTATGGATGAGAATGAGATTCCTAGATAGTTTGTTGTCTGCAGGGTGCCACGGTCAGGGACATCTTGGATTGAGTTCTTAATTTTTCATTGGGAGTATGAGCAGCCAGAGATCATGATCCATGTCAGTACCAATAACATGAGTAGGACGGGTGACGAGGTCCTGCAAAGTGAGTTCAGGAGTTAGGTGCTAAGTTAAAGGACAGGACCTCCAGGATTCTGATCTCAGGATTGTGACCCGTGGCACATGCTAGTGAGGCTAGAAATAGGAACATCATAGAATTTAACACATGACTGAAGAGTTGGAGCAGGAGGAAGGGCATCAAATTTTTGGATCATTTCTTTTTTTTCCTGGAAGGTGGGACCTGTACAAAAGGGATGGTTTGCACCTGAACTGGAGGGAGACTAATATCCCAGCAGAAAAGTTTGCTAGTGCTGCAGTGGGGGAGGGAGGGGGTTTAAAACTAGCGTTGCAGGGAGATGGGAACCAGAACACTAGTCAGATCATGAAGTGATCGTGGAGGAAGATGTTAAACCTACGTATAAAGTCAGGGATCGATAGGTTGAGCATGGCAAGACCTATGTTCTAAGCAACATACCCCTCCGTGCTAGGGGTAATGTAGGAAAAGCAGATGAGCTAAGCGCATGAATCAGCACATGGAAATATGACACTCTAGTCAGTGAAACTTGGACTCACAGCTCAATGTTCCGCGATTCCATTGTTTTAGACTTGATAGAGCAGGACGGATTAAAGACGGAAGGGTGGAATTACTTGTCAGGGAAAGTGTCACATCAGTGCTTGGTGTGAATAGACTGGAGAGACCTGTCTAGTGAGGCTTTATGGGTAGAACTGAGGAATAAGAGAGGTATGATCATGTTAATGGCATTATATTATAGACCACCTAACAGTGTGGGATTTAGAGGAGCAAATTTATAGAGAGATCAGACCGCTGCAAGAAACATAAGGCAGTCTGACAAAAGTTATTGGAAGATATTCTAAGGGACTGCATATATAAGTATTTGGATAGTCAGGGACTAGGGACTGATTAGGGATAGTCATGGCTTTGTGCGAGGCAAGTTGTGTCTAACCAATCTTATAAAGTTTTTTGAGGAAGTTATTAGGAAAGTTGATGAAGACAACGTGTGGATGTTGTCTACATGGACTTTAGCAAGGCCTTTGACAAGGTCCCGCATGGAATATTGGTGCAAGAAGGTTCAGACACTTGGTATTCAAGATGAAGTATTAAATTGGATTTGACATTTGCTTCATGGAAGAAGCCAGAGAGTGGTTGTAGATGATTACCTCCCTGACTGGAGACTAGTAATTAGTTGGTTGCCTCCCTGACTAGAGACTGTGACTATGGTTACTGCAGGGATTGATGCTGGGTTCATTGTTGTTTGTTGTCTATACCAATGATCTGTATGATAATATAGTAAACTAATTATAGTAATAAATTAATGTAATGAGTACAGAAGTTGGGATGTTATAGACCTGTGCAAGTCCATCTGCGGATTCTCTGCTTCCTCACCACTATCTGCCCCTCTACCTTCATTTGTATTGTCCATAAAAGTGGCCACAAAGCCATCAATTCCATCATCCAAATCATTGACAAATAACGTGAAAAGAAATGGTCCCATACCGACCCTTGCAGAGCACCACTAGTACACAGCAGCTAAACAGCAATGACCCCCTGTTATTCCCACTCTTTGCCTCCTGCTAGTCAACCAGTTTTCTATCCATGCCAGTATCTTTCTTGTAATATCATGGGCTCTTATCTTGTTAAGCAGTTTCATGTCAAAGCACCTTGTTAAGCAACTTGTCAAAGTCCTTCTGAAAATCCAAGTATTTAACATTCATTGATTCTCCTTTGACTACCCTGCCTGTTATTTACTCAAATAATTCCAACAGATTTTTCAGGCAAGGTTTCCACGTAAGGAAACCATGCTGACTTTGGTCATTTTTACCCTGTGCCTCCAAGTACCCTGAAATCTCATAATTAAAAATGAACTCCAGCATCTTCTCAACCACTGAGGTCAGGCTAACTAGCTTATAATTCCTTTTTGTCTGCCTCTCTCCCTTCCTAAAGAATGGAGTGACACTTGCAATTTTTCAGTCCTTCAGGACCATTCCAGAATCTAGTGATGGTCCCACAATCACTTCAGCCACCTTTATCAGAACCCAGATGTAGTTCACCTGGTTCCAGGTAACTTATTTACCTCAGACCTTTCAGCTTCCCAAGCTCCTTTTCCCTAATAATAGCAACTACACTCACTTCTGATCTAATACTCCCAAATTTCTGGCATACTACTAGTGTCTTCTATTGTGAAGTCTGACACAAAATGCTTAAGTTTTGTCTGCCATTTCTTTGTCCTCACTATTACATCTCCAGCATCATTTTCCAGCACTTTGATATCCACTCACACTTCTCTTTTATTCTTTGAATAGGTAAAACTACTTTTAGTAACCTCTTTTATATTATTGGCTAATTGGCCTTCATATTTCTTTTCACTCCTTATGGCTTCTGCTAGCATTTACAAACTTCCCAGTCTTTTAATTTCCCCACTAATTTTAGCTTCAATTTTGGGATGTATCTATCCTGTGCCTTACGAATTGCTCCCAGAAACTCCAGCCACTGCTGTTCTACCATCATCCCTGCTAGTGTCTAACTCCAAACATCATCTAACTTCTAAAAGACCTGATGACATCTTTAGCTATTACGTGTTTAGACTTATAAAAGGCATTTGACAACATGCCACCTAAGAGACTGGTGCATAAATTAAGATTCCTCAACACTGGATGAAGTATGTTGGTGTGAATTGAATACTGGCTGTTAAATAGTAATCAAAGAGTTGGAATAAAGGAGAGCTTTTCAGTCTGAAGAAATATAACTGGTGGAGTACCCAGAGATCAGAGCAGTTGTAAATAATGTTAATGAGGGCACACTTGGAATATTGTGTACAGTTTTGTTATCTTTACAAAATAAAAAATATAGAAGTACTTGAGGCCATCCAAAAGAGATTCATCAGGCTAATTCCTGGAGTGACGTTATGAAGAAAGACTAAATATTTTGTATCTGTATTCCTTTGGAGTTTAGAATAATGAAGGGTGACCTTTTCAAACATAACATCCTAAGGGGACCACAGGGTATACACTAAATTGATCTCATTGATGGGAATGTCATGAACACTGAGACAAAGGTATTTAAAACAAAGGTGCATAGAAATTTCTTCCCCCAGTAGATAATAAATCTCTGGAATTTCTACTCCTAGAGATGGTGACGCCATAACATTTAGACATATGTAAGAAGCAAATAAATAAGTATTTGATCAATAAAGGGATTGAGGGGTATGTGAAACGGGCAATGGAAGATGAGTTGAGGCCAACAATGATCCACTATTATCGTATTGAATAGTAGGACAGGTTTGAGGGTCCTGGTGACCTACTCCTGCTCCTATTATCTTGCATTATTATTTCACAGTCTTTGATATCATCAGGTCTTTTAGAAGTTAGATGATGTTAGAAGTTCAAATAACAATGGCTGGAGTTTCTGGGAGCAACTCAGAAAACGCAGTATAGCTTCATATCAAAGATGAAGTAGTATTCTAAATGAGGCATAATGCAACCGTAGTTGACAAGGTAAGTCAAGCACAGCACAAAAGCAATAGAGATTGCATATAATATAGCAAACATTAGACAGATAGATGGGTAGAAACTTTATTGATCCCAAAGGAAATTACAGTGTCACAGTAGTGTTTCAAGTCCACAGATATACTAATATAAAAACATTAGAAGGGAAGTAAGAATGAATAAAAAGTTACCTTAAAAATAAGAGGTACAAGATTTACAAGTTCACTCTGATAAGGTGGTAGTGCAAGAACTACATTAATATTATAGAGTAATGGGTGTACATTCATACCATCCAGATAAGAAGTGATGGTAATATTGCACAGTGTGTCCATGATGGCAGGGTGTGGTAAACAGAGCTAAACCAAGCTTAAACAGAGCCTTGGTAAACAGACGTTAATAATAGACTAACAAAAGGAGATCATCACCTCCCTAGCTATAGGGTGACTCATTATAGAGCCTAATGGCCGAGGGTAAGAATTACCTTACACAGCGCTCTTTAGAGCAGCGCAATTGTCTTAGTCTGCACTAAAAGTGCTCCTTTGTTTAGGTAAAGTGGTATGCAGAGGGCGAGAAACACTGTACAGAATTGTTAAGATTTTCCACAGAGTCCTTTGTTCTACCACAGCCTCCAGTGTGTCCACTTTGACTCCTATAACAGAGCCAGCCTTTCTTATCAGTTTATTGAGCCTGTGACATCATCCATGTTAATGCCATTGCCCCAGCACACCACCGCATAGAAGATTGTACTAGCAACAGCAGATTGGTAGAACATGTGAAGGAGAGAGGCCTGCATACTCCAAAAGACCTCAAGTCTCCTAAGAAAGTAGAGACAACTTCTTGTTGACAGCTTCTGTGTTGGTAGTCAACTCAAGTCTGTCATCCAGGCGCACCTCCATGTACTTGTAGGTCCTCACCACACTCATGTCATCACCATCAACAGTAACAGGGAGCAGTGCAGGCATGGTCTTTCTAAAGTGCATCACCATCTCCTTTGTCTTACTGATGTTGAGCTGCAGATGATTCAGCTTGTGCCACTCGACTAAGTCCTCCACCGGGGCACTCATGTCCTCCCTTTATACACCCAACTATTGCTGAGTGATCAGAGAATTTCTGCAGATGACATGACTCAGTATTGTATCTGAGTCTGAAATATACAGGGTAAACAGGAAGGGAGCCAAAACTGTTCCCTTTGGGGCCCCAGTGCTGCTTATAGCCATATCTGACACACAGCTCTGAAGCTGCACCAACTGTGATCTTCCAGTCAGGTAGTCCATTACCCAGGATACAATGGAAGTGCCAATCTGTATTGATTGGAGCTTTTTTCCCAGCACTGAGGACTGTATGGTATTGAAGGCACTTCAGAACTTAGAGAACATGATCCTCACAGTGCTGCCCTGCTTATCCAGATGGGACTAGGCTCCGTTCAGCAGGTAGATAACAGCATCATCAATTCTGATGTGCTCCTGGTAGGCAAACTGCAAGAGATTGGGTGCTGCTCTGACAAGGGGTCGGAGGTGAGCCAGGACCAGCCTCTCCAAGGTCTTCATGATGTGTGAGGTCAGGGCCACTGGATGGTAGTCATTCAAGACTTTCAGTTGGCCCTTCTTGGGTACTGGGACCACACATGACATTTTCCACACAGTCGGGATCCTTTCCAGGCTGAGACTCGGATTGAAAATGCGCTGGAGAACTCCACACAACTGCTCAGCAAACTCCTTCAGGACCTTGGGATTCACACCATCGGGTTCCAATGCACTGCCATGTCTGAGTTTCCTCACAGCCCTTCTAATCTGCTCAGTAGTGAAAGGTGAGTCCGTGATGAATGGGATGGTGAAGATCAGGACAACAGCAGTTGGTATGTGGAGTTGTGGATGGTAGGTGCAGGGGAAGGAGGGGGTGTAGACAGTGGTAGCCTGTGTTGCTCATCCACATGTGGAACTGGAGGGGGGAGGGGAGAGGAGGGAGGAGGGGAGGCATTGGTGCTGAGGGAGCATTAGGTCAGTGTGCTGAGGGGGGTGTGAACAGGAGTGCAATTGTCAAACCTATTGAAGAATTGGTTTAACCCATTTGCCCATTTACAGGTGCCTTCCAAAGGCTTTACAGCTAGGGTAATTGAAACCAGTGATATTCTTCATGCCTCTCCATACCTCCCGTGTGCTACTCTGCCCAAGCTTGTTCTCTAGCTCTCTCCTTATCCTCTCTAGCCACCTTGATCTTCTCCTTTAGCACCCTCTGCACACATTTCAATATCTACCTGTCTCCTGATCTAAAGGCTCTGTTTTTGTGATTGAGAAAAGGCTTCAGATCACTGGTGACCCATGGTTTGTCATTCGGGAAGCAGCAAATAGACCTTGCTGATATTACAGTGTCCACACAGAAGTTGATAAAGCAAGTGATGCAATCAGTCCTCTCCATATAGTTCAGAAAACACATTCCGGTCAGTAAACTCAAAGCAGCCCTTCAAGGCATTGATGGCCTTTGGAAACCATTTCTTTACTCTCTCAGTGGTAACTGGCTGTGACTGTACTTTGGGCTTATACAAGGGCATGAGGTGAACCAGGTTGTGATCTGATCTTGCAAGTGGGGGAAGAGCTGTGGAACTGTATGCATCTTTAACATTTGCATGCAAGAGGTCCAGTGTTTTATTTTCTCTTGTATGACACTTGACAAACTGATTGAAGGTGGGTAAGGTTGTCGAGAGAGAAACATGGTTGAAATCTCCCGATAATGCAATGAAATTGTTGAGGTATTGAGTCTGGAGTCCTGTGATGGTAGTGTCACTGTGGTGAACTACATATACCTGTCTGGACACGCCCCTCTGCTGACTGCTCCTGTGGCTCCTCCCACAGACCCCGGTTTAAAGGCAATCAAGGCCTGAGCCCGGCCTCTCAGTCTCCAGGATGTAGTATGGTGGTCACTCACTGCTTGTTCCTTCTTCCAGTCAATAAAAGCCGATATCTCGCCTTCACGTCTCAGAGTGAGTTATTGATGGTGCATCAATCACACACTTAGTGGGAAGTTTGAGGACTGGGAAGCTTTTAAGTACCAGGAAAAGGCAGAGGGAAACCCATAAGGAGAGAAAGGATGCACCATGAAGGTAAACTAGCCAATAATATAAAAGAGGGTACCAAAAGATTTTTCAGATACATAAAGAGTAAAAGAGAGATTAAAGTGGATACTGGACCACTGCAAAATAGTGCTGGAGAGTTAGTAATCACTGATGAACTTAGTAAGTACACTTACAGCTAAATGGAAAAGTTGTATACATGTGTATGGTTGAATGGTAATTAAACTTGATCTTGAGTCAGAGGTAGGAAAGGCAAGTGCAAAGTTAGGGTACATTTCAAGAGGACTAGAATATAAAAGTAAGGATGAAATGCTGAGGCTTTAAAATATTCAACCTGCAAGTTAATCTTTAGGGAACCCAAGTTCCTTTGCACCTCCGATTTCTGAATTCATTCTCCATTTAGAAAACAGTCTATGCCTTTATTCATTCTATCTAGTGGAACGCTACTAGCAACTGGCAGCCAACCAGAAAAGCCCCCTTGATTTGCCCTCTTTGCCTCCTTCCAGTCAGCCAATCTTCTATCAATGTTAGTGCCTTTCCTACAATATCATGGGCTGTTACCTTATTTAGCAGATTCATGTGCAGCACCTTGTCAAAGGCCTTCTGAACATCCAAGTAAACAACATCAACTGATTCTTCTTTGTCTACCCTGCCTATTATTTCCTTAAATAATTCCAACAGATTAGTCAAGTAAGATTTCGCCTTAAGGAAATCATGTTGACTAGGGCCTATTTTTCCACGTACCTCTAAGTACCCTGAAGCCTCATCATTAATAACACACTCTAACATCTTCCCAACCACTGAAGTCAGGCTAACTGACCTAAAATTTTCTGTCTTTGGCCTCTCTCCCTTCTTAAAAGGTACAGATGTGGCGGCCCGCACATGTGGGACTCGAACCACCATTGGGAGCCGTGGGCAGACACGCAATAATGTGTTTGGTACTACCCACTCAGGGCAGACCTTCTGGGGACCGTCTGACGTCACGTCCGCCCCGCGGGTTGCAGGGGCCCATGGAAGGGGAGATTTAAGCGTGTGATTTTGAATCAGTAAAGGCATTCTGAGTTCAGCTCTCTCTGCCTTCATGTGTTCCTTTAGTAGCACGTTGCGCACAACTACAGAGTGACATTTGCAGTTTTCCAGTCCTCTGGAATGATGGGTTGGTACACTTTGCGGTAAAGATATTGTGAAACAGAAAATCTTTTCCCTGCATAATTATCACCAAAGTAGGAAGAACAATGATTAATTTAATTTGATGAATGCTGAACATAGATCACATTTTCTTCTGTTATCAATGAATAGAGATTTTAACACGTAAAATATTATTTTTCATCAACATCATTTAGAGTAAATCTTCAAGATAACATCTGCAACAATGTGGTGCCTTTGTTTTAAAAATATATTTGCACAGTTCATTGTAGCTGCTAGTGTCCAAATATTTGGCTAGGTTGTATTTTCTATGTACTTAAGGAGACAAAATAACTTCAAACATATGGAAGAAATCATGTTTTTCAAAGTGCTCTGTTGCATGAAGATGTTACTTAATTTCATTATTCATGGAAATAACTCAATATATTAATTTTTCCTATTTTGCACTTAATAAATTTACAAAAACTTGCACATATATTAAAATGCATTTAGAAATTTCTTTCCTAAATGCCTTCTGTAGTTTGCAGTTATGCTTAGCTATATAATACATTTGTGATAACCATGAAGTGCTGCGCCTTTTAATGAAAAAATGTGTTTTAAGAAAATTCCATTGGAGGCCTTAAAGAGTTAATTTATTTTCTCCAAAAACTGATTTCCTTAGTCTCAATACTGAGGAGAGATGGGCATACTCTATTTGTATATCAAGGTGTTTCCAATTTCCAGCTGGAGAAACAGGACTCTTAACACCCTTATCCCCTGACAACTGTCCAATTATGTACATCACACACAGCCTACTGTTTGCAGAAGAAGTAATCAATAAAGGATGTGGTTGAGTGAACACAGATTTTGGCTGAACCAATGCATGAAAACTTAATCATTTGTTCAGTGTGGAGAAATCAAATATAGCAGAGATGAAAACAGTCACTCTGGGGGGTTGCCAATTGTGCCACCAAGTTTGAGGAGCAAAGCTTTTAGCAAGAGGAAAATGGGACTGGTGACAGGTGGAAATTTAAACGACTTCCTTCATTTCATGAATTAATGTAAACACTTTCAATTAAAATTTTTTTCTTTGGTCATTTCCAAAATTTAATCTAGGAAAGAACCAGTTTAATTTAATAAATTCAGATGCTTACTGGACTGTTGAATTGCATTTAATATAAATTCAGTATATATAATGCTAGAGTTGTGATACTGTAGAAACATCTGTAACAAAAAAAAACACACCTGCTCCCTGTGGGAATGCATTTAATCATCTCTGGCTGACCAAGAAAATAGACAGTATGCTAAGATAATGATAAATTACTTTTAAATTAAAGCATGTTTATAAAAGTGAAACCAAAAATATTTTTGGAGTTTGTAACATTTTGATGCCTAACCTTACACATAAAATACATTGGCAGGAATGGATATATCAGTTAGATTTTTGCTATACTCTGTGTCTCATATTTTATATATTTTGAGTTGTGCTTTAAAATATATGGATAATTTTATGAAAGAATCATTCAAAATGGGAAATGTTTCAGATTTTATCACTTTGTAATGTTTGGCAACATACCTGTAACAAATTGTTTTTTTTTGCAGCTGAATGAGTTTGTGATAGCAAAATACAACATACCTTACTAAGGCCATGGCCAGAGCTTCATAGGCTTTGCCTAAGCCAACATCATCATCCATAGAACTAGACAGCTCCAAGTATGTTTGTAAGTACTGAGAGAAAGAGACAGAAATTACTTAGAAAAAGTTGGAGTTAAAAGACAACCATCATAATCAATTATTCTTATTCATAATCAACCATTTTCACATCGCTCCAGGAAGTATTTATTGCTATCTGAGTAAGTGAACCTCTGGTACTGATGAATAGAATTATTACAAATGGCCTGCAATAACTTACTTATGTGTGATCTTTGTATACAGATTTTTTATACTTTCAACAAGGATGAATTAAGATTATTGTGCTGACCTAAGTAAATTAACAGAAGTTATGAAAAGCCTTTAATTCATTGTATTTTTTTTTACATAATTTCAGACTCTGACCTATTCGTACTGGAGACTTGTGTTGTAATGAATATGAGGAAAATGTCAAAAGGATGTTCATATTCCTGGCAAGTCCACTTAGAGCGAACAGGCCTCATGTGTACTCTTACTCCCTAAAGTCCCCAACAGCAGATCAGACAAAAGATACTGGAACTGAAACAGTTGTGAAGACAAATAAGGAATGTAACAAGGTAGGGCTGTCTAGTTTTCTTCAAAACTAACTCACTCTCTTAGCATGTTTGTGTGGGGCCTGTTCATACACCAGAATTCTTATGTTAAGAAGTTACATCATCTGCCACTGGAATCAACATCCACCAAACCAGCTGTAAAAACTGTAGAAAAACTTGAAGGAGAAATGATTGCATGAGAGCATTTGAGCACCAAGGCTCCTGCACTAGGAACTTTGGTTGAGGCAGTAGAAAAGCACACAAGAATACTCTTCTCTCCCAATTAGCATGAAGCCCCCAGCATCTACAGAACTGACTGTTACAAGAAGTTACAGAATTCATCAATATCAAAAGCAATGCCTTAAGAAGAGAGAAGGAAAAAACTACAGTCAAGGCAAGAAGACGACCAGAATACTTACTGATCAAAGTTACATCACTCACAGTATCATTAGCTATAGCATTCACAGCACTTTCAACTCTGCCTTCCCAAAACTCAGTACTAATATAATCACTACAAAACACTCAATTAAATCCTCTTTTTCTTCTTGTTCTTGGACAGCATGATTAGATGCTCACTTAGTCATAATGTTCAAACTTCTCATTGCTATTCTGTTATGACAGCAACTTTCTCTCTCATGATACTCAAAAATGCACAGTTTTCTTGCTTGCAATAGAAGTTTGCCCACAATATAATTTAACAGTACACCACAAAAGAACCCATCTATTTTCAAACTACTTAAAGACAAAATTTTGTCCATCTTGGGAAATGTCAGATCAAAAGCTATGATGAGGCAGTGGCTGGAGGATTGCCACATGAGACTTCTTTGCAACTAAAGTTCTTATTCTTTTCCAACTTCCTCACTGTACACTACCCAATAAATTTCAGATATTTTCAACATCTAATTCCATCTCCAAGTTGAACTGTTGAATGAGTATTGACAAGTAACGTTAATTCTTTCTCTCTTGTCAAAGGTGCAGCCTGAAGTACTGAGTATTTCCAGAATATTTTGTTTGCATTTACAATTGTCAACATCTGTAGTATTTTGCTTTTGGATATCTCGTCCTACTCTTCTTCATATATCAAGCTTTTTTTCCCCCCAGAGACTATTGAAGTTCAAACTATAATGAAGACTATTTTCCATAGAAACACCAGGGATCATAAAAGCCAGCCAACATGAATTTTCATTACTAACTTTATGTTTGATAAATTTCATGTGAATTTGGTATTAGTTAAGTGAGCATGATATTTGTAAATATTAGATGAAGCAATTGAATTTTGATATGACAAGATTGGTGAGATTGGTGTTTGTGTTCATGATTGACAAATAATGATGACGAATTTGGCTGAAATCAGAAGACTATGTTTCTCAAGGTCATGACCACTCTTCTCTCCATTCTTTTTGCTTGTGAGCTATTAAATGCTACCTATCATACAAGCAGTCTGTATGTACTTTAGAGTTTCAATAGGTGAGAAGGGCTTCTTAGCTGTGATCCATGGCCATTCTGTGTAAGGTCAATACAATAATTGAAGCATTGGAGTATTTTGAAATGAGAAATGGAGCCTCCAAAAAAAAACAAAGAACCATAAACTGAATAATTAACACAAAGCTGATAATGCTATGACATGCATTCCTGCTACCAGTATAACTTCTCCAACGAATATAATGTATGACATTCAGCTAGCTGCAAATGTGTCCACGTTCCTTAATTGCGATCTTTGGGATCTCGCAAGCAGGACAGCTCACAAAACGCAAGTACTATGCAGCTGAATTGTTGCATAGAACCTGTTACATGTAAAAATGTTGGCAAAATCTAGATTGCTGACTTATCAATGTATGTATTCTCAATGAAAATAAGTGCCATTAGGGTGTAGAACCAATATATGTCTTTTTTCAGTATGGGAGCCACAAATAACTACAACTTTATGCTGCTTCTCTGTGGAAAGCAACTTCCTGAAATAAACTCTTCCTTCTCTATTTGAGTGCCATTAGATTCTGGGTATCATCACAGTAGCACTGGCATTAATGGAAGAGTGGACCTGCAGTTCAGAAGAGGAAGCAACGTTCAGCTGGGACCACGGTCATTCTTCTTTCAAACATTCTGCCAGTCTCTTCCTGGAGTGAAAATGCAGCCCTAATCAAATTATTTACTTAAAAATAAAAAAGACATTTCACTGCTCACTCTGTTTTTCTTACTTTATTTATCTTTCTACCTCTGTTTCACTTTTGTAATAATTTAGACTACAGTATTTTTTTTAAAAAAAATTCTCAAAACATGTAAGTACCCTAATTTTTCTTAGCCCACACTATTAACTTTGAATGCAAAAATATTTTGTAAGACAATTAACTACAGGTTGATTTTCCAGGTAAATGACATTATATTTATTCAGATTAATATTTCCAGAATATGAAAGACAACAAACATAAACAGAACCCTGAATGCTAAAAACACTTTGAAGAAACCTAAACAAAAATTACAAGTGGAATTTAAAAAAAAATCACAAACCAGATTAAGAAAATCCACAAAACATTGATGTAGCTTTGAATTTCTATGATAGTTACTAGCAATTTCACAGCATTATCTAAAAAATATGAAGTATTAGGTAGAGTACAAGTACAGAGTATGAGTTTCATTTTTAAGGATCCTTGGAGAGCCGTACCATAGCTTTTATGTTGCTGTTGTGTGTACTATATTGCTTTCTAAATTCTTTAAAGAATATTTCCTTCATGGGAACAGTTGACAAACACTTTGTTTTGGTTGGGAATGGAGAACTATATATTAATTAATCATATGTAAATCATAGTATGTTTCAACATTACTCATGTCATCTCTGTATGAAAGCATAGGTAATCATTTACTCACAGAAAGCCATTTATCTTTTATAGCTTATTTCCTGCACAGTCCAAGTGCAAACCAGCATATAATGGATTTTATCCCACTACTTAATGGCATGACATAAAGCATTACAAAATTTTATCCTGAAACTGAAGTCTGGTAGAAGACATCAATTTACATTTAAAGCTGTTAATAATGAAATCAGGGGAGTTGTTTTCGAAAGAAAATGCCTGTAGTTCAAGCAGTATGGATATAATTGCATTGCATGGGTTATCTACATTGTTCTATTCAGTATAAACAGGTAAAATACACTCAATGGCCATTTTATTAGGTACACCTGCCAATGAATCTAATCAACCAATCAACTCAATGCACAAACCATACAGACATAGTCAAGAAGTTCAGTTGTTGTTGAGACCAAACAGTAGAATGGGGAAGGAATATAATCTAAGTGACTTTGACCAGGGAATGATTGTTGGTGTCAGACAGGGTGGGTTGAGTATCTCAGAAACTGCTGATTTCCTGCAATTTTCACACATAACAGTCTCCAGAGTTTACAGAGAATGGTGAGCAAAACAAAAAAAAATAAATCCAGTGAGCGGCAGTACTGCGGGTGAAAATACCTTGTTAATGAGAGAGGTCAGAGGAGAAAGGCCAGACTAGTCCAACTTGACAGGAAGATGACAGTAACTCTAATAAACATACGTTACTGCAGAAGAGGATTTCTGAATACAGATTGGCTACAGCAGCAGAATACCATAAACATGCACTCTATGGCCACTATATATTAAGTGCAAGAGGTACCTATTAAATTGGCCACTAAGTGTATCTATAGCTTTTCCAGCACATACCACTTCTGCCCAAATTCAGATTATATACATTAGCAATTCAAATATGCATGTAAAAGGCATTCAGAGAACAAAGGAAAACTGTTGGTAGCAATTCTCAAGCTGTAGGACGATATCAATAACTTTGCAAGATAGGCTTGGCAATGACAAATGATATGTAAAGTGATAGATTTGGGAAAACTAGTAAGGCTAGGAAATACATGATAAGTGGTGGGGCTCTAGAATAAGTTCAAAAATCCCTGAGAGCTGTAGTAAAGGCAGATTAGGTGGTTAAGAAGGTGCACTTTCTCATCTATCTATGCCTCTCATACCTGCGTTCTGAAGCTGCATCATAGCCTATGAAAACGGGAAGGTTATGAATGCAATTCCATAAAACATTGGTTAGGTCATATTATAGGAAATAATGTGAATGCACTGGCGAGAATGAAGAGGAATTTCATCAGAATAGTATAAAACAGAAAATGCTGGAAATAAACAGATCAGACAGTTTCAGGGTGATTCTCTTTTACTGACTTTTGCTACTATGCTGACTGGGATGGAGTGTTTCAGATATGATCAGAGACGGGATAGACCGACTTTATTTTCATAAATTGAGGAAGGCTGAGTGGGGATTTGACCAAAACATACAAATTTATGAAGGTCTCTGGGACTATAATACTCAATTGTAAGAATCTTATTTTCCACCAATTGGCCCAGAGTGTTCTGAGCACTGATGATTCAGCTAGATACTCATCTAGACCAAGTCATCTAGATACCGCTTAAATGTTGCAGGAGTATCTATCTCCAACCCACTCAGCCCAAGCAAACAGTTTCTTCTTCTGATCTTTTTTGAACCTCATATTCCTGACTTTTAACTTTTCTCCATACATAACTGTAAATAACTGTATAAGTTTATTGTTTTTAAACTTTTCTCCATACAGAACTGTAAAGAACTGTGTAAGTTTATTGTTTCTAAACTTTTCTCCATACAGAACTGTAAAGAACTGTATAAGTTTATTGTTTTTAAACTTTTCTCCATACAGAACTGTAAAGAACTGTATAAGTTTATTGTTTTGTATCAACCCATGGGACTTGATGGTCAGCATGAACAGGGTGAGCCAAATCACCTGTTTCAATGTTACATCTCTTCTCAAGCTAAGCTGGAGAATGCCAGTATCTTCAGGTCTGCAAGAGAGTGGTGGTGAGGGAATGAGGCTAAAGTTTGGGAAAGATAGCTAGGCTTCTTATTTTTGTCAAATGATCCAAGATCAAAATTTCCCTCTGCTCATATCACATTTTGCCTATACACAAGTCTTGCCTGTTTACTTCTTATATGGTATCAATGAATAGATTGTTATTTTACAGCATTTTGTTTGTTTAAGTTCAACTTAAATAAAGGCAACTGATAATCACTTTATAATTCTTTATGTACTTTTTCAGTGAAATTCTAGTTTTTTTATTTTTCCTATAGATATCTGAAAGAAGGTGAATCTCAAGGTAGCCTACAGATATGGTAATATATACAGTATGTACATTGATATAAATTTATTTTGAACTTTGAACTTCAGAAATTTTATTTCAAAGGTGAATATGAAAGAGTTACTTGTGTTGCTAACTATCAAAACTGCCCAGAGCTTTGACTGTTTCTCAGTAGTAGGGAAATTCAGAAGTATTTATAAGTATTAAAAAATTAAACTACTGAAACATTAAAAAGGATTAAACATAAATGAGGTACAATACAATTAAAACATTAATAAAATTTAAATCATACATATCCTTCTGCCTTGGTGGAATTTCTGTTTATACAATTAAATGGGAACAATGATCATGCATCTAGCACATGTTTATAGAAACATAGAAAACTGGGACCAGAATTAGGCTATTAAGCCTTTTGAACCTGTTGTGTCTTTGATACAATCATGGCTAATTTTCTGTCTCAGCACTATATTACCTTTTCTCCCAATATTCTTTGATAATCTTGTATCTAAGAATCTATCTACTTCCTTCAGACTTTGGTCATATGGTCTGTAACCTTTGATGGTGGAGAATTCCGCAGATTCACCACCTTCTGAGTGAAGAAATTTTTCCTCATTTCAGTCCTAAATATCCAAACCTGTGCCCTGAGACAGCGACCCTAACCAGACATAATCCGTGCAATTATTCTAACATAGCCTGTAAAAATGTGTATGCTTCAGTTAGATATCCTTTCATTCTTCTCAACTGCATTGTCTACACACCTTGTCAACCCAATCTCCCCTCATATATAAGAGCCAGTCTGGTGAACATTCATGACATTTTCTCTGCAGCAGTTACGTCCTTTCCAAGATATAGAGTCAAAAACTGCACATGGTGCTCTAGCTCTCATCTCGCCAAATTCACGTATAACTGTAGTGAGACACTCCTGCTCCCATAATCAAAACATCTTGCACATAGGCCAACATACCATTTGCTTTTTTCTCTACTTCCTACATCTACATGGATCCTGTAAAGATTGATGTACAAGGTTAGTTATATCCCTTTGAACAAGAACATTACCTGTTCTATCACCTTCTAAAATTATATTCTGTCATTATATTTATCCTAACAAAGAAGATAATTTCCACTTATCAGGTTGTATCATATGTGCTATATGTTAGCCTACATATACAACTTATCAAGTGCAGATCTCCATCCTTGGGAAATTACAACAAGCTCTTGTTCTGCTGCTGTACTTATGTGAGTTCCAATATCGCAGTGTAGCTACTAAACAGCAGAGCTCAACCAACAGTACTGAATTTAATATGCTCACGCAAGTGTCTTAAACTTGTGGATACTTAAGGGGATAAATACTGGCATTTCCTTGCATTCACTTCTAACCTAACATTCACTTAAGGATGGGATGTGAAGGGAGCAGATGAGTGGTGATAAATGCTCACTGTTCAGCATGGAATTGTAGATTTTCCAGCATGACCCTTCTGACATTTAAGTGATTAAAAGAGCATGGAAGTAAAAAAGTAAATCATAAAGATTAAAAAAAATCTGAATGTGAAAAGCATTGAATTTAGGTAGATTAGAAGAATGAAGTTACACTGAAAGTGTGCTGTTGAATGGATAAATACTTAGAATGTTCTTCTGGAACTACTTCAATGTAGGCATTCATTTCCTCAGTTCAAATGGCTGAACACTTTTTTAAAAAACACATCAACAGCAGTTTAATAGATTAAAGGTTCAAATTCAAGCGGCATAAGTGAGACATTCCGACTGTTAATGCCACAGTTACACTTCACAGTACTGGAGCTTGGGAAAGCTAACATCTTGAATACTCCAAAACACGCAATGGGTTTTGGTCTACAGCCAATCCTAGGGCTTGCTCAAGAGATAGTTTTCATTGGTTTTCTTCCTGATGGATACTGACTGCACAGAAATTACTTTTTACAAACTCAAATCTTCTTACATTCTTCCACTCAGTTTTCTTTTGGTTGATAGTGCTCAGCATCTGGGCAATTCTTCAGCCAGATGAAAATATAGGTAAGCAGTAAAATGGTGAACAAATCAGTTGCTTTATGTGTGCTATAAGGTATATTTTGGAATTGTCACCCACACCAATGACGTGGTCAATCAAAGCAAATTCTCTCTCATAACTATGTAAATTATTCAGGCATTGTATTGTTACCATCAAGTAAAACAATAATTGAAATGAGCACCATAATCATTTTATTCCAGCAGCTGTAATTAACCGTGAAATTACACAGTGAATCATCCCCTTTGAATCCTTAATCAGTAAGGATAATTTTATTTCTCCAAAGTTGGCTCTCAGGAGAATTATCTGAATCTTCTGAAATCTCAAACATCTTTCTCTCTTGCTATCAAAAATTTCAAAATAAAACCTAGAATGCAAGTCATTGTTTTCAATAATAGTAAAGAGGCTACACAGCTTAGGCTTAACGTAAACACAAAATATTCTGCAGATGCTGGGGTCAAAGCAACACGCACAACACGCTGGAGAAACTCAACAGGACGGGCAGCATCCATGGAAACAAACAGTCAACGTTTCCACAGATGCTGCCCGATCTGCTGAGTTCCTCCAGCGTGTTGTATGTGTTACAATCCAGGCTTGATGTCTTTTCTAGTGTTTTGTAGGGCTGCTGGATATCCAGGCCTTGCAAAACCTATCAAACAAGTGCCTGTCAGATGTTCCATGTAAACCACTTACATGGAACATATGAGCACATGCTTAATACTGGTTTAGAAACAGCAGTTTCTCTTTTTTTGTCCAGTACATGTGAATAGATTTCCCACAATTACCAAAATCACCAATTCCTTCTCTCCAATTCCTGAAATCATTAAAGTCCATGATCACCAAAGACTACTACCCCTATTGCGACTCTATCTATCTGCGACATGAAATATCCATTAGGACACCAAAACCAACCCATACAATTCAGACCCCATAGCACCTTATGGGTTACAACTTATTCTGGTGTTTCCAACCTAATAGAAAGACAAACTGGCTGACTTAAGGAAAAACAGCTTAAAAACGCATCTTGTGCAGTTTTGTTCAACAGAATCCTTCACCCCTCCCCCCATAGGTTGAAAATATTACCCACTAAACATCAAGGGCATTAAGACTGTATTCTCTTTGCATTTTGTCAGCAGTACTAAGGGCATCCATCTTTTTTCATAAGCTGGGATGTAACTGCGCGTATTTACTTACAGGTGGCCCCCGTTTCCGAATGTTCATTTTACGACACCTCACTGTTACGAAAGACCTACATTATTTACCTGTTTTCACTAACAGATGGTGTTTTCACTGTTATGAAAAGAGGCAGCGTGCAAAAAAGGCAGCACACTTCCCGATCAGCCAAGCTCCTCCCCTGGAAATGCATTCCAGCCGCCATTGCTTAAGCACATGCCTGTGAACATCTGTGATTTATGTCAATTTATTTTGTGCATCTGTTAGCAAGCTGAGTTCTAAGATATCAGAAAAGACTAAAAGAGCGCATAAGGGTGTTATCGCTTAGCGTAAAACTAGACATAATTGTTTCGATCGTGGTCAACAAAGTAAGGACATTGTCCACGTGTTGAACCATTTGCACTATTTATACGCAGAAAGAAAGAATCTTGAAAGCTGCCAATGTTACTGTTGGTTCTGCTCGTAGCAAAGTGGTCTCTCTTAGTCGGCATCCAATAATGGATAAAATAGAAAGTCTATTGCTTGAGTGGATTGATGGGTGTACCAAGCATGGTGTTTCATTAAGTTACCTTATACTTAAAGGAGAAATCAGTCAGTCTTGTTAATAAGCTGAAACAGAAAGCACTGGACGATGGTGATGAAAGTGTTGCGAAAGTGGAATTTAAAAGTCGTCATGGGTGGTTTGATCGGTTTCTGAGGCGAGGGCAGCTTCATAGCTTAAAGTTATGGAGAGAGTGCTTCGGCTGATACTGAAGCTGCCGAAAAGTTCCCAGCAGAACTGAAGAAAATAATTACAGAAGGTGGTTATTCTTCTAAGCAAGTGCTTAACTGTGACAAAACTGCAATTTATTGGAAAAAATGCCGAGCACCCCAACCTCCGACGACTCAGCCTAACACACCATCATCAGTATGCTTGCTGTCTTCCCGATTCCGGTAAGTGAAACTACACTGTACATACATTATCAAACACGAGGAAATCTACAGATGTTGTAAATTCAAACAACACATACAAAATGCTGGTGGAACGCAGCAGGCCAGGCAGCATCCATAGGAAGAAGCATTGTCAACGTTTCGGGCCGAGACCCTTCGTCAGGACTAATTGAAAAGAAAGATAGTAAGAGATTTGAAAGTAGGAGGAGGAGGGGGAAATACAAAATGATAGGAGAAGACTGGAGCGGGTGGGGTGAAGCTAAGAGCTGGAAAGATGATTGGCTCTTAGCTTCACCCCACCCCCTCCGGTCTTCTCCTATCATTTTGCATTTCCCCCTCCCCCATATCTTTTTATACCTTTTAAATATTTCTATAAAATTTTAGCTAATTGGGTCAGCCGCTTAATTGGGCTGAAATGTACTGGAACCGAGGTGTCCCAATTATCTGGAATCCACTGTATCATTGTGTCAGCCACAGCTACCACTAGTTTAGTAGACTCTCATTTGAACTTACATTGGAAGACTATCATAATGGCTGAAAAACTTTAGAATCAATTGCTTCTTAAATATTTTTTTCAGATACAGTATATAGTGATGTCCATGGATCAACAATATTAATTTTTCAATTAAGTGGGTTATCATTTGTAGAGAATGCAAATCATGTCCTTTGCCATAAATTTTTTATTCTTATAAACGAAGTTCATCAAAACTAGCTGCTTGTTTAAATATTGTAGAGCTTTCAAAATTGTTTCTTGCTCTCACAAATTTAATTAATTTTTGATATTGCATGCCTTTTGAATCTGCGCGCACAGTGGATTTACATGACTCAGCCAATCAATTACCAAATCAATCAAACACATCACAGCCTAATGACTCGTGACAAGTGCCACAGTAACATGGACTGAGACTAATCTTGACATTGGCATGTTATGATGCAGTGGAGCCAGCACACCAGGGTTATGAAGAGCAGGTGGTGATATGGTGAATTAGTGCTGGACACTTTTAGATGTAGCACTTAATGTCACAAAAAATTTGTCCAACGACCAAAGAGGTATAGGGAAATATATGAAGTGCAATGATCATTAGTAAATTAAACATGTTTTAGTTAAACCTTTCATCCCCTCCATTCCCACAAAAATAACAATAATAAATCAGCATCTGTAGATTTACAGTGATTGGTTATAGGAACATTATCTATTGGATAATATTGTTTTAATATTGGGTAACTGATTTATGGTAGTTGAATCAGTCAAGATGTATTATTAATATGCAGGTCAGATAAAACTATTTAAAACACAAACTCTGTTTTGCTTTCTCTACAAATGATGTCTAATGTATAAATTATATCTGGCATATTTCAGATTTCTAACATCTGCACCATGTAGCTTTTGAATTTTATGTCATTGTATTATTAACTTCAGTTTTATTTTCACATTTGAATTCTGTATACTTATTTTCACTTAGGACTTGGAAATAAGATGGTGTAATGTTGACATTATCAGAGGCTCCAATATTTCTGTTATCCAGAATAGGGTGTGCTGTACTTCACAAGCAAAGAAAGTGGAGTTCATTTTGCATTGGGAATCAATAAAATTGCATCAATAGTAATATGGCCTAACATGGAATGTCTTTAAAAAAACTTGGAACTTATCATACTAGTTTGTTAGAAATGACAGAAGGCAGCTTAAATACCTTCTGAGGTTCAGTGTACTACAACTAACAGGGAATGATTAGTGATTCTCATTAAGAACATAAGATCCTCATTCAATGAGTGCCCTAGTGGTTTCATGGCTGGCTACACTCTGTTGTTGGAGAAATTGTTATGGCCAAATGTATTAGCAACTGTGATACAGCAGACAAAGATGCCCATCAGCAAAGTGCCTAGTCCCAGGAAGTCTTCAGAGAGTCCACTTCCTACCTGAACTTGTCTGATGAGCAATGGCTTTACAAATACAGGTTCTAAAGTCTGTTATTATTCAATATCCTACATGCTGTTAAAAGATCTGCCACCATGCTCTCATGCCCAAGTTGCTCTCAGTGAAGGCCAAGTTCCAATTGACTCTTAGTATCCTTCTAAACCACTGTAGATCTCTGTTATATCTCAGAATTTTCTCCTCAGCACAGTATCAGAAATGTCACTCAAATACTGTAAAAACAGATTCCAGGCACTTTTAGGACTTCAGTGGTGTTGGACTTGCAGATGCTTCAGATGACTGGACATTACTCCTATCGATATCCAAGTACAGTATTTTGTTTCACAGTAGTATAATAACATTTTCCAGTCAATACAGTGATTTTAAAGGAAGTGGGAATTATACAAGCACTCCAGGCCCTGGCACTGGCTCCAAACCTACTGAACTTGCTGACCCCTGGTGTTCCAGGACCCCTCCGTAGTGCCATTCACACAGTTGGCCCACAGTCTGGATTCTGGTCCTGCCTGTAATCCAGATTTCCAATGATGGCTGCACACACTTCTTGCACTATTAATCTCTCATCTTACATTCTGTACAAATGAGTGAGCCAGATACAAGATTTATAAGGACTTTGAATTAATCACCTACCAGTCTATCAGTATTTTCCTGTATTTTGGTTTCAGTTAGACTTTCTAGCTTCCCACGGGGATAGACAGCTATTTATTGTAGTGATGCCTGTATGGATTCCCATTACAACAACTTTGACTCACTGCAGTTTGCCTCCTGCTTAAACAGCTCTACGGTGGACACCACCTTCCTGATCCTACACTGATTTCTGAAGCACATGGTTAGTAAAGAGATTTACATCAGACTATTGTTATAACTCCAAGCAAACTCATTACCAAACTCTGGACCCTGGAAGTCAACACTTCATTCTGCAACTGGATCTTTGAATTCCAGTAAGGATAGACAGCATCAGTTCTGCTAAGGTTGTTCAAAACACTGGTCTCTACAAGGTTGTGTCCTCAGCCCCCTCTCTACTCCCTCTACACTCATGGCTGTATGGCCTGATCCTGCTCTAACTCTGTCTACAAGTTTGCAGAGGACACCACCTTTGTGGGCTGTATCTAAAATAATGATGAATCAGAGTACAGGAGGGAGATAGAAAGCTGAGTAACATGGTGTCATATCCTGACTGGGTGCATAGTGGATTGGTGTGCAAATTGCTTTGACTGCAAGAAGCTGCAGACAGCTGTGGACAGTGATCAGCACACAACAGAAATCAGCCTCCTCTCTATGGACTCTGTCTTTTCTTCTTGCTGCCTAGGTGATTCCACTATCCTTGACATTCGCTCTTCTCTCCTCGTCCACTGAGCAGAAGATTCCAAAGCCTGAATGTAAGTACCACCAGTTTCAAGGACAGCTTCTCCCCTGCTCTTGTAAGACTGGTTGCTTAGAACAGCAATATAGATTTTTGACTTCACAATCTACCTTGTTATGATCTTGCACTTTATTGTTTTACCTGCACTGCACTTTCTCTGTAGCTATTACACTTTATCTGCATTGTTATTGCGTTATCTTGTTCTTACTCAATGCACTATGTAATGATTCGATCCAAAGAACAGTATGCAAGACAAGCTAAATACATTTGACAATAATAAACTAATTCCAATAACCCTCAAGTAGACTAACTAAAGCAAAGTTTGGGTACAATTATTGTGGGTATGGAGAAATAGAATCTGGAAGATTGGTATAAACTTTACCCATCTGACATCTCTTCACTTATCTTCTTTCTCTTCCAAATAACTTTATAATGTGGAAACTGCATTGAGAAGCCCCTTGGCACTTCAAAGTAAGGAAAATTAAATTTTTAAATTAACTATATACTTTGAATTCACAATTGGATGCACTTTAGATATGAGACACCAGAATTTCCTTTGTTGGGAATCAGACTAAATTTCCATGAAGCTCAAACATGAGGAAATCTGCAGATGCTGAAAATTCAAACAACACACACTAAATGCTGATGGAACACAGCAGGTCAGGCAGCATCTATAAGGAGAAGCACTGTCGACGTTTCGGGCAGAGACCCTTCGTCAGGACCCTTCTCGGCCCGAAACGTCGACAGTGCTTCTCCTTATAGTTGCTGCCTGACCTGCTGTGTTCCACCAGTATTTAGTGTGTGTTCCATGAAGCTCAACCAGTTCTGTGGCCCCATACTTATCCTATCCTATCGGTAACTCCTAAGTCAAATTTACAGAATTTTTGGTGTGCTCTTGATATTTCAATCAGTAAAATAAAAATATTACAGGAGGGCATATATTTTGTAATATTGATTTCACAGACCTGTTCTCAAGAGTACAGATCTTTCTCAAGAGCCTCAAATCACTGATTCATTTTTTTCTGCCAAGTAGTACTACCAGCTCAATATTTTCCTTTAAGACTGTCATCTCTATTTCTTATTCCCACTTGATCAGCAGGATATATACATGAGTACTGAATGTTAATGCTTTTGACCTAATATTATATGTTTTATAATAGATGAACTTCTAATTCTGGAAAGACAACATTGTTAAAATATTGTTCTTTGCCTCATTGCTCACAACTGTAAAATAAAGACTTCCCAATGTCTAGAACAACCTTTAACAACACTGTTACAATATGGCATTCCAACTTTACAACAATAAATTTAAATATGGAAAAAGTGCTATTGAAATCTGAATCAATACAAAAGATAAAGAACACAAAAGGTAAAAAGATTCATTCTGAAAATAACTGTCACTGTTGCTTTCTTAATGTTGCATAGGGCTATGAATGCCAACCCATCAAGCTATATTTATCCACACCAATGACTTCAGAGTTTATTGATTAAACAAATATGTTCCTCCCTAGAGAACTACCTCTCCTCCACTGATGGTTCTTCAACCTGTAGATCTGGCACTCCAGAGAGCTAGCCCAGCTTATCTTTGGCTTGTCTCTTCAGGTCATTGCATTTATTTCGAATACCCTCCACTGCCCTTGCAGTGGTGCGTACAAAAACTGAGGTTTAAGCAATTGAATGATATTTTCATTGGGCTTGAAAGAGGATTTTAAAAAGCTTGAGCTTTATATCTGAAGAGAATTTATGATCTAATAACCTTCAAATTACTATAGTATTAGTATAAATATTAATATTTTGCTATTGTTGTTTTACAATTATAGCTGCCAAACAGTTTACTATATGATACAAATTCTGGCATTTATAATGAGATTATAACATAATATTGATTTCAGCACTAAATTTTAATTGCAACTTTAAATATCATAGTTGTAGAATTGTAGTGTCACTGGTATAGTTAAAGAGACCTCATGTGACCCAAAATGAACGCTATTTCAGTTTGAGGGATAGAGATTTGCATTAATAAATGATTTCAATAAGTCCTGCACTGGGCTTCAGGCCAGCTGGGGCCAGCACTGCAACGTAAGTACCTACTCTTAAAACATGTGCAGAGGGAATTCTACATACATCTATGGTTCAGTTGTGTATATCAGTAACAGAAAAGGTTCCTTCATATGAGACAGTCCCAAAAAAATTACTTATAACATTGCTACAAATATACTAGGCTGTGTAAATGGTAAATGCTGCCTTCTGCTATCTAATATAAACTACACATTTGTTATATATGTTCTGATACTAATTCATTTTAACAATCTTCATTTCAAATTGTACATTTACATCCCACTTGAAAGGACTTCAAATCCTATAAATCAGACATACTGAGACATACATTAATGGTCAACAGCCATTTCTGGTTACAATTTTATGGCATTCTACCTCAATAGCATTTAAAATTTCGTAGCCTCTAGGATGATTTCATTTTCAAATGAAAATTATCTCCGCAGATTTTTGTCAACCTTTTGAGATATGAGAGAAATAATCTTAATTTTTGATGTAAAATTTGGAGTAAAATGTACTGATATGCAATCAAAAAAACATGGTGTGAATTGAGACATGTTTAGCATTTAATTCCAATCACGTGTTTATCAAAGCAAAACTTTGCAATCCAATTAGCAGCACTAAGGACAATTCAACTGGTAAATAATTGTTTCATGTGGCAAATAGAGCAAATAGTCTTGTGATCAGGTCATCTAATTAGACTGGTCTAACAGCTAATACAAATTATAGATTTTTGATGTTGTCTGTTTGCTATACTCAAACTCAAATAACTGGACAAAGTTGACAATAGGTTCTACAATTTTTACTCCTATCTTTGTGAATGGTTGTTTATTGGACGGGGAGTAAGTGCATTGTGAGATTCTTCAGAAATCAGTATTGGGGTCATTGCTTTCTTTGATCTACATTGCAGAATAGACTTAACCGTATAACCATATAACAATTACAGCACAGAAACAGGCCACCTTGGCCCTTCTAGTCCATGCCGAACACTTACTCTCACCTAGTCCCACCGACCTGCACTCAGCCCATAACCCTTCATTCCTTTCCTGTCCATATACCTATCCAATTTTACTTTAAATGACAATATCCAACCTGCCTCCACCACTTCTACTGGAAGCTCATTCCACACAGCTACCACTCTCTGAGTAAAGAAGTTCCACCTCATGTTACCCCTAAACTTTTGCCCCCTAACTCTCAACTCATGTCCTCTTGTATGAATCTCCCCTACTTCCAATGGAAAATATGGCCTTCCCAACACCTTGTACAATTTTAACATTACATCCCAACTCCTGTACTCAATGCTCTGACTTATAAAGGCCAGCATACCAAAAGTTTTCTTCACCACCCTATCCACATGAGATTCCACCTTCAGGGAACTATGCACCATTATTCCTAGATCACTCTGTTGTACTGCATTCTTCAATGCCCTACCATTTACCATGTATGTCCTATTTTGATTAGTCCTACCAAAATGTAGCACCATTAAACCCCATCTGCCATCTTTCAGCCCACTCTTCTAGATGGCCTAAATCTCTCTGCAAACTTTGAAAACCTACTTCATTATCCACAACACCACCTATCTTGGTATCATCTGCATACTTACTAATCCAGTTTACCACCCCATCATCTCGATCATTAATGTATATGACAAATAACATACCCTGTACAGATCCCTGAGGCACACCACTAGTCACCGGCCTCCAAACTGACAAACAGTTATCCACCACCACTCTCTGGCATCTCCCATCCAGCCACTGTTGAATCCATTTTACTACTTCAGTATTAACAGCTGATGATTGAACCTTCCTAACTAACCTTCCATGTGGAAACTTGTCAAAGACTTCATGGGCAAGCCACAACTTTAAATTCGTGGATGACATAAAACATGGCTTTTTATTGTGGACTGAGAAACTGACAGAGATAAATTTTGGTAGGAAGAATTAGGAGAGACAAAATATAATAAAATACACAGTTCTAAAAGAGGTGCAAGGGCAGAAAGATATGGGGTAATTGAGAGTGGGAGGGCAGACAGAGATAGTAGTTAATAAAGCATACACAATTTTAGGTTTTATCAATTAAGGTATAATGCAAAAAACTTGAAGTTATGCTGAAAATTTATATTACACTGGTTATCAAATGGAGTACTGTTTACAGATTTGGTTGTTTTTTTATTGGAATGATGTGAATGTATCAGACAGGGTCCAAAAATATATATATGAGAATGGTTCCTGTAATGAGGGATTACAATTACAAGGATAGTTTACATAAGTTAGAACTGTGCACTTTAGGTGCTGAGTAGAAGTCTGATAAAAACATATAAAATGATGAATGCTCTAGATAGAATGCAGTGGGACCATTCCAAATGGTAGAGTGTCCAAGGACGAAAAGTAACTGGTAATAAATTAAAGGGGAATACAGTTAATAGTGACATGAGGAAAAACCTTTTATTATATAGTGTGACTGGAATCTGAAATACATTGCTTGCAAATGTGTTGGAGGCAGGTTACACTGTAGATTTCAAAGAGAAAATGGATAAATACATAGTGAAGGAAAATTCTCTGAATTATATAGAAGAGCTCCGGGGATGGAACTGGTGAGTAGCTGTGGCATGAATTGAATAGCATTTGTTCTGTAAGTAGTTATGGCAGACAGTAAGCAAGGAATTATTGTCACCCTCCTGTAAGTAGCCATTCTATGACTTTGTAATGTACAACTTTGTCCAAGTACAGCTCTGTCCACTTTTTAATTGTCTTCTAATTGTATGCCTCTTCCAAGCTGAGAGTTCCAGTATTGTAATCCTACACAATTCTATTCGATAGATCATCAACAACAGTTACACGGGAAAGGTATACAAACTTCTTGTTCTTTACTTTAGAGCAAGTTCTTCGCTTCTGTTGAACCAGGAGACTCTTAGGTAAACCAGGCACTAAATAATTGAGGTAAGAATCCACAGGTTTGCTAAAGCTATTTACTTTAACTGTTTATGACTACAAATATAGGAGAAGCCAGAAAAGGAAATACAGGAGCTGAGACAGGAACTTAACTGCCATATACTCTCACCTGAAAGTCAGTCATCCAACAGGGAAAATCAAGGCAATCTTCTCATCTTTCCTTTTATTTACACAACCCTTTCTGATCTAATTTTCAGATAGCCTTGAGAATGTTCAAGGTAAAAGCTAATAACATATTAAGGTATATTAATATCTTAATATTACCACCATTCAAGGCCACAAATAGTCCTTCCAGGTGAGGTAACACTCCACATGTGGGTTTGTCAAGATCATCTACTGTATCTGGTGTTCTCAGTGTAGCATTCTCTACATTAGTGAGACCCAACATAGATTTTTCAACCACTTTGTCATGTACTTTACCTCTCTCTGCATCAAGCCAACCATTTTAATTCCACTGCCCATTCCCATGCCTACGAGTCAGTCCATGGCCTCTTTTACTGCTATGATGAGGCCACTCTTAGGTTGGAGGAGCAACATCTCATATTCAGCTGCTAACCCGAGCAAGAATACCAATTTCTCTAACTTCTGGAAACTTGTCCCCCTTCCCCTTCTCTCTTTTTCCACTCCCCACTTAACCCTTCTCATTTCCTCACACCTGCTTATCACCTTCCACTGATGTCCCTTCTCCTTCCCTTTCTCCCATAGTCTACTCTCTGCTCTTAACAGATTGTTTCTTCTTCAGTCTTTTACCTTTTCCACCTATTACCTAGCTTCTCACTCGCCTCCACCCCCACACACCTTCATATTCTGGCCTCTTCACCTGTCCTTTCCAGTCCCAATGAAGGAACTTAGCCCAAATCATTAACTGTTTATTCCTTTCCACAGATACTGCCTGACCTGTTGAGTTCCTCCAGCATTTTGTGTGTATTACTCTGAAGTTCCACCATCTGCATATTAAGATCGGGTTTGTGTTTTGTTTGTATAAGTCTATTTGTAAAGTTTCATGAGGAACCTACCTAATTATCCTGAAAGGATATCCCCTGGGTAAGTTTGGGACTTACAGATAAATCTGATAGTGCATGAATGCAAACCCTGGCAGCAAAAAGATACCAAGTCACGCAGTCAGCCTTTTAATACTCCTTGCAGCACATTTAATTGTTATGTAAGAATTGCAGATCTATAAATAATTCTGTTTCAAAATATAGCTCACTTGCTTAAGGTTTTCCTGTGTCACAGAGCCACTTTTAATCAGCATTACATTTATTTTGCTGATCCCAGCCTTGACCCTCTCATCCCAGCCATAACTCTACACATTAATAGTGTTGTGAGGGCAGCTGGAGAATATGCTCCAACAGTCCCTGAAACTTTGGCTTAAGATAGGGACCCAATATATCCAACTAAATTCCTGGCTATCCTGCTGTACTCCTGCTGAATTTGCAAGAAGAAACTTAGGATTAGGAAGATAGCTCTATTCTTAACATTTTTCAATTCTAATCAGGAAATGACAGCTTTGGGTTGTTATGAACACTGCTAGAAATACTGTTGTAGCATTGGTAGTAAAGAAATCAAGAAAGAGGATGTGTTACTAACTGTTACTAACTAGCACTGAATACTTGAGTTGAAGAGCTTCTTTTGTATTTTAGGAGTATATCTTTCTTTCTAATAAAACCTGATTTCTCTCTCTTCTCTGATGTTTCTCACCCATTTCCTGCATTACCCTCCATAACCACCAAGGAGAAAATGAAGAAACTGGGTGCAAGGGTGCAAGTTCTCTTTCGAGTACAGTGCTCTGGTCTGGGTGTTTGTTTTACTTTTATCATAGTTATGTCAATGGCAATAAACCACGCACTAATGGCAATATATTAGTGCACTTACTGTAGTTCTTGGCTACCAAAACTAAAGATAGGAATTCCCAAAATTATGTAATATTTGTGTTTTTATGGTATCCTTAACATGATTGAGAGGTCTGTGTAGAAGGGGTAAGTGGTTGATAATTACACTTCTCAAGCTACAAGTTTACATCTGTAGCCGATTTGGTTTGTTTTCTGAAATCATAGGGCTATAATTCAACAGCTCATGGGCTAGAGTGTTCATATTTTCATGGAGGTATTCAGAGCTTAACAAGATTAAATGAAGAAATTCCTGCTGTCGCTACTGCTCAGTAAAGGCTCAAAGCAAGTTTAGTTGCTTGCCATTGGGAATTTTTTTGTTTCCTTAAATTGTTCAGTCATTCCACTAGGGTTTGGTCTGACAACAAACACAGGTTTAATACTTTATCTAATGCCAGCCAGAAGGTGATTCTAACTGCAAGGTTTTGCAGATGTTCCTATCCAATAATCTATTCATAATTGATGAAACAGAGAGGTCAGATGTAATGGTTGCTTCTATTTCAGCAACAAATAAATGATTATTGACAAAACAAGCTAGTGCACTGCTGAACATAAGCATACATGAAACCAGCAGCTACACATGAGCAGTAATGGAAGGAGGTGTACGGCACATCAAATGGAGAATTTTGGGCATCTGTATTGTTTAGGAATGGAAACATGGAGGAAGTGGAAGTCGTAGGGAACATGAAAGATGCAAGGTGTATAACTGCCAAGGAGGAAATGAAGGAACTGCTAAAGGCAAGTGACTGGTGAGTGGAAGTGCAGAACATATCCAGAGTTCTCTTTTGAAAATAGTGCTCTGGTCTGGGTGTCTGCTTTACTTTTATCTTACAGTTATGTCAATGGCAATATACTTTGCTGTCAAATTCCAATATCCTCCCAAGACCTCAAAATCATAGTATATGCAACTACATACTTCAGCACCAACCAGTACCTAGAACTAAACCTTCATTGGTGCATTGCACATTAGGAAATACCTTTATTCTCACACATCAGAAAGTTTTTTTTTAATGCTGCATAGAATTATACATGAAAAATCACATTATTTTGAGCACATTACATTCTAAAATTAAATTCGTAAGGCATCTTCTATGCATCCACTATGCCTAAAAAACATTCAAATCTTATGCACTTGGCAGGTTTTTTTTTAAAACGCAGGGTTTAAAGTCTTACATACTATTAATTTATTCTGAATTTCTTTCATTTGTAATTATGACAATTAATTAATCAAATTAATCAATACAACGAAATGAATCAAATAATGAAAGAACATTTCTTAAAAATGGGAGTACATTCAGATACTGGACCAAAAGAATTGTTATCAGATTCACAATAAAGAGAGTCCTACCAAATACCTTTTCAATTCTTGAAAACCTTCAAGCATATCTCATATAAAACGTGATGTCTCATTTTTGCAATTTCTGATATTATATCAAAGAATAGAAACAAGTAGTACCATACTTTTTCTATTATATAAATAATCACAATTACAGAATTAAGCCCAAGAGGTAAGCAGGTGCCACATCTATGTTTAAAAAAATTGTTACTTTCTCAGTTTATCTACAGTTAATTTTATTGGAGTAATTTGCACTCTCTGATTAAATCAAACATGCAGAGTTTTGAACGTTTCTCTTATTTAGCTAGGTTTTGGTGAAATAAAAAAAAATTGTAATTTCAGGAAACAAAATACTATACTTTTCATTACAAGTCCTTTTTGTGGATGTTGTGTTAAAGCAATTACAGTATTGTAAGATCATTGAATTATTGGGTTACCCAACAATTGCTTTAATCTACATTGTAGAAATGCTTTAATTGCTGAATCTTGAAATGCAATTCAAAATATACTAGGTTATGTTTAAAAATATGGAAATTTTATGCTTAAGTTCAGCATAGATAAGTAACAAGTATAAGCTTATATTTTTATATTATTAAATAGTTGTGAGATATTTTCTGTCATATTTTGCTGGACAAGTATTGTGTTAGAAAGGGAAATATTGGGTTAGTCACAGATACCATGATCCAGGTAAATTGCTCTAATTCAGTTAAATAATGGATCAATAGCATAGGCATATATTTCAGAAAATACTGTATCTGTCAATGCTTTTGTTTACACATCAAATGACTCAGATCATAAAAATATTGCACTAATTTTTTAAAATCACAAAATAAATTATATATTATCTTAAACAAACTATATACAATGATACCGTGAACATTCCACTTAGTAGCAAATATCTTCAATAAGCATTCTTCCTCGATATTCAATTGTAGCTATGTTTTTGCACTTGAATGGGAAAACACTAATGAGGTAACAGTGGGAGGAAATGGTTGTCTTTTACAACAGCTGTTGCTGTTAGATCCTGACTGTAGCCTTCCGTAGAAAGACAGCCTGAGGTGGGCACATTACAACAGGATAACGGAGATGAAACTCTGATGGAAAAGCAGGGAAACAACCACAGAGACCCCAGAGCACAGACCCCAGGAGTCTTGAG
Source organism: Hypanus sabinus (assembly GCF_030144855.1). Lineage (NCBI taxonomy): Eukaryota > Metazoa > Chordata > Chondrichthyes > Myliobatiformes > Dasyatidae > Hypanus > Hypanus sabinus. The sequence goes on from NC_082708.1 coordinate 117,793,141, forward strand.
CTGCGTGGCAGGACCTCTTTAGCATGTCTCTGAGGCTTGGCCTGGCAATGAACAGCATATTACCACAAGGCAAAGTAGAAAGCTAGCAAGCTCAGTATAATGATAAGCAGATGTCCTAAGGGAGGAGGGAACTATGATCTAAGGCCTCTATACATCTGAGCTCCACTCAGAAGGAGAGATGATTAATATAATAAAATATAAATGAAAATTATACACAATGGCTCTTAAAAATAAAACATTTGCTTTTTTTCTTTGTTGACATTATTGGATTCTACAGTATATTCTAAGTATTAATTGGCAACATTGTGCGATGCAAACATAAAAGACTAATAAAATTACAGTATGCAGATAATAAATAATGCTATAAAGTTAAATCTAGGAACTATTAGGTAATTAAAATATTAAATATTGTGTTACTTAAAATGAACTTTGCTTGCATGTGGGCAATGTTGTTTATTCTTTCTCTAACAAAATAAAGCATTGATTGTTTCTCTTTGCTAAATTTCCAAGTATTTTGAAATTAGCAAAATGAAGATTGATCTATTGTAATGTTTACCAGGGACACTTCCTTGATGCATATACAGAAAAAGTACAAATTATTTTGATATAATTGAAAACTTAAATATACTGTTCATCAATATACAGTAAAAATTGTATCTCACTACTTCTGTCTACTTTTCTCTGTGCTCAAACTTTCCTGCTCCCCTATTTTTGTCTCATTTTTTTCCTTTTGTGCAGTTTTATCCTGTGTGTAAATACTTTTGCATTTATTTTCCTGCATTCCATAGACTTTGTTTTCACCAGATTTTTCTCCCACCAGATCTCCCGTGCAGTCTCCATTCTTTTCTGTTTATCTCTCACATTTCTTAGACATGTTTGTCGCTTTAAAAAGTTATCCAATTCATGCTAATTTTAAAGGCAGGCACAAAGACAAATAACAAACAAGAATTACCAAGATGTTTAGGGTTCTCAACCCATAATTGGCTCGAATAATAGCCAATGGAGAAGGAGAATTCAGGAGTTAGCAGTGAAACCATCACAAAATTGCTCTAATAAATCTCAGTGGCAAAAAACGGAAAGTGGGATTGCTACTTCGGCTAGCAGAGAACTTGGAATTATAGATACCTGAAAGAAAGTACTATTTCCTAGGTAGTCACTGTCCACTTCGTTTCTTCCTTTGCAGCATAGTTTGCCTTATCCTTGTAAGAATCTATATTTCTTTTGGAGTTCCACCCTAGTTTTATAACACATTTGCTCTGTTTACTCTCCTTAACAGATTTTCTTCAATTCTTTTGTACATTAACAAGATCTCTGGTAAAATTATTACAGTAAATACACAAAATCCAATAAAAAGAGCTTTGGAAGCTATGAAGATAAACTGCAATACAAAATGAAATAAAATGAAGTAGAATCAACAGCCCTTTCAACAACATACCAACTTAACTTTCACAATGCTTTTCATTTTAACTATCAGAATAATAATGTGATACATCATCAAAAGATGAACTATGTACTTGTACTAAACAATTATAGATATATTTTGGCCTGGAAACTTGTGCAAGCAGTACCACTGTTTAACTTTTCAGCACCACACAGATGGATATCAGTTATCTTCAAAGTGAAAAGCAACTGCAATGATTTTGGATCAATTCACCTCTTTCCAGAAATGCTAGAAATTAAGTATATTTTTTAAGTTAATAGGAATAAGGAACACCATGTTAACTAAAACTCTTCTTTAAAGTGTTTACAGGACAGCAAATATATTCATGTTTTCATTGCCAGTTCATTGCTCAAAAATATAATGTACTGAACAAAGGTTGAATGTTCAAAGAGCCAAAGATCAAATACCAACATAGTACTTACAGCAATTGCTGTGTCTGGTTCTCCAGTACTAAGATAACCTAAAGCCGCTCGATATAAGGCTGCCAGTTCCATCTGTCTATCGCCCCCTGGTGGAAAGAAATGCAAGTGTTTCCAATTTCATTTAGTTGTCTCAAAACTCAAAATCTAAATTTGCTTTAGTTACGAACAAAATATATTGAACTATAAGTTTATTCATAATGCCTGATCTTCTTTGTACATTATGAGGATGAAGTTAAAAGGATTTATGTTAAATTCACAGTTATAATAACACAAGAGATAGAAGCAGAAATGCTAATTATCACATTTCATTACTTGTTCCATTGTTCAATGGGATCATGGCTTATCTGATTTTGCCTCATCCACACTTCCACATCTATGTTCACAATTCTTGACTCCTCTATATTCCAAAAATCTATTGAACTTCAAATAAGTTAATTGCTTCACTCTCCACAGCTCTTCAAGTAAACATTTCCAAAGATTTATTGACTCTTAAAAGGGTGCGACACACACAAAATGCTGGAGAAACTCAGCAGGTCAGGTAGCATCTATGGAAAAAAGCAAAAAATAGACATTTTTGACTGAGACCCTTCTTCAGGATTGGGAAAAAAATGAGAAGTTAGAACAAGAAGGAACAGAGGAAGAAATACAAGGTGGTAGATGGTTGGTGAAACTGGGAATGGGGGAGGGGTGAAGTAAAGAGGTGGAAAGTTGATAGGTGAAAGAGATAAAGGGCTGGGGAAGGGGGTAATCTGATAGGAGAGTGTAGAAGACCATGGAAGAAAGAGAAGGGGGGGGGAGCACCAGAGGGAGGTGATGGGCAGGTAAGGAGATAAGGTGAGAGAGGGAAACAGGATTAGGGGAATGGTGAAGGGGGAACATTATCAGAAGTTCGAGAAATTGGAGGCTACCCAAATGGAATACAAGGTGTTGCTCCTCCATCCTGAGTGTGGTCTCATTGCAGCAGTAGAGAAGCCATAGACTGATAAGCCAGAATGGAAATGGGAAGTAGAATTGAAATGGGTGGTCATCAGATTTCACATTTTCTGCTGGACAGAGTGTAGTTGCTGAGTGAAGCAGTTTCCCAATTTATGTTACGTCTCATCGATACACAGAGGCAACACTGGGAGCACCAGATACAGTAGATGACCCCAACAGACTAACAGGTGAAGTGTCGCCTCACCTGGAAGGAGTGTTTGGGGCGCTGAATGATAGTGAGGGAGGGGGTATAGGGGCAGATATGGCAATTGTTCCGCTTGCAAGGATAAGTATCAGGAGGGAGATCAGTGGGGAGAGCGGAATGGACAAGGGAATTACGTAGGGAGCAATCCCTGTGGAATGCAGAAAGCAGGGGGAGGGAAAGACGTGTTTGGTGGTGGGATCCTATTGGAGATTATGGAAATTACAGAGAATTATGTGCTAGATCAGAAGGTAGTGGGGTGGTAGGTGAGGACAAGAGGAACCCTATCTTTGGTGGGGTAGTGGGAAGATGGGGTTAGGCCAGATGTGCGCAAAATGGAAGAGATGCAGTTGAGGGCAGCATGGATGGTGGAGGAAGGGAAGCCCATTTCTTTGACTGAGGATCTCTTCTTAGTTCTGGAATGAAAAGTCTGATCCTGAGAGCAGATGCAGCTGAGATGGAGGAATTGTGAAATGGGTGGTCACTTATTCGGAACTGCTTAGTTTAGTCACAAGTAACCAGCATTTCATAGTTCCTTTTTCACAGGCCCTCACCAGTTTAAAGAGTCACTGAGACCTTTTCAGTTGCATTGATGTTTGATGACTGTGGATGACCACAGGAATAAAGTTCAAACAGCGTCATTTGCAAATTGCTTCAATCATGATTCAACTGGGTTTTGTGCAAAATAGAAGATAGAAGAGAGGTGGGGTGGGTAGGAATGGCTAGAAACATTAAAAATATCTGAGACTCAAACATGCAGATCTTATCTGCTCCAACAGAAGTTAGTGGAAGGACTGGAATGGTTGTGACACTAGTAGTAATTTGGAAACTTCCATCTGGAGTTCCTGCATTAACTTCTTGTAATTGCAATAATCAGTGCATCATTTTTTCGTTTGTCAATATTGTTTCCAAGGTGAACTTTGATATCCAACTTCCTTCACTCTCCTCAGAACATTGTAGTTGCAGCTCAACATTCAAAATAACACTGAGTTCCATTAGCTGACATTGCTTCCAACATGTAATATAGGGCTTCACACATCTCACAGTGATTAAACAAGAAATCAGGAAATATGTCATATCTCTGTTTTCAGAATAACAACTAAAAATCCAGTCTAACACTCTCAGGTCAGCACTCACCACTTGACTGTTTTACGGACCATCTCGAGGTAACGAACAAGTTCAATTTTTATGGATATCCACAGTATGATTTTGTCCACAAGGTGGAAAAAACACAAAATTCACTTGATGTGGGAACCATACCTCCACAGCTTTGCAAGTTATGGCATCAGAAACACATGTAAGGGGTTTCTTTTTTATGTTACTGAGTATGTTAATCAAAATGGTTTCTTTGTTATGTTAATCTTTTATGATTCTGTGTATGTTAATTAAAATGGCTTCTTGGTTATGTTAAATGCTGAGAAGGCTCCCTCGCTGCCGTTTGCTTGGGTTATCCTATTGATAAGAGGGCGAATGGACCAATGGGTATCCATGTTATTCTTCTTTCGGGGTGATATGCTGTCTCATTTGGCTGGGAAACAGGGGTTTTGGTGGGGAGTTGGAGGGGAGATCGAGAGGAAGACAGACATGCTGGGAGTGCTCTGGTCGACCACTTCGGGTGGTCCCGAGCTACGAGTCAGAAGGTCAGAGCGGATCACAGGGGAAGAAGGAAGGTCCCGAGCTCCAACTGTGTATGCACGAAGAAACTGAACTTTGATAAGTCTGGCGCCTTTTTTTGTTTCCATTCATTCCTTTTTGTATTGTATCTTTATTAATCTCATAGTCCAAGAAAGATTTATAAAGTGTAATTTGTAAAATGTACACTGTGTACTGGCTGTTTGAGGCCGTATCAGGTGGCACTGCACAGCAACCGACGCAACTGTGAGACTAGATCGGGCGGGGGACGGGGTCTCCTCTAGACGCGTATGAGCTGACACAGCTGACTGTTACACTTGTGGGGGCTGACGTCCGGGATTGAATTTTCGGTAAGCAGTGTAAATCGCCACGTTAAGTAGTGTGGAAGTGGATCAAGATAAGATTGTAAACTGGTGTGAGTTAGAGGACTTACCGGTGATTCATGCGTGCGCGTTAAGCGGGGTGGGTTTCCGCATTTCGGGAAATGTGTTAGTGCAGGGGTTGAGTTTGGTCAAAGGTATGGGGTAGGTAGAACTGGTAGCTAGAAGATGTGGTAAAAAAGTGGAGTCTAACTGGGTGTTGGTCCATACAAGTGCTGACAGCATGACGTTGGAACTGCCAGCGATGGTCAGCGTCCTGGGGGGGCGGGGCCGTGGGGCTCCACACCCTCCCGGAGGAAGAAAGTGAGGAGACACCAGAGGAGGAGCTAGATGAGACCCCAGGGAGAACCTTTAGCTATTGCTATTCGTGAGTCTCCTAATATTTTTGGTATTACCCGTAATGAGAAGTTATACAAATTATCGCTTTATGCTGATGATTTGTTGTTATATATTTCTAATCCTAGTAGGTCTATTCCTGCTATTTTATCCTTGTTGGCTCAATTTGGTAGTTTTTCTGGTTATAAGTTAAACTTAGATAAGAGTGAGTTATTCCCTTTAAACGCGCAAACTTTATTGAGTGATAGGATGCCATTTAAAGTTGTTACTGATAACTTTATCTATTTAGGTATAAAAATCACCAAGAAATATAAAGATTTATTTGGACTGAATTTTTTACCTATGCTTCATCAAATTCAGCAACTTACTACTAGATGGTCTCCCTTATTTTTATCATTAGTTGGTTGGATTAATGCTATTAAAATGATGATTTTACCGAAATTTTTATATTTATTCCAAGCTTTACCAATTTTTATTCCTAAATCTTTTTTTGATAATATTGATTCAAAGATTTCCTCATTTGTTTGGCAAAATAAAAATCCTAGGTTAAGCAAAAGGCAATTACAAAAGTCTAAAAAAGATGGTGGTCTAGCTTTACCTAACTTTAGATTTTATTATTGGGCGAATAATATTCGTAACCTAATGTACTGGAAACTAGATTTGGATTCACCTGTGTGCCCACAGTGGGTAAAAGGTTAAGGGATATTCTATATTTTCCGTTCTTGGTTCTTTTCTTCCTATTGATTTAGCCAAATTCAATAAACAGATATCTAACCCTGTTGTTAAACATACACTACGAATTTGGTTTCAATTTCGCAAATTCTTTAATCTGAAAAACTTTGCTCTGGACAGCCCTATTTTATGTAATTTTTTTTTCAAACCTTCATTGACAGATCAAGCTTTTAGTATATGGAAAAGGAAAGGTATAAAATGTTTTCGTGATCTTTTTTTTGAAGGTACTTTGATGTCTTTTGATCAACTATCCAACAAATTTGAATTACCTAAATCTAATTTTTTTAGATACTTACAAATTAGAAATTTCTTACATAAAATTCTTCCATCTTTTCCTAATTCAACTCCATCGGATTTTTCAGATTTGATTTTTACTTTTAATCCTTGTCAGAAGGGATTAGTAGCTTTTATTTATAACATGATTATGAAGATACAGCCAGAAATATCGGATAGAATTAGACAAGAATGGGAAAAAGAACTTCGATGTAATATATTAACAGATAAATGGGAAAAAATTTTACAAATGGTTAATTCCTCCTCTATTTGTGCTAAACATGCTTTAATACAATTTAAAATTGTACATAGAGCTTATATGTCTAAAGATAAACTTGCCCGATTTTATTCGCATATTAATCCTCAATGTGACAGATGTCACTTAGAAGTGGCTTCATTGACTCACATGTTTTGGACATGTCCCACTTTACATAACTATTGGAAGGACATTTTTGATGTCATTTCCTCAGTATGGAATATCGATTTACAACCCCATTTTATTACTGCAATTTTCGGTATACCAAATGAAGATGGCAATCAGCTTTCCCCTTCAATCAGACGAATGATTGCCTTTGTAACATTAATTGCCAGAAGGTCTATATTACAAAACTGGAAAGAAGTAAATCCTCCTACTACATTTCAGTGGTTCTCCCAAACTATTTCTTATCTGAGTTTGGAAAAAATCAGAAGCACTATCTTTGATTCTTCAATTAAATTTGAAGAAACCTGGGGACCATTTATTCGACACTTTCATATGAATTAATTTGGCTTATTTCAGATCCTTTTCTCTACTTATACTTGTTCAGGTATGGAGTTCTGGAGTTCTTTTCTTGACACCTTTATATATTTATAAAGTGCTATTATTGCCCATGTTAGTTTTAGTTTAGTATTTTTTTTCATTATATATTTTTTCTCATATATAATTTCAATTTTTTTTTCTTTTTTCGATGATTATTTTTGTTTTTCATATATATTTATATAGACTTGATTGATTTATGTACCTTTTGTTGATGGATGTTTTAATAGGATATTATTATCCTATTACTAATGTAATCTCAAGTTTATTGAATCTGTAATCTATTCATTATTTTGTGTTGTTTTTTTTTTATATATGAAATTTAATAAAAAGATTGAAAAAGAAAGAAAGAAAGAGACCCCAGGGGAGGTGCCAGTAACCATTAAGGGGGGGGGTCAGAGTGGGAAGGCTTGGCCAGGCCCCGCCCCGCCAGCTAGAGGTGAGACCTCTGAGCGAGCAGCCACCATTACCTCCTGGTGAAGAGGGCCGAGGGGCCATGGCCGAAGCTGAGAATTTTCTCAGGAGCGTCGCCTACCCCGGAAGGGGAGGATGACTACGAAACCTGGATAGAAAACACATCCCCAATGTTAGAGGCATGGCCAGGCTTGGATGAGGAAAAGAGACAGCGACTGGTGGGAAGTTTGAGGGGCGGGGTGGCCAGAGTCGTCCGGGAGCTGAAAGCTGAACAGCCCTCGGCTTCACTAGCGGAGTATTTTGGAGGGAGCGTTTGGAATGTCAGGGGTTCCCTGGCTGCTTTTAGCGGAGTTTCACCACATGGAGCAGGGTAGAGGGGAAAAGCTCTCAGAATACATATTTCGGCTGGAGGGAATGCTTACTGGGTTGCGGTGCCGGGGGGTAGTGAAGGCGGACGAAGTGGCGAGAGTGAGGATAAGTCAGATATTCAGTCGTTCCCTGGAGGAGGACAAGGTGGCATAGAGTCTCCGGCAGTCCTATAAAAAGAGCCCCCCTTCATCTTTCAGGCAGCTGATTAGAGAGGTGCGGGAGGAGGAGAGCACGTTGGGCCGAAAAAGGGGCTCGGGCCACCAGGGGCGATCCTCAGCAGTACAGGAAGTGGTGGCCGGGCTGAGGACCGAGAAATCTAAGGGGTCCCAGGGGAATAGGGACCCCCCCCCCCGTTTGAGGGGATGGACAGGGAGAGTACCCCCTTCGGGGATGACCTGCGCAATGGGCTGGGAGTGGCGGGCGTCCCGGGAGAAGAGGGGCGGCGAATAGCGTGTGCTACAGCTGTGGGGAATAGAGACACTTTCGGAGTGATTGTGAGAGACAAGGCACCCCGCGGAGGGCAAGCCCACGGGCGACTAAGAAGGGAGAGGTGTTGGGAAACTTAGGAGAGACTCAGTGAGGGAACGGACTGGAGTCTCTGGAGGAACACGTTCCCAGAGATCAGCCAGGGGACCACCGAAAGCCCAAGCCTTTATTCTGGCTGGGCTGGTGGGGCCCCATTCCAGCGTGTGCCTACGGATAGAGGGAATTTATGCAAAAGCCATCCTTGACACAGGATCGCAGGTTACCTTATTGTACTGGTCGGTCTATAACAAATATCTAAAGCACTTGCCAGTAACCCCATTTGACGCACTGGAGATTTGGGGTGTAAGTGAGGATGAATATCCATACGATGGGTACCTGTCAGTGAGATTGGAATTCTCGGAGGGCGACGTGGGAGTGTCCGGACCCGGTGGAAACAGGTGGCGCTGCCCTTCTGGTGGGGACTAATTCCCCTCTTGTGCGACGGCTCCTGGGAGCCTGTAAGGAGAAGGCGGGGGAGAACTTTCTGGAGACGCTCTCGGTACACCCAGTGTTTCGAGCGGTGTTCGAGGAAGTGAATGACCCCCAAGGGCTGGATCCTGAGTGCAAACAAGGGACTGTGCGGTGTACTCAGACGAGGCCTAAAGTGATACTGGCCATTCGTGAAAGGATATGCTAAAATGAGTCACCCATTGACCCAGCTATTGCGTGGCTATCCACCTGTGGGGAAGGGGGACTGAGGGCAGGAAGCAGGAGAATACTTGAACCCGGCAGAGCCTTTTGGATCGAGATGGGATGCTCAATGTGAGGAGGCATTCCAATCTCTGAAAAAGGGCGCTGACACCGGCCCCGGTGTTGGCTTTTGCTGATCCCTGGAAGCCATATGTGCTGCACACTGATGCCAGCCGAGAGGGTCTAGGGGCTGTCCTGTACTGGGAACAGGGCAACGAATTGAGGCCAGTGGTGTTTGTCAGTCGAAGTTTGTCACCATCTGAGAGAAACTATCCCACTCACAAGTTGGAGTTCCTGGTGCTGAAATGGGTGGTGGTGGACAAGTTGAGCAACTATCTATACAGGGCCAAGTTTGAGGTGAGAACGGATAACAATCCTCTCACTTATATTCTGACCTTGGCAAAACTGGACGGTAATGGGCATCAGTGGCTGGTGGCCTTGTCTGTCTATGAGTTCAGCTTGAAGTACCGGTCGGGAAGTCAGAACATCGATGCAGACACTTTATCTCGTCGGGTGAATGAGGGGTTGGGCACGGATGAGGAGTGGAAGAGTGTCCCTGCCCCGGGAGTGAAGGCCATGTGTCACTTTGCGAGTCATGCTGAAGCAGGAGTCCCGATGGGGCCGGATTGGGCAGTGGATCAGTTGGGGGCTGATGAAGATACACTACCCACTGTGTACTGTAATTTGACAGCTCTGAGGAACAGGCAGCAGCTGGAGGTGAGCCCCCAGGAAGTGGGGGTGGCTCAGCATGATGACCCGAGCATTGGCACTATCTGGTACGTGATTAGAAAGGGGGATATGGCCCAGGCGGAAAAGGCGAAGCACGCCTCTGTGCCCTTACTACTGAAGGAGTGGCCTCGGTTAAATTTGAAGAACCAAGTCTTGTACCGGGTCACGGTGCCCCCGGACCACCCCCGGCATTGGCAGCTGGTCATGCCTGAGAAATATCGGAAGACTGTGCTCCAGGCGCTGCATGATGATTCCAGGCACTTAGGGGTGGAAAAGACCTATAGATTACTCAAGGACCAGTTTTACTGGCCCTGGATGAGGGGGGAGGTTGAAGAATATTGTAGGAAGTGCAGTCATTGCATTAAGAGGAAGACTCTGCCTGCGCCGGCTGCTCCTTTGTCACACTTACAGAGTGCAGGACCCATGGACCTGGTGTGTATGGATTTCCTGTCTATTGAGCCAGACACCAACAACACCGCGAATGTCTTAGTCATCACGGATCACTACACTCGATATGCTCAGGCGTTTCCCACTAAGGACCAGAAAGCGACTACAATGGAGAAGTTGTTATGGGAGTAGTATTTTGTTCATTATGGCCTCCCCCAGGCAGATCCATAGTGATCAGGGATGGGACTTTGAGAGCTGGCATATCCATGAATTATTGTCTAAGCTTGGGGTTGAGAAATCCAGGACCACACCCTATCACCCACAGGGTGATCCTCAGCCCGAGAGGTTTAACCGGACCCTGTTGGATATGCTCGGGTCTCTGGAGATTGGTCAGAAAAGTAAGTGGAGTCAGCACATTGGGCATTTGGTTCACTGTTACAATTGTACTCGAAATGACGCTACAGGGTACTCGCCTTAATATCTGATGTTTGGGCGGGAAGCGAGGTTGCCCGTTGACTTGTGCTTTGGGACTGAAGCGGGTGAATTACCTTCGAAGCCATATCTGAAGTATGTGTCCGATATGAGGAGAGAGTTGAAAAGGGCGTACGAGTTGGCCACCAAGCAGAATCAGAGGAACAAGAGGAGGTATGATCAGAAAGTGAAGTTCGCCTAACTATTGCCTGGAGACCGGGTCCTTATACAGAATTTAGGACTACTTGATAAGCACAAGTTGGCGGATTGCTGGGCGGCCACCCCCTATGTGGTAGAGAGCCAGATGCCGAATCTACCTGTTTACAGGGTGAGACCAGAGGATGGGAAGGGGCCTGCCAAGGTACACCATCGGAACCACCTGTTGCCCCGGGTCAAGAAGTGCAGGTGGATCAGGAGTCCGAGTTGGAGATGACGCCTAATATGAGGACTCTGCGAGGGCGTGGGGCGAGGGAAGAGCAGGATGCGAAAGAGACGGGACCTGTCCTCACCCCAGAAAGGGATACTGCTTCGGAAGACGGCGATTCAGATGTGTAGACCTGTTTCAGTTTGCTAATTCCCCAGTAATGGAAAAACAGGCTCCTGGCCTTTCCCCCACTGAGTTAGGTGAGAGGAGGGAGGGTGTTGAGGGGCAGACTGAGATGCAGCCGGCATTGGGGGGAGAGAGGGTGGAACCCAAATACGAGACAGAGGGCTCTCAGGTGAAGAAGGATCCCAGTGAGGGTGAGGGTGCGACAGGTCAACCCAGGGTGTCCCCAGTGGTGTCTGAGCCGGAAGGGTCGGCAGAGAAGGTACGGAGGTCTCAGAGAAGTAGGCACCCCCCAGAGTAATTGACCTATGCAGCGCCGGGAGAACCAAGTGTGATCTCTACTGCCCTGGGAAGTTATGTCACTGCTTTATGCACCTGGGTTGGGTTTTGTGTCTTGCAAGGATCATTGGGGAACTCTGTTAACATCATGAGGGCATGACTTTTGTTGCTGGGGGAGGGATCGTGTAAGGGATTTCTTCTTTATGTTACTGCGTATGTTAATCAAAATGGCTTCTTTGTTATGTTAATCTTTTATGTTTCTGCGTATGTTAATTAAAATGGCTTCTTGGTTATGTTAAATGCTGAGAAGGCTCCCTCGCTGCTGTTTGCTTGGGTTATCCTATTGATAAGAGGGCGAATGGACCAATGGGTATCCATGTTATTCTTCTTTCGGGGTGATATGCTGCCTCATTTGGCTGGGAAACAGGGGTTTTGGTGGGGAGTTGGAGGGGAGATCGAGAGGAAGACATACGTGCTGGGAGTGGTCTGGTCGACCACTTCGGGTAGTCCCGAGCTACGAGTCAGAAGGTCAGAGCGGATCACAGGGGAAGAAGGATGGTCCCGAGCTCCAACTGTGTATGCGCGAAGAAACTGAACTTTGATAAGTCTGGCGCCTTTTTTTGTTTCCATTCATTCCTTTTTGTATTGTATCTTTATTAATCTCATAGTCCAAGAAAGATTTATAAAGTGTAATTTGTAAAATGTACATTGTGTGCTGGCTGTTTGAGGCCATATCAGGTGGCACTGCACACAGCAACCGATGCAACGGTGAGACAAGGTTGGGCGGGGGACAGGGTCTCCCCTAGATACGTGCGAGCCAATATAGCTGAGTGTTACACACACAAGGCCAATAAGAAATAATAATTATTAAAAGTGAAGAGGGAAAGGAAACTATTCTGCCAATCATAGGACAAACACATGTTCATACTTTGGACGTACGAATTTAATAATATGGCAGCTCATTCAGTACTGGGGGAAGATCAGTGGGGAGGGATGAATGGACAGGTGAGTCAAGTAGGGAGCGATCATTGTGGAAAGTAGAAAGTCGCGGGGGGGGGGAACATATGCTTGGTGCTGGAATCCTACTGGAGAGGGCAGAAGTTATGGAGAGTTATGTGCTGGGTGCGGAGGCTGGTCGGGTGGTAGGTGAGGACAAGAGGAACTCTATCCCTGGTGGGGTGGCAGGTGGATGGGGTGAGGGCAAATGTGGGTTAAATGGAAGAGATGCAGGTGAGGGCAGTGTTGATGGTGGAGGAAGGAAAGCCCTTTATTTGAATAAGGAGGACAACGGGTATAGTCCAGGTAGCTATGAGAATCAGTGGGTTTGTAAAAGATATCAGTTGATAATTGAGAAAGGGGAGGAAGGTGTCAGAGATAGACCAGATAAATATGAGGGCAAGGTGGAAGTTGGACACAAAGTTGATGAAGTCTACAAGCTCAGCATGGGTGCAGGAAGCAGTACCAATGCAGTCATCGATATAGCATAGGAAAAGTTAGAGAGTGATACTGGTGTAAGCCCAGAACATAGACGATTCCACGTAGCTGACTAAAAGGCAGGCTTAGTGGGGATCCATGCGAGTGCCTATGACAGTACCTTTTGCTTGAAGGAAGTAGGAAGAGCCAAAGGAGAAGTTATTGAGACAGAGCACCTGTTCCACCAGATGGAGCAGAGTGGTGGTAGGAGGAAACTGGTTGGATCTGGTGTCGAGAAAGAAGCAGAGGGCTCTGAGACCTTCTTCGTGGGGTTGGACACATATAGGGACTGGAGATCCATAGTGAAAATGAGACGAAGGCCAGGGAATTTCAAGTCACTGAAAAGATCAAGACCGTGTTAAGTGTCATGGATGTAGGTAGGACGAGACTGAACCAGGGGTGGGGGGAGGGAGGAAGAATAAAATAGAGTCAAGGTATGCAGATTCAAGTTCAGTGGGGCAGGAACTAACAGAAACAACAGGTCTACCTAGACAGGCAAGTTTATGAATTCTGAGACGAAGATGGAAACGAGGTGTGGGCTAAGGGAAATATGAGGTTGGAGGCAGTGGATGTGAGATCCCCAGAGTTAATAAGGTCAGTGACAATGGCCTGGTGCTCCTTAGTGGGGGTCTTGTAAGAAGAGGTGTCTCAGAGTTGTCACCTGACCTCAGCTAGGTAGAGGTCAGCCCACCAGACAACTGGATTTGATGGTGAGGTTAGGATTAGTGCAGAGAGAGTGGAGAGCATTCTTCTGTTTACAGACATTTTTAATCTCTCTCTCCCACTGTAGAGTGCCCTCCTACTTCAAAACATGCATCATTGTCCCTGTACTTAAAAAGACCAAGGTAACATGTCTGAACGACTGGCATCCTGCCACACTCACCTCAATAATAAGCAAATGCTTCGAAAAGCTGGTCAAGGACTGCATCTGCAGCATGCTACCACTCACACTGAACCCCCTACAATTCGCCTACCGACACAACTGATCGACAGTTGACACAATAGCAACAGCTCTACACACCAGGAGAAGAGGAATGCTTATGTGAGAATGCTGTTCTTGGACTACAGTTCAGCATTTAACTCCAAAATTCCTACTAGGCTTGACAAGAAGCTCAGAGACCTTGGCCTTCACCCTGCCTCGTGCAGCTGGATCCTGGACTTCCTGTCAGATCGCAGCTGGTAAGAGTGGACTCCCTCACCTCTGACCCTCAACAAAGGAGCACCTCAGGACTATGTCCTAAGTCCCCTCCTGTACTCTTTGTATACCTATAACTGTGTCACCACCCACAGCTCCAATCTGCTAATTAAATTTGTTGATGATATTACATTGATTGGCCTTATCTCAAATAATAACGGAGCAGCCTATAGAGAAGTCATCACCCTGACATAGGGGTATCAAGAAAATAACCTCTCCCTCAATGTCGCAAAAACAAAGGAGCTGGTTGTGGATTACAGGAGGAAGGAGACAGGCTACACCCTATTGACATCAATGTATCTGACTTGAAAGGATGAACAGCTTTAAGTTCCTCAGCAAACACATCACCAAGGATCTCACGTGGTCTGTACATGCTGGCTATGTGATGAAAAAAGCTCTCCCCTGCACCTCAGACGGCTGAAGAAGTTTGGCAAGAGTCCCCATATCCCAAGGACTTTCTGCAGGGGCACAATTGAGAGCATCCTGACTTGCTGCATCACTGCCTGGTATGGGAACTGTACTTCCCTCAATCGCAGGACTCTGCAGAGAGTGGTGCGGACAGCCCAGCCCATCTGTAAATGTGAACTTCCCACTATTCAGGACATTTACAAAGGCAGGTGTGTAAAAAGGGCCCGAAGAATCACTGGACACCCGAGTCACCCCAACCACAAACTATTCCATCTGCTACCATCTGGGAAGTGGTACAGCAGCATTAAAGCCAGGACCAACAGGCCCTGGGACAGGCTCTTCCACCAGGCCATGAGACTGATTATTCACGCTGATGCAATTGTATTTCTATGCTATAATCACTGTCCTGTTGTACATGCTATTTATTACAAATTACTATAAATTGCATATTGCACATTCAGGTGGAGATGTAATATAAAGATTTTTACTCCTCATGTATGTGAAGGATGTAAGAAATAAAGTCAATTTAATTCAATTCAATGTCAACTTTTCAACTTTTGTGGAATGTTCATGTAGTCCTAATTATCCTAAACAACCAAAACACATTTAGCACATACAAACATGCTGGAGGAACACAGCAGGTTGGGCAGCATCTGTGGAAATGAGCAGTCAATGTTTCGGGCCGAGATCCTTCGTCAAGAAGGGTCTCGGCCCAAAATGTTGACTGCTTGTTTCCATGGATGCTGCCCGACCTGCTGAATTCCTCCAGCGTGTTTGTACATGTTGATTTGACCACAGCATCAGCAGTGTACTTTGTGCTTAAAACATATTTAGGTTGCACCCTAAAAATGGATCTTAACGTTTCCAGGATGTGACACTGATTCCACGCTCATGCTGAAATATCCCCGTAAAATATAAACTGACTAACTCCATAATGAAATGGCTAATATGCCCATATGTTTTAGATGTTACTGCCATGTTCTTTTTTTGTGAGTGAGGGGGGCAAGAATTGTTGTTTTCTCTGTAGAGGAGGGGTTTGGAGATTTGTTGCTATTGTTGCTGTTTGTTCTGCAAGGGAGGGGTTGGGTCTGCAAGTTTTGTTTCTTTTTCTTTTTCATGTGGGAGGAGTTGATGTATGATCTTTCTGTGTTCCATAGCTATCCAGATAAGGCCAATATCAGAGTTGTATTGCACATGCATACTTTGACAATAAAATAAACCTTCGAACCTTTGATGAGACCACCGAATGTTTTAATTACTGGTAGGATGCTGTATTTCTGTGTGATTCCCGGTAAAGGCACACAAAACTAGTTTGCATTTAGAATGTCTGCTACAAGGGGAAATTAGATTAATACATAGAGTAGCGCTCCAGCAGTGTTGTGGCCGACAGCCTGCCCCAGCATTTCTAGTAGCCAGCTCTATTTATTGTTCTTGTTTTAAAAATGCTTTTGTAAGATTTTGGTGGGATGTTCAAGTTTGGGTTATATAGTTATTTGCTTTTGAGCTTGTGGGTCACCCTGACTGTAACTGGAGTGTGTAATAAACACCTCCACCATCTGTATGTGACTGAGTGGGTTTTCCTTCTGGGTCAAAACACCCAGTCTGTTTTTGTGACTGTCACAATAAAAACAGCTGTTGAGTTAAACAAGCTTTTCTCATCTGTCATCATGGACTGAATGCTCTCCACAGTACTTCAGTAAACCACTTTGGTTAGTTGCAGTCTTCTGTAACATGCATCCTCTTCATCTTATTCCCATTAGAACTAAATCACACTCACTAGTCAAGCTCCTTAAGAAGTAAACAACACAACTAGTTCACTGGGGTATATAGAACTTCACATGAGCTGGCATTATCTCTAAAATGACTTTATTGTTAAATTTTTGAAACATCATTGCTATGTTTTTACTATAGTGGCTAGAGTTCTTTCACCATTTTGAAAATTGTCCTTTACTACATGTAAAGGCATTATACTCATGTACATGTGATAAAGGACAATTTTTGATTTCTATTTTATCATGTGCACTTTTGTGACAACAACAAATCTCCACATGGAGAAGGGTTTCACCCTGTTTATGAATGATCAATGATTATAGACTACACTATCTTTGAAGCACTGCAATCTAATGATTATATAACTTCATGATAACCTAGGCATCAGAAATAATCTTTACTCCAATTATTCACTAGATGCCCCAGTGCTCTGAAAGACCCTTCAACATTATTGTTTAAAGCTGGAGTATGTGTTGCATTTTTACATTAGAAACCAAAGTAAGTTGCCTGCACTTTACACCCAGAATGTCTGTACTTATTTAGTGCATGGATCTGTCGAGAAACACTATGGAGATGTGAAAAAGGAATGATTGAATATTCTAGTGAATTATATTGACAGACACATAACCAACAGGAAGCTCATTTCCACATGACTGAAATGATAGAGAAATGTTGAATTTAGGGTTTAAGGTGACAAGTGTAATGGCAAAAATGCCACTGTATGCTTCTGGGCCACATTGTCACTCTTGGTGCACATACTATTTAAGATGTTAGACGTTATAATGACAAAAATGTAATTAAAACAAACGTGACAAATAATGAAGATAATGGAACCCTTAAGTTCAATAACAACGATATGAATTAAACATCTTTGTTTCTCTTCAGTGATACCTTTCCAGCTTGGTTTGTTCAGCTTACAGATTCTAACTACTGCCAACCCCCATCCCCCCAATTAGGCCGGGAGGTTGGCAGTACATAGAGCAACAAACAATTTGCTATAGGAACTCAATGGGTGAAGCAGCATCAGTGGAAGGAAAGGAACTGTCAATGAAACACTGCATTAGGATCCTTTTCTCCTTCCATAGATGCTGCTTGGCCTCCTGAGTTTCTCCAGCATATTATCTGGAATGATTATATTCCAACATCTGCAGCCTCTTATGTTTCCGTGGTAGTAGTGGATGATTGCTTCTTTTCAATGGATTAGGGATGATTAAACGCCACCTGTGTGTAGCCTTGGCCAAAATGGCCCTGCTAGTGACGGTCAGGAGATGCTTACTCAACGCACACAGAAACACACAACCTTGCCCTACATCAAAAATATCTCAAAAATAACAGCTCGTCTACTCGAACCACATGGCAACACAATCACTCACAAACCAACAGGGACCTTAAGAAAGCTTGTCTCAAGAACCAGGGTACCAGTAAAGATAACTGACAAAAGCAATCTGGTGTACAGGATCATCTGTGGAGACTGCAACAAGAACGACATTGGCCAGACAGTAAACTCTCAACTTGCTTACAGGAAAATAAACTGATGATACAGAGACATGATCCACTGTTGCCGATACATGAAGACTGAGGAGGACACACAGTGGAAGTTCTGGTGCAGGCAAATACAAAGCAGGCACAAGAATTTTTAGAAGCCTAGTTCTCCTCTGATAACTCCGTAAACAAGCATATTGAAATAGACACCGCCTAAGAACCCCTAAGTGCCAAAGAAATATGAGCCAATAGAATTCAAAGCTCAACTGAAGGGGTAGCCAATCAGGACTGAGGCAAGTGAACGGGGGCCTATATAAATGCAACCATTACCAGAGAAAAACACCAACAACTGTGCACTGAGGATGTCACCTTGACTGGTGATGAAATGTCTGAAAGTTAATTGCCAAGCTCAGAGAACACTGCAACATTGTGACTATAGTCTCAACACGAGCCATTAGTCTTAATTAGCTGGATGCTCTTAACCAGATGGTGATGAAAGGGCATACAGGACGAGATATACCAGTTAGCTGAGTGGTGTTGCAGCAACCACATTGCAGTAAACGTCAGCAAGATCAAAGAGCTATTTGTGGATTTTAGGAAGAGTAAAATGAGGGAACTCAAACCAATCCTCATAGAGGAACCATAAGTGGAGAGAGTGAGCAATTTTAAGTTCCTGGTGTCAACATCTCTGAGGACCTAACCTGGATGCAACATATTGATGCAGCTATAAATAAGGCAAGACAGTTGTTATATTTCATGCTCTCCACTCTCTCTGCACTAATCCCAATCTCACCATCAAACCTGCCGATAAGGGGGAATGCAGTGATAGTCTGGCAGACTGACCTCTGCCTTGCTGAGGCCAGGTGACAGCCCTCAGACACCTTCTCTTACTTACCCCTCGAACAGAATCTGACTACCACACCATCACCAATCTTATTAAATCCAGGGATCTCCCATCTACTATCATCAGCCTCATAGTTTCCTCATCCTGTACCTTCTGTATCTACTTCCTACTCAAGATCCACAAACCTGTCTGTCCAGGTAGACCCATTGTTTCTGCTTGTTCTTGCTCCAGCAAACTTATATCTGCATACCTTGATTCAATTTTATACCCCTTGGCTCAGTCCCTTCCTACCCACATCCATGATACTTCACACACTCTTGATATTTTCAATTATTTGAAGTTCTGTGGCCCCAATCATCCTATCTTCACTATGGACGTCCAGTCCTTACACACATCCATCCTCCATCAGGAAGGCCTCAAAGCCCTCCGTTTCTTTCTGAACACCAGATGCAACCAGTTCCCCTCTATCACCTCTCTCCTCCGTCTGCCAGGAATGGTTCTTACTCTCAATAAATTTCTTTCAGCTCCTCCCACTTCCTTCACACAAAAGGTGTAACCATAGGCACTTTCGCGAGTCCCAGTTATGCCTGCCTTTTTGTCAGCTACGTGGAACAGTCTGTGTTCCAAGGCTAAACTCCACAACTTTTCCAATGCTACATTGATGACTGCTTCCTGCACCCATGTAGAGCGTGTCGACTTCATCAACTTTGCCTCCAACTTCCATCCTGCCCTCAAATTTACCTGGTCCATTTCTGACACCTTCCTCCCTTTTTTCAATCTCTCTGCCTCTCTCTGGAGTCAGCTTATCTACTGATATGTTCTACAAACCCCCTGACTTTCACAGCTACCTGGACTGTACATCTTCCTACCATTACTTGTAAAACGCCAAATACCTCTCTCAATTGCCCAGTCTCCACCGCAGATGCTCTCAGGATGCGACTTTCATTCCAGAACTAAGGAGATGTCCTTCTTCAAAGAAAGCTGCTTCCCTTCTTTTACCATCAACACTGTCTTCAACTGAATGTCTTCCATTTTGCACATGCCTGCCCTCACCCTATCCTCCAGCCACCCCACCAGAGATAGGGTTCCTCTTTTCCTCACCTACCACTCTATTACCCTCTGAATTCAGCACATAATTCTTTGCAACTTACACCATTTCAAACAGGATCCCACTCCTGGCACTTATCCTTGCAAGCAAAACAGGTGCTACATCTCCCCTACATGCCCCTACACCTCCTTCCTCACTACCATTCAGGGCCCAAACAGTCCTCCCAGGTGAGGCAACACTTCACCTGTGAGTCTGTTGGGGTCACCTACTGTATCCAGTATGGCCTCCTGTATATCGGTGAGACCCGATGTAGATTGGGAGACTGCTTCACTGAGCATCTACGTTTCATCCGCCAGAAAAAGCAGGATCTCCCTGCGGCCATCCATTTTAATTCCACTTCTCATTCCCATCCCAACATTTCAGTTCATAGCCTCCTCTACTTCCACAGTGAGGCCTAACTCGGGATGGAGGAGCAACACATTATATTGGGTCGGGGTAGTCTCCAACCTGATGGCATGAACATCGATTTCTCAAACTTACAGTAATGTCCCCACCCCTCCTTCACTTTTCCCCATTCCTATTTCCCTCTTTCACCTTATTTCCTTACCTGCCCATCAACTCTCTCTGGTGCTCCTCCCACTTTTCTTTCTTCCAAAGCCTTCTGTCCCCTCCTATCAGATTTCCCCTTCTCCAGCCCTGTATCCCTTTCAACAAACAACTTCCCAGCTCTTTACTTCAACCCTCCCCCTGCAGGTTTCACTTAACCACCTTGTGTTTCCTCTTCCCCTCCCCCACCTTCTTACTCTAATCCTTATCTTCTTTTTCTCCAGTCCTGATGAAGGGTCTTGGCTCTAAACGCCAACTATTCTCTTTTCCACAGGTGCTGCCTGACCTGCTGAGTTTCCCAGCAATTTGTGAGTGTACATAAGTTTAACTTATAAACGTTGACTGATTGTATGTATATAAATTGACACTAGATGCAGGAGCAACTCTGACAGGAAATGATAAAGTGACACAGTGACTCCCGACAAGAGGCACTCTTCTAGGTAGCAGCAGGACTTATGAAAACAGACAACATTGACCATGTCCATGTCGGTATGAAGTGTGGAGTATGAGAGTAAAATGGCAATGCATGGGGTCATAAAGGGTGCCAAGAGGCTGCAGACAGGAGTGGCTGATGTGTACATAGTGGTGGTGGTGGGATTGCAGGGGTGGGTTAATGGGCAGAAGTGCTAATCACCCTGATGGCCTGGAGAAAATGACTATTTTTGATCCTGGCATGACTGCTGCGTAGTCTCTTCCCTGATGGGAGTTGGACAAACGGTCCATAAGCAGGGAGGATAGGATCCTTCATGATATTGTTGCCTTTTTCTGGCACCTTTGTGATATTGCTGTTCCTTCATCAGTATTTTTTAGACGGGGAAACAGGGACTGATGTGATTTTAGTGCTTGGGCCTCAACTATTCATAATGTGAATTGACACCCTGGATGAAGGGCCAAAAAAATTGGGATGGTAAGTTGTGAGGAAAACAAAGAGGCAGCAAAGGATATATAGATAAGTTAAGTAAATGGGAAAGAAGTTAGCAGGTGAAGTATAACTTGCGAAAATCTGAGAAGATTCATTTTGTAGTGAAAATGCCTTGCCAGCTATCTTGATCACTGCTTTGAGATCTGCCCTCTGCATACACTCCATAATCCTACTTTCACTCCATAATTTCTCCCATTGTAAGACATGCAGCTTCTGGTGTAACACTCTATTATGCAACACCTTCATCATTCTTCTGTTTGCCACCCTACCCAATCTTATCTCCACTTAGACAGAAATTTGGATATACTATCTTAAGAACAGTGGATTTTCTTTGTTTTATTTTTCTCCATCGGATGTATCAGAGGAAATGGTCAGAAAAAAAAAACAAATACAGAATGGAGCTCTGTTTGAAGTGGCCAAATCATTAAATGGTCCAGAGCCAAAATCTGATTATTTGGTTCACCATCATCTTCCTCTGAACATGTGCCGTAATTATATTTGCACAGAGAGTCTTTTGGAAGCTAATTACTTTTAGGTAAATTTAATATCTGATTTTTCATCAGCACTAATGGAATACTCATTTCCTTGTTGCAGTTAATTTTCAAGACATAACATATTGTACCAAAATCTTTATTCACATGTGTTAATATACATCTTCTACAACTTATTTGAATTCATGCACTTTTAAGCCAACTGGAATGAAGAATTACTCCCAGAAATATAGCCAGCCAGGCAATTATTAGGTTTCTTACCATACAGCTGAATATACAGTAAGGCTGATAATTTGCAATGAAACTATGGATCAAACTAACTTGTGATTCAAATATGCCGATGGCTCTGCACTTAGCTCAACAGGTGAAGTTTACTGTGATCCTTTGAAAATCAAAGGAGACCCTATTCCCAAACTTCCTTTTATCTCACTAGATTCCTGGTTCCCGTGTCTCCTTTCACCTCAAAAGGGGTCCAGGTTCCAATGCTCATTTTCAACACACTGGGGACCTGGTTCCCATACTTCTTTTCAATTCACAATTGACTCAGTTCCCGGTGCTCCCTTTCAACTCACTGTCAAGGTTCCCACATTTCATTTAATTTCAAATCACTAGGGCCCTGATATCCATGCTCCCTTTCAGCTCAAGAAGACTCTAGTTCATGTATTTCCTTCTCAACTCCCCAAGGCCTAGGTTCAGTGCTCCCTTTAAACTCAACAAGGATTTGGCTATAACAGTATGTGTGTTACTATAGCTATATTAAACTCTAGTAGGACTATACCTGGAATATTGTGTACAGGGTCTAGTTTCTTTACTGAAAAAAGAATATGCTTACAGCAGAATCCAATACAGTTTAACTAAAATGGCATTATATGAAGAGAGAATAAACATTCTGGGCCTATACTCTCCTGAGTTTATTCAAACAAGAGGTGATGTCATTGACTGACTATCTCACAATCACATCCCCCAACTGCAGCTTACTACCCAAGCTTTGACCTCAATATTGATAACACACTTCAATTTAAATACATATAATCTAATGTAAGAAGAAACAAAAATCATCCAGTTCAGCATTCTAGTTGCAGAAATTTTCTTAAGCACTTCATATGATGAAATTCCAGGAGAAAATTAAGAACTGTCAAGTAAAATGGTAGATAATGAAGAAAAATTAGCATAGTAAACTATTCCTGTATGGTCATGTTCTCTAACTCCACCATAATTAATAAGTGGTTTCTGGTTCAGTGAGCAATTGACGTAGTATATACAAACTTAAGCACTTACTACACCAATAGACAATAGGTGCAGGAGTAGGCCATTTGGCCCTTCAAGCTAGCACCGCCATTCAATGTGATCATGCCTGATCATCCACAATCCTGCCTTCTCCCCATATCCCTTGACTCCACTATCTTTAGAGCTCTAACTCTTTCTTGAAAGCATCCAGAGAATTGGCCTCCACTGCCTTCTGAGGCAGAGTATTCCATAGATCCACAAATCTCTGGGTGAAAAAGTTTTTCCTGAACTCCATTCTAAATGGCCTACCCCTTATTCTTAAATAAGAGGTACACCAGTACACCAGCACTGTAGGAAGCACTCAAAGGAGAAATAGCAAGAGCTCAAGTCTAACATGCAAGTGTCAGGCTGAACACATTAGGTAACATGTATAGAGAACCCTGAATGGATGTCAGGGGTTGGAGAAAGAGGAAAAAAAGGAAGCATATAACAAGGATAGGAAGTTATGATGGGGTAGATCTGTCAACAGTACAAGAAATGTTGGAAGGCACTTGAAAAGGAAATTAGGAAGGTTAATAGGGGTCATAAAAAGTCACTAGCAGACAGAATTAAGGTAAATCCAAAGGCATTCCTTAAATATATTAAGGACAAAAGAGTAACCAGGGAACTATGAGGCCCATCAGGGTCAACATGGGCTATCTATGTATGAAGGAAGAAGGTATAGTGAGGTTCTAAATGAATATTTAGGTGAAAGACTAATGCAAGTCTTCATAAATAAAAAGGAGGCACTCAATGCTTTACCAGGCTGAAAGGTCCACAGAGCCAATTGACACATATTGCAGGCTGCAACAGAAGGCAAAGGGAGAGATTGCTGGTACTTTTTGCCAGACATGTGAGTTACCACATGAATGGAGGAGAGCAAATGTGGCCCCCTTTTCAAGAAAGGCAGAAAGGAAAAAAACTAGTAACTATCAACCTGTGAGCTTAACAGCAGTGTTAGAGAAGACACTGGAAGAAATACTGAGAGAGATGAACATCACTTGGAAAGGCAAGCACTAATCCAAAACATCCAACACAGCTTTCTCAAGGGCTGATACTTTCTGGCCGATTTGATCAAATGTTTTGAAGATGTAACAAAGTAGATCAGTAAGATCTGTGCAGGAGTTGTGATTTACCTGGACGTTAGTAAGGACTTTGACAAGGTTTCACATTTATGATTGGATCCAGGACAAGTTGGCAACTGGATCCAAAACTGCTGATGGTAGAAGGTTGATTTTGTGATTGTGTGCCTGGGACTAGTGGTGTCACACAAGGATCACTACTTAAACCATTGTTGTTTGTAATATATGTTAATGATTTTGATGTGGATGTAAGAGGCTAAACCTGTAAGATTGTAGATGACACAAAAGTTAGCACAGTTGTTGATGGTGTGGAAATGGACAGGCTGCAGAGAGATATTGCTATGTTGAAGTGAAATTGGTTGAAAAGTGGCAGATGGACTTTATCCAGACAAATATGAGCTTTTGTATTTTGGGGACACTATTGAAGCTAAGAATACATCATGAATGTTGGGTCCTTAGGGAGTACTGAGGAACAGAAGGAGCTTGAAATACCAGTCCATAGGTAATTGAAAGTGTCCGCAAAGGACAGATAATGTAGTTAGGAAGACATGTGGGATACTGGCCTCTGTAAGTTGGAACACTGAATGTAGAATTACAGAAGTAATGACCCAACTTTATATAAGCTTGGTCAGACTTCAGCTGGTTTCCTGAGTGCAGTTCTGATTACTGTGCTATAGGAAGTATTTGATAATGCTGGACAGCGTGTAGAGGAGATTCACCAGGCTGTTGATTGGGATGGAGCAGCTTAATTATGAGGAGAAAATGGAGAAGCTGAGTCTGTTCACCGTAAATAATTTTATTAAGGTACATAAAATTATGAGGAGTAGAAAATAAGACACAGACTGAAAGAAATTATTTTCTCATATCACAGGTAGATAAAAATAGAGGACATAGTTTTAGGGCAAGGGATGATATTTAGAGGAGATAAGAAGGGGAGCTTCTTCAACCAGAGAGTGGGAAGTATCTGGAATGCACGACCTGAGACAGTGGCTGAAGCTGGATCACTGATAGCATGTAAAAAGTGTCTGAATAAGCACATGAATTGCTTAGGTATAGAGGACGATGGACCAAATGCTGGGTGATAGGGTTAGGTAGAAACCTGCAGTTCTTCCAATTCATTCGGGAGAAGTGTGCAAAACCAGTAGCTATCATTGCACAAGATCGTTCAGAGAATTTAAAAAGCAAGGAGTTTCTTTCAGTGAGAGATTCGATTGGGAGAAGTGCACAGACACAGTAGCTTGTCATCATGCAAGGCTGTTGAGAAGATTTAAAAAGTGAGGTGTTTCTTTCAGCAGGAGATTCGATTGAGAAGTGCACAGATGCAGAAGCTCGTCATTGCACAAGGCAACTGAGAAGGTTCCAGAATAAAATGGAGACACTGCCCAGTGGAGCTGTCGTTGGAGTAGTGTGAGTCAGAGTAGTAAGGCTTTGGCACATCAGCGCTTCAATGAAGTAAGGAGGTGAGTTACTTTCATATCTCTTTTTTCTTCTAACTTAAAAATAGTGGGTATGACTGCAAGGCCAGTTTTCTGTTCTGGGTGTCAGATGTGGGATATCTGGGAGACTTCCAGCCTCCCGGATGGTTACATCTGCCCCAGGTGCATCAAGCTGCAGCTCCTTAGAGTTAGGGAACTAGAGCTGCAGCTCAATGACCTTCAACTCTTTTGGGAAAGTGAGGGGAAGATCGATAGGAACTACAGGCAGGTAGCCAAATTGATGCCACAGGAGTCAAATAAGTGGGTGATTATCAGGACAGGGAGGGAGAGCATCAGGTAGTGGAGAGCACACCTGTCGGCATCCCCATTAACAATAAGTAGTCCATTTTGAGTACTGTTGTGGGTGACAACTTAACTGAGTGAAGCAACAGTGGCCTTGGCTCTGGCACTGAGTCTGGACCTGTGGCTTCATAATGCTGTTTCCTTTGCGGATGTAGCGTGTAGTGTAAATGTCCGTGATGGTGGGAAGAGAGACCCCGATGATCTTCTCAGCTGACCTCACTATCCGCTGCAGGGTCTTGCGATCCAAGATGATGCAATTTCTGAACCAGGCAGTGATGCAGCTGCTCAGGATGCTCTCAATACAACCCCTGTAGAATGTGATGAGGATGGGGGTGGGAGATGGAATTTCCTCAGCCTTCACAAAAAGTAGAGACACTGCTGGGTTTTCTTTGCTATGTAGCTGGTGTTGAGGGACCAAGTGATATTCTCCTTCAGGTGAACACCAAGAAATTTGGTGCTCTTTACGATCTCTACTGAGGAGCCATCGATGTTCAGCAGGGAGTGGTCGCTCCGTGCCCTCCTGAAGTCAACAACCATCTCTTTTGTTTTGTTCACATTTAGAGACAGGTTGTCGGCTCTGCACCAGTCCATTAGCGGCTGCACCTCCTCTCTGTAAGCTGACTTGTCGTTCTTGCTGATGAGACCCACCACGGTCGTGTCATCAGCGAACTTGATGATATGGTTCAAGCTGTGTGTTGCAGCACAGTCGTGGGTCAGCAGAGTGAACAGCAGTGGACTGAGCACGGAGCCCCGTGCTCAGTGTGATGGTGTTGGAGATGCTGCTCCTGATCTGGACTGACTAAGGTCTCCCAGTCAGGAAGTCTAGGATCCAGTTGCAGAGGGAGGTGTTCAGGCCCAATAGGCTCAGTTTAAAGGACGGGTTGTATTTGAATGTGAGGGATTGCCAACCAACTAGTGGGATAATGCAAAGACATTTTCAACCTCTCACTGCTACAGGTGGAAGTTCTCACTTCTTTCAAAAAGGCAACAATTATACCAGTGCCCAAGAAGAATAAGGTGAGCTGCCCTAATGACCATCACCCGGTAACACTCACATCTACAGTGATGAAATGCTCTGAGAGGTAGTCATGTCTAGACTGAACTCCTGCCTCAGCAAGGACCTGGACCCATTGCAATTTGCCTATCACCACAATAGGTCAACGGCAGATCAATCTCAGAGGCTCTTTACATGGCCTTGGACAACCTGGAAAACACAAACACCAATGTCAGGATGTTGTTCATCGACTAGCTCAGCATCTAATACCATTATTCCCACAATTCTGATTGACATGTTACAGAACCTGGGTCTCTGTACCTCCCTCTGCAATTGGATCGACTTCCTAACTGGAAGACCACGATCTGTGCGGATTGGTGATAACCTCTCCTCCTCGCTGGCAATCAACACTGGTGCACCTCAGTGGTGTGTGCTTAGCCCATTGCTCTGCTCTCTCTATACCAATGACTGTGTGGCTAGGCATAGCTCAAATACCATCTACAGATTTGCTGACGATACAACCATTGTTGGTAGAATCTCAGATGGAGACGAGAGGGCATACAGGAGCAAGATATGCCAACTAGTGGAGTGGTGTCGCAGCAACAAACTTGCACTCAATGCCAGTAAGATGAAAGAGCTGATTGTGGACTTAAGAAAGGGTAAGACAAAGGAACACATACCAATCCTCATAGAGGGATCAGAAGTGGAGAGAGTGAGCAGTTTCAAGTTCCTGAGTGTCAAGATCTCCGAGGACCTAACCTCGTCTGAATATATTGATGCAGTTATAAAGAAGACAAGACAACAACTATACTTCATCAGGAGTCTGAAGAGATTTGGTATGTCAATAAATACACTGAAAAGCTTCTGTGGATGTACCATGGAGAGCACCCTGACAGGCTGCATCACTGTCTGGTATTCAGGGGGGTGGGTGGCTACTGCACAGGACTGGAAGAAGGTGCCGTGGGTTATAGATTTTGTTGGCTTCGTCTTGGGTACTAGCCTACAAGGGACATCTTCAAGGAGCAGTGTCTCAGAAAGGCAGCACCCATTATTAAAGACCTCCAGCACCCAGGGCGTGCCCTTTTCTCACTGTTACTATCGGGTAGGAGGTACAGAAGCCTGGGGGCATGCACTCAGCAATTCAAGAACAGCCTCTTCCCCTCTGCCATCCGATTCCTAGGTGGATGTTGAACCTGTGAACACTACCTCACTTCTAAAATATATATTATTTCTGTTTTTTGCATGATTTTTAATCTATTCAATATACATATACTGTGATTGATTTACTCATTTATTATTTTATTTCTTCTTCTTCTATATTATGTATTGCATTGAACTGCTGCTGCAATGTCGACAAATTTCACGACACATGACGGTGATAATAAACCTGATTCTGATATGCTGGCAGGGAGGTTTGCTAATGCTATTAGGGAGTGTTTAAACTAGATTTGCAAGAGGCTGTGAACCAAAGTGAAGAGTCTGAGGATGGGGTAGTTGGCGCACAAGTAGAAACAACTTGTAGGGAGTTTGTGAGGAAAGATAAGCAGATGATCGAGCAAAGATGCACTCAGTCTGATGGCTTGAGATATGTCTATTTTAGTACAAGGAGTATTATAAACAAGGTGGATGAACCTAGAGTGTGGATCAATATGTGGAACTATGATGTTGAGGTCATTACAGAGACTTAGATGACTCAGGGGCAGGAATGGCTGCTGAGTGTGCCAGGAGCAGATAGTGAGGCAGACTCTGGAATGGTGCAATAATAATAGGGTTGTTGTAATGGGAGATCTTAACATTCCTAATATTGGTTGGCATCTCCTTAGAGCAAGGGGTTTAGGTGGGGTGGAGTTTCCTGACATAATATGTAGATAAGCCAACTAGAGGAGAGGCTGCACTTGATCTGGTATTGGGAAATGAGCCTGGTCAGGCATCAGATCTCTTGGTGGGAGAGCATTTTGGAGCAATACCGAACCTTCCTCTACCACTTCTACTGGAAGCTTGTTCCACGCAGCTACCGATCTCTAAATAAAGAAATTCCCCCTCGTGTTACCCCTAAACTTTTGCCCCCTAACTCTCAACACGTCCTCTTGTTTGAATCTCCCCTACTCTCAAAGGAAAAAGCCTATCCACGTCAACTCTATCTATCCCCCTCATAATTTTAAATACCTTTATCAAGTACCCCCTCAACCTTCTATGCTCCAAAGAATAAAGACCTAACTTGTTCAACCTTTCTCTGTAACTTAGGTGCTGAAACCCAGGTAACATTCTAGTAAATCTTCGCTGTACTCTATTTTGTTGACATCTTTCCTATAATTCGGTGACCAGAACTGTACACAATACTCCAAATTCAGCCCCACCAATGTCTTGTATAATTTTAACATTACATCCCAACTCCTATACTCAATGCTCTGATTTATACCCTTCACCACCCTATCCACATGAGATTCCAGCTTCAGGGAACTATGCACCATTATTCCTAGATCACTCTGTTCTACTGCATTCTTCAATGCCCTTCCATTTACCATGTATGTCCTATTTTGATTATTCCTACCAAAATGTAGCACCTCACACTTATCAGCATTAAACTCCATCTGCCATCTTTCAGCCCACTCCTCTAACTGGCCTAAATCTCTCTGCAAGCTTTGAAAACCTACTTCATTATCCACAACGCCACCTATCTTTGTATCATCTGCATACTTGCTAATCCAATTTACCACCCCATCATCCAGATCATTAATGTATATGACAAACAACATTGGACCCAGTACAGATCCCTGAGGAACAACACTAGACACCGGCCTCCAACCTGACAAACAGTTATCCACCACTACTCTCTGGCATCTCCCATCCAGCCACTGTTGAATCCATTTTACTACTTCAATATTAATACCTAACGATCGAACCTTCCTAAATAACCTTCCCTAGATGCACAGGCTCATCTTTAACATCAATCGCTTTACACCTCTACCTCTTTTCAGGATGTTCGCCACTTCTTCCTTGAGCAGAGGACCAACTACTTTCACTCCACTAACACACTTATTCACCTGATCGAACCGATTTTCATATTAAATAATTTATCCTTTAACTCCACTCACATTCTCCAGATAAAACTGTAGCTCTGGGCACTTGTGTGGGTCCAGGTTATGCTGTGTTTTTTTTTCTGTGGGATACTTGGAACAATGAGGTCCACTCTCTCAACTTTGTTTCAGGTACATCAATGACTGCACTCATGCTGCCTTCTGTACTCATACAGAATTTCACTACTTTATTTCCAATTCCTACTTTGCTGTCACCTTCACAGTCAATCTCCGACTCTTTGCTTCCTTTCCTGGCTTTCTATGCATCTCGGGAGTTAGGCTAGATACCAATAACCATTGCTAAACTACTGATTCCCACAGCTATCTTGATTATTCTTTGTCCCATCATGCATCCAGTAAAGACTGTATTCTGTGTCTCCATTGTATATGATCTAATGATGATACTTGCCATGCAGGTGCCACTGAAATGTCTTCCTTCTTTCTGAATCAGGACTCGCCTCTACCATTGTTATCATAGCTCTTGACAATATCCCACCAACTTCTTGTGCCTCTGCTCTCACATGCTCTCTTCTGAGAAAAAAATAAGAATAGAGTTCTTGTCTCTCTCATTCCACTTTACCAGTCTCCACATTCATTCTCCACTATTTCTACTAACTTCAAAGAGATTACACCACCAGCCACAACTTCCCCTCTCTTCCCCTTCTAACATTTTGCAGAGGTCTATTCCCCAGCCTACTTTTCTGTTTGCATTAACATCAACCCCCCACCACAGAACATCACCTTGAAACCGCTAGAAATGCATCATTTGTCCTTTCACCCTTTCCTCACTATTCAAGGGCAGTCTATCCAGGTGAGGCACAATTCACTTACACTTCTTCTCATCTGATGTACTGCATTCAGTGTTCACAATGTGGTGAACATTGTGAAACCACATATAGAATGGATGATTATGATGTCTGCAGGGGCAACCCTGAGCTTTCCATTGCCTGCCACTTTAATTCCCCGTCCTACTCCCATGCTGACTTATTGGTCTGGGGTCTCCTGTATTGCTACAATGAGAGCCAACCCAATTCTAACTATCAATCCTATCTGAATGCTTCATAAATTTTATAAAACTTTATAAGGTCACCCTTCAGCCTCCTATGTACCAGTAAGAACAAATTCAGCCAATCCATTCTCTCCTTTTAACTACATCCTTCCATCAAGTTCATGTTTATTGTTATCTGATGGTACATATATAGAACCAAATGAAACCAATGTTCCCCTGGACCACCACACACCACAAAACATTACACATAGCACATAAAACAAAACAAGTTAACAAAATATTATTCAAAGTCCATGTAGTGCACAGCATTGGTAAACAGTAGGACAGCAGCTACCTTGGAAGCAAGGTATTTGGTAGTTTTACAGCCTGAGGGAAGAAGTTGTTACCCAGTCTGACAGTCCTAGTTCTGATGCCTTTGTACCTCCTTCCTAATGGTAGCTGGTCAAAAAGATTGTGGGATGGATGGTAGGGATCCTCAACAATTCTTTGGACCCTTCATATATAATGCTCCTGGTAAATATCACAAATAAGGGGGAGGGAGATCCCAGTGATCCTTTTGGCAGTGTTTACTGTCCTCTGTAGGGTCTTGCCATCCAATGCCTTGCAGTTTCCATAGCACACAGTGATGTAGCCAGGCAGAACACTCTCAATGGTGCTCCCGTGGAAAGTTGTTAGAATGGGAGCAGTGAGTCTTGCATGCCTCAGTCTCCTCAGAAAGTGTAGACACTGCTGAGTCTTCTTGACTAATGAGCAAGTGTTAGAGATCCAGGTTAGATCATCCATTATGAGCACACCAAGGAACTTTGTGTTCTTCACTATCTCTATGGCAGAGCCATTGATATAAAAAATGGAGAGTAGTCAACCTGCACCTTCTTGAAGTCTACAGTGATCTCTTTTGACTTGTCCTCATTGAGGCTCCAGTTGTTGTTCTCACACTAGGTAGTATCCTGGTGAATCTTGTCTGCATTCTCCCTTGTGTTACCACACCTTTCCTATAGTGGGGTGTCTAGGATACTCTAAGTGAAATCTAACTAATGTTTTCTACATCTGCAACATGACATCCTAACTCCTAAAGCTATTGGCACATGAAGGCAAGCATACCAAATGCCTTTTTCACAACCCTATACCTCTGTGTCACCATTTCCAAAGATCTATACCCCTGCACCCCAAGGGCTCACTATAAATTAATGTTCCTCAGATCCTTGCTGTTCATTCTGTATGTTCTGCCAGAAGTTTATCTCCCAAAATATTGTCAGTAAACTTACTATCTATCCCCGCCACCTAAATTCTCATCTAAACGATCCTATTACAAATAACAAAGTTCCCATCTCTATTCCATGCAATGTACCAGTTTTTACAGACCACCAGTCAGAAAAGTACCCATTCTTCTACTATTCTCTGCCTATTATCTCCACACCAATGTAAGACAAGATTTGCCAATAAACCTCAGGTCCCTGTGTCTTAATCGTCTGGACTAATCTACCACACAGGATCTTGTCAAAAGCTTTCTTATTGGACATCTCCACTTTACCCTCTTCAATTCAAGGAACATTAAGATCAATTGATCTGAAATGTTTTGATTTCTGCTGATTCCCATCATGAACCTCTTCTGGATTCTAAAAACTGACAGAAGTAATAGTACACAGCTGAAAGGACCACCACAAATTACTTTCAACAGAATCACTCAAGAAAATAGTCATGATATTTAGTTTATTATTGACAGGTCATAACTTCTCATTTTTAATGCCATAAGGAGAGAAAAAAAATGAAATATTAAGGTAAGCTAGCTAATTATATAAAAGAGGATATCAAAAGATTTTTCAGATAGATAAAGAGTAAAAGAGACGAGAGTTGATATCAGACCACTGGAAAATTACTTTGGAGAGGGAGGAATGAGGGACAAAGAAATGGCGGACAAACTTAATAAGTATTTTGGTAATAAGTATTTTGGAACATCTACCATAGTATCTAGTAGTACAGTAGATGTTCCAGGAGTCAGGGGTCATGAGGTTACCATAGCTAGAGAGAAGTTTCTTGGGAAACTGAAAGGTCTAAACATAGATAGAAACCTGGACCAGAAAGTGTACACCTCAGGGTTCTGACAGAGGTAGCTGAAGAGATTGTGAAGGAATTAGTATTGATCTTTCAAGAATCACTTGATTCTGGAATGGGTCCTGAGGACTGGATAATTGAAAATTTTCTTTGAAAAGGGTGGTAGGTAGAAGAAATGAAATTACAGGCCAGCTAGCAGGACTTTAGTAGTTGGGAAGATGTTGGAGCTAATGCATGGAACATCAGTTTCAACATAAAGAGACATAAAATAAAATAGTACCTCATGAACAGTTACAAAATCAGAAAAGCAGCTTTGGCCAATAAAGAAGACCAGCAGGTACTCACTGTCCCAAGTACCATTAGAAAGGAGGATATCTGCAGTTATGAAGAGCCAACAACTGGCTGCAAATCATTAATAGGTCAATTAAAACTGAAACGAGGAGAACTTCTAAATTTGTTATTCTCCATCCTGTGTGGATTTGAAATTTCCTGTCCTGGGAAGCTAAGATTCCTTTGGGATTCAGGCAGGAAAGTTGATAATGTACCTGTTGGCATTCGGTCATAAAGTTATTGAATGGCAGAACAAGTTTGAGGATACATGTGCGTTAATCCTGTTTTCATGTTTTACATTTCTATAACAAATAACTTTTGCTGAAAACAATCCCTGTTTTGTTATTTCTCTTGCTAAAAGGACTATGTGAAATCCAAATTCCAGTTAGGCATAACTTGACCTGGAAAATTTTACAACTGTATTCCATTCCACTAAATGAAATTATTTTTGCACTTTAAGTATTGAAAATAACCATGCTATGCTTGTGAATATCTTTTTACAGATGAATTTCAAACTACCATAACTTCAATTGGCTCAAAAATATTTACATCAACAGTATGTTGTCTTTAACATTGTAATTCAGAAGGGATGTTGTACTTTTGAGGATCTAAGAAAAAGCAGTAGCACTAAACAAAGAAGCTTACCTTACTCAATGACAAAACTCATAATAACTGACTACGGAAGCTTTGAGACTGGTTATAAAATCTATCCATATTATCCTTTGGCCTTAACAGTCACATACTTACAGATACTGAAACCCATAATGGCATAATTTTGTTCATCATGAACTGCAGCAGGAGGTCATGAAGATAGGGACTGCAAGGTTGGTTGTAGAAAATGTAGCTGCCTATCAGCAGATGGTTTATGGTTTTAGAGGCTGGGGTTAGATCAGGTCAGGATGAAAAAATTGTGATTAGGATCTGGAGGGTGTAGACTGAATGGGCCTTAGTAAAAGATTTATTGGCAG
Organism: Hypanus sabinus; assembly: GCF_030144855.1. Lineage (NCBI taxonomy): Eukaryota > Metazoa > Chordata > Chondrichthyes > Myliobatiformes > Dasyatidae > Hypanus > Hypanus sabinus. The sequence goes on from NC_082708.1 coordinate 117,827,536, forward strand.
CCGAGGAAGATTGCACACACTCCTTGGTGACAGGAGGGATGCTGGGTTGGTGTACACAAGGACTGCTGATCAGGATGGGAAAGTTATGGGGATTGGAAACAGGGTTTGCAAAGGAAAAGGTCAGAGATCAGGATCAAGTATCAAAATTTGGGGACCATAAAACTAGCAGCAACATCATTTAAAATACATTAAATAAATCACCTGTTTTAAATTGGGAAGGGTATCCAGAATGTGGCCATAGACAGAAAGTTCAAGCAGAGTAGACCCTCTGCTTCAGCTAATAATAGAGGATATCTCTTCCCTCAGAGCCTTTGGAAGATGTGCAGCACCTGAAGAATTTTCATTTATATGCTGTAAGGTTTTCTAGTTTCAACAAAAGGTTAATTTCATAGGGAAACCTACAAGAATAATTTGTTTTGAAAATTCACTTTTAAAATCAATCTGGTTGCTTCAATTTCTCAGATGCATTTTTCCATATTTTTTTGTATTCACCTAAGTATATGCACTGTGATTTTCTAACTTCTGCAGTGAGAAGGTTACCATATAAAACATGGAATCTAAAAATGTTATCTTGCACGCACCTTCTTTGGCAATGTCATAAGCTTTTCCAAGAAATCTTTTTGCCTCTTTGTATTGTTCATTTTCAAGCTTTTTGTCTGCCAGTGATGTGTAAATCCTCCAGAGATTTTTACATGCATGTGCAAAGTGGAGACAGCAATTCTCATCTTGCCACGTCTTCCCTGTAGTGAGTTGATGGAATATCTCATAATGCTCAGCAGCCTTATCCAGCTGACCTGCAACATTGAAGTCATTGATAAACGTTAACTCAATCTAGTGACAGATTCTAGCTTTCAAAGAGGTTTGATTTCTGACAATTCCATGTAAACTGGTCTTAAAATATAATTAGAAGATAAAGATTCAATAACATACCCAGCCCTTATAAATGTATGTTATATCTTTAAGAATAGAGCTTAAACCTTTAATAACACTTCAAATATGATCTTCAATTGGCACTTTTGTGAATATTTTACTAAAATAATGTGCTGTGAAATACACACTATAAACTGAACTACAGCCAGAGAACTTCTCAATTTATGAATGGTCTTTGATGCAATATAAATTATCAGCAAGTTCATCTCATCTTGATTTTAATAGTACAATACAAGTTGAATTTTAATATTTATTCTGAAAATATGAAGCAAAATTTAATTGGTGGATGTGGAACATATATTCAGAAATTTAAAATACTTTGTAAGTTAAGTACCATTCCACAACTAACCAGTCATTGTTCTTTGACTTGTTTTGCTGAGGTTAAATTCAGGCACTACTTAACATGTTTGAAGATAGAAAGGCATTTATTCTTCACATTAAGATCTGAATATATGAATGAACTGTAACACTGAATTTACAAATACTGAGTATAATTGCAACAATTAATGCTATAAGACTTCACTACAAGTCTCGATTTCAACAAAGGACATATAGTGAATCCTTGATAACCATTGAAGCAGGGTTCCCTGTAAGGCCTGAAAATGCACTTACTAAAAGAAACTAACAAGAGAGTACAGCAAGATGATAGCTAAAATTTGCATTGGAATATCCAACAATAAGCAATGAAATAAAGCAACCAGAATTGAAGTTTACTTTGTCTACTTTTAATAGCATCAATACATCTTTTATGTCTAACCAAAAAAAGTCTTAAATTAGTCCTCAGCAGGAAATTAAAACCTCTGTCAATGGAGTGCTCCCTTAGTTTCCTCACTAGTCTGCAGATGCAAGGTGATCGTCTCTCCAAAGTAGGGGCTGAAATCCTACCACTGCTACCAGTGATCCAAGGAGGATATCTGAGAAACAGGTCTCATGTTACATTTTAAATTTAATTTGGTAAGCATTTGCATGGATAAACCTTTTTGTGCACATTAGATCAATCTGGTAATTATTTCCTGGTTGATTAGCAACCACTGGGAAACTGGTTACAGACATAAATTAGTGGGAAAAAATGTAACTTATGACCTGTGCTTTTTACTCATGATAAAGCAAGGAACAAACTAGGAAATAAAGCAGATTAGAGAAGTTAAACATCAATGTTCAGTCCATAGCCTCTGCCAGATAAATTTTTCTAAGCTCCACTTTTGTTTACAAGCATCACTGATAAATATTGCAGTATCCTCGTTATGCTCCTCCATTACAGTCATAGGCTCATAATTAGACCACACATTGCAATGGTTTTGAATTATTTTCAGCATGCTAATTGATTTGATTAGTCTTTAGTATGGGGTAGTGTACAGACATTCAATTGAGCACTATCACCTCCTTACACCCCAATGTAGAGCAACAAAAAAAAAATGGCTGGCCTGGCAGGAAGGAAAAGATGGGAGAGGCATGATTCAGATTTCTTCTATGTGTCTGGATACTCAGCACGTGATTGGACAGATCTATTCACTTGACATGAATGGCAAGTGCAAAGTGCACACTGAGCAAAGGGTTAGTGATTGTAATAAACATCAAAAAATTGATTTGAATCAAGAGACTATGATCTGTGAATGGAGCACCTCTGAATCATTTACTGTAACACTGGCCATTGAAAACCAATGCTGGATATATAACAACTTCCTACTCCTGATAGTGTGATAATACAGACCTTTCTGAGCAGTATATTTCTGATCCTTACACAATATGCCTCTAGTTTCTCACAGAATGAACAGCATAAATTGTAAAAAAAATAAACAGATGGAAAACCTCAGTGATTCTCGACATTTTTGGTCAAGGTCCTACATCAGGACTAAGAGTGCAAAGGAAAGAATGCCAGTATATAATGTAGTAGTGAAAGGGAGAGGTTAGGCAGAGGTTGGTTTGTGATAGCTTGAAACAGATGTGGGGAGGGGCTGATGTGCGAATGAAGCCTGGAGGGGGTGTGGATGGGGGTGCATTTGTTGAGACAGTGGCTGGCAGATAATAGGAAGTATAAAGTAAAAGAAAAAATAGACAGATAGAGCCAAGTACAAGAATGGAGAGGGGAGGATAGAGACAGAAGCTGGTAGGTGATATGTGGGAACAGATGGAACCAGTAGAGAAAAGGTAAGCCACAAGTGAAGAAGCCTAGCTAGGTAGGTTATATATGCTGTATATAAATGATTTAGATGATGGAAATTTTGTTGCCAAGTTTGCAGATGATACGAAGATTGGTGGAGGGGCAGGTAGTGTTGAGGCAACAGGTAGGGTGCAGAAGGACTTAAAACAGATTAAAGAATGGGCAGGAAAGTGGCAAACAAAATAAAATATTGGAAAATGCATGGTCATGCACTTTTGTGGTAGAAATAAATGTACAGACTATTTTCTAAATGGGGAGAAAATCCAAAATCTGAGATGCAAAGGGACTTGGGAGTCCTTACGCAGAACACCCTAAAGGTTAACTCGTAGGTTGAGTCAGTGGTAAGGAAGGCAAATGCAATGTTAGCATTCATTTCAAGAGGTCTAGAGTACAAGAGTAGGGATGTGATGCTGAGGCTTTAGAAGACACTGGTGAGACCTCACCTTGAGTATTGTGAACAGATTTGGCACTGGAGAGGCAAATCCTGGTAAATTTTCTCTCCACCCTCTCTAAAGCTTCCACATCCTTCCTATAATGAGGTGATCAGAATTGAACACAGTACACCAAGTGTGATCTAACCAGAGTTTTATAGAGCAGCAACGTTACTTCACGGCTCTTGAACTCAGTTTTACAATTAATGTAAGCCAGCATATCATACACCTTCTTAATCACCCTATCACCTTGTGTGGCAACTTTAAAGGATCCATGAACATGGATCCCAAGATCCTGCTGTTCCTCCACATTGCTAATAATCCTGCCATTAACCTTGTATTCTGCCTTCAAGATTAACCTTCACACTTTGCTGGATTACCACCAGAAAGGAAAACAGAGACATTTGGGAAAACCAGGTTAACTGCTGACTATGAAATATATTCCTTTCCTTCATTGTTCCTGGTCCTAATTTTCAAATTCACTAACCAGCAGCACTGTGGAACAACAGTGGTTCAAGGTGACATGTAAGCACCACCTACTCAATGACGATTAAGTATAGACAATAAATGCTTACCTTGTTCGAGATGCCCTTATCCAGAAGAATTAACAAATAAACACACATGTCTAGAGGATTCCCTGCAAGTACGGGGCATGCATTCTCCTCATGAGGAAAATCTTGGCACTGCTCCAATTCATGTTTAGCCCTGGCATCCATAAAGATGTCACAACTTCAAAATCACCATTATAGCCATAAAACACATCTCTTTGAAAGAGAAAGGCTAGCTTCAATCAGCAATTGGTAGACAGAACCTATCTCAGCTTCTCCTGAGAGTTGTATAATGATGCCATGACAGTAAATAATAGTGAGCTCTCATTCCTAGAATCACAATAATGAACAGCATCCAGTATTTCATGTGGGGTAGAATGGACCTGTGGCAATCATATTGGGCTGTTGAAGCAGCTCTGGAAAATTTTGTGAGTGGTAACTTCTCTTTATTTATTCACTTTCTGGGATTTATATGCTTCTAGAAAGGCCAAAAGTAATTTCTGACTGCCATGACAAGACTCCGCTGGGGTCACTTGCTTGAACTAAAGATGTCAGTGAAAAGACTCCCATGGTAGCGTTGAGCAAGTTCTACGAATGGGACACAGGGACAATAGAAGACCTGTTGATACATATTTCCAGATCAGGATAATGTGCATCATGACTGTAGCATGCAGGTAGTGATGATTCCATGTGCACAGAGTCTTGTCCTTCTTGATGTTTGAGCTTGAAAATTTTAGAGTCACTGTTGACTGTTGGAGCAGCAAAGCTACAACATATTTTGTAGACGGCACACACTACAGCAAACGTGTGCTGTCGAGGCATCTTAAGAGCTGGAATTAGTAAGGTAAGTACTTTTGACTTATCCTTTGCACTTACTTAATTAAGCCCATCACCCCTACTGGAACATAGGCTACCGATACACACCTCGCCTGAGTCCTCTGTTCTGAGCTAGTTTTTGAAGTTGCCCACAGATGTAGCCCATCTTTTTGAAATCAGCTTCAAGGTGATATTGCCAGGTGTTCCTCTTCCACTTTTCCTGGGGATTTAACATTAGTGCTTGCCTGGTGGTGTTTGTATTTGCCTTAACACAGCATGCGTCCTATCCATCTTCAACTTCTTTTCCTTAATTCCTTTTCTGCTGATAGCTGGTGTGTTTTCTGACATAGATCAGGTTTGCTGATGACTTTGGGCCAGTGGATTCAGAGAATTTTTCTTAGGCAGCTGTAAATAAAGGTCTGAACTTTCTTGCTGATATTCTTTGTTGTCACTGCCCCATACAGAAGAACCGACTTCACAATGGAGTTGAACAACCCAATTTTAGTGTGCTCTTTGGAGCACCAGATATTCTTGAGCTGAATAAAAGCTGCCCTAGCTTTGTCAATCCTCGCCTTAACATCAGCATTGGTGCCATGCCGTCCGTCAATGACAGTACCTAGATAGGTAAAGGCTTCTACCTCTTCAAGTAGACTTCCCTTGAGAGTGACTGGGTCAATACAGGTTGAGTTGATCTTGAGGACTTTAGTTTTCCCTTTATTAATGGCAAGGTAAACTTTTGCAGATGTGGCTGCCAGGCCTTTTGGTCTTTATCCTGCATCTACTTGTGGGTAAGAGTCAGGAAAGCTAGATCATCAGCAAAGTCATCCAGTTGTTTCCATAGGGTTCAATGGATTCCATTCATTTTCTGTGCTGTAGATGTCTCCATGACCCAGTCTATGACCAGAAGGAACAGGATAGGGGACATCAGGCACTGGGCACCACTGTCTGACTTTTGCCTGCACCTGAAAGCTGCCAGAGAGCTTCCACCATGACTGACTCAGCAGGATATTCCCTTGCTTGAATTCTTGATGAGTCTGACTATCTTGCCTGGTCCTCATAGAGCCACAGTATTCTCCATAGGGTCTCTTTGTCTGTACTGTTGAAGACTAATTGATGAAGCTGATGTACAGAGATGAATTCTGCTCAAGTGACTCCTCATTTATGATGCATACTATGGCTTTCTGGTTAGCACACAATCTGTTCCTGCAGAAGCTTGCCTGTTGATCTTTTAGTTTGGTGTCTAAAGAATCCTTCATCATCTTTAGTTTTATCTTAAAGAAAACATTTTCTGACAAGAATGTGATGCCTCTGTAGTTGGAGAAGTTGCTATAGTCTCCCTTCTTTGGAATCTTTATAGGGAGCCCTTTTTCCAGTCTGTTGGTACTTGCTCTTTTTCCCAGATCTTCTGAAAGACATGGTATAGCATCTCTACTGTAGTGTCCAGGTCTGTCTTAAGAGCTTCTTCAGGAATTTCAACAGGACCAGTTATTTTACCATCCTTTAGCTGCTTTATTGCTTTCCTGATCTTCTCCCTGGTAGGTTTGTTACAGTTTACAGGTAGGCCAGCATTGGCTGGAGGGATGTCAGGTGGGTTTAGAGATATGAGTCTGTTCAGCAGATCTTCAAAGTGTTCAGCTGCTACTTTGTTCCCACTGTAGCTTTTCCATCCTTATCTTTGACTGACCTCTTAGGCTTATTGGACTTTCCAACTGTTTACTGGTGATTTCATGCAGCTTTCTCATTTTGACACACCCATTGCTTGTCTGCTTTAATGCTTTTCTTTCACTGCCTTGAGCCTGTGCATGCACTTTCTGTGCTTTCATCTTTCCCACTCTAGTCCTGCTGATTTTCTTTGACTGTTACCATCTGTCTGCTCACCTCAACCACTTCAGCTGAGATCTATTCTTCCTGCTGGTTCTTTTCAGTACCTAGTACTGCTTGGAACATTGAGACTAGAGTCTCCTTAACTTTCTACCTTCACTGTGCAGATCCTTTTCCTTGTGGAAGTCTTGTAGCACTTGGAACTTGCCGAAGACCAATTTGAATACTTCATGGGTCTGCGTGTCTCTCAAAATGTTGACACTGAATCTCTGCCTCATTCATGCTGATTCCATCCAATTTTTCTTCAGTTTGTGTTTCAACTTCGCAATCAAGAGATGATGGTCAAATGCAACATCTGCTCCTCTTCTCACTTTGATATCTTAAAGTAATCTCCTGAAATTCTTGGATATACAGATGCAGCCTATTTGATGCTCTGCTTTATGGACAGGTGATATTCAGGTGTTACTGTGAATCCTTTTGTGCGGGAAGATGCTGCCCTCCAGTGATAATGTTACTAAATGCACACATGTCAGCAAAGCACTCTCCATTCTCGCTCATTATATCCAGTCCATGTGTTCTCATCACGTCTTTGTAGCCAGTGTTATGCGATCCTATTTTGCATTGAAACCTCCCATGAGAATGTTAATATCTATTTCAGGATACACTTCTGGGATGTTCCGGAGTCTATTGTAAAAAGCATCCTTAGTTTCATTGTCACAGTCATTAGATGGCACGTAACAACATATGAAATTCATCTTCATCATTTTTTCTTTGTTCTGAAGGATGCTAAGTTGATACGGGGACCTTGGGCTTCCCATCCTATCAATGCCTTCTGTGCTAATTTTGATAGCATGAGTACCATTCTTTGCATGTGCAGTCATCTCCCTTATGTCCTGAATAAAGCATTAGTTCCTCTGTCATCAGCTGGCCCTGCCCCTGGGGTGGTAAAGAATGGCATCAAATCAGTAGAAAGATGTGAATTGGAATATGTTGAGGGTTGAGTTAAGAAACTGCAAGGGTAAAAGGAAGTTAATGGCAGTTATATACAGACCTCCCAACAGTGGCTGGGAGGTGGACCACAGGTTACAACAGGAAATCGAAAAGGCAAATCAAAAGGGCAATATTATGGTAGTCAAGGGAGATTTTAACATGCATGTTGATTGGGAAAATCAAGTTGGTAATGGATCTCAAGAGAGTGAGTTTGCTGAATGCCTAAGAGATAGTTTTTTAGATCAGTTTATCGTTGAGCCTACTAGGGGATCAGCTATACTGAATTGGGTGTTATGCAATGAACTGGAGGTGATTAGGGAGCTTAAGGTAAAAGAACCCTTAGGAACTAGTGATCACAATATGATTGTGTTCAACTTGAAATTTGATAGGGCGAAAGTAAAGTCTGATGTAGCAGCATTAGATGGAAACAAATTAGTGGCAACATAGAAGATTGGGAAGTTTTTAAAAATGTACAGAGAGCAACTAAAATAAACATTAGGAGGGAAAAGATGAAATATGAAAGCAAGCTAGCAAATAATATCAAAGTGGATAGTAAAAGTTTTTTCAAGTATGTTAAAAATAAAATAGAAATGAGAGTGGATATAGGACCACTAGAAAATGAGACAGGAGAAATAATAAGAGGGGACAAGGAAATGGCTGATGAACTAAATGAATATTCTGCATCAGTCCTCACTGGGGAAGACAAAAACAGTATGCCTGATGTTGTAGTGTGTGAAGGAAGGGAAGTGGATGAAGTTACTGTTACAAGAGAGAAGGTGCTCAAAAAGCTGAAAGACCTAAAGGTACACAAGTCACCCGTCAGAAATCATTGGACTCTGCCATGGTGCCAAAGGACTGGAAAATTGCAAATGTCACTCCACTCTGTAAGAAAGGAAATTTTAGGCCAGTTAGCCTGACCTCAGTGGTTGGGAAGACATTAAAGTCATTGTTAATGATGAGGTGATGGAGTACTTGGTGACACAGGAAAAGATAGTACAAAGTCAGCATGGTTTCCTTCAGGGAAAATCCTGCCTGACGAACTTGTTGGAATTTGAGGAGATTACAAGTAGGGTAGATAAAGGGAATGCAGTGGATGTTGTATATTTGGACTTTCAGAAGGCCCTTGACAAGGTGCCACACATGAGGCTACTTACCAAGTTAAAAGCCCATGATATTACATGGAAGTTACTAACATGGTTAGAGCATTGGCTGCTTGGTAGGAGGTAGTGAGTGGGAATAAAAGAATTCATTTTCTGGTTGGCCTGCCAGTGACTAGTGGTGTTCCGCAGGGGTTGGTGTTGGGACCACTTCCTTTTATACTGTGGCACCCGTTTTGGCGGCACCCGTTTTACAAACTTTTGCTTTACAACACCTCGCTGTTACGGAAGACCTACATTAGTTACCTGTTTTCGCTATCAGAAGGTGTTTTCGCTGTTACGAGAAAAGGCAGCGTGCAAAAAAAAGGCAGCCAAGCTCCTTCCCCAGAAATGCATTCTAGCCGCCATTGCTTAAACACATGCCTGTGAGTATCTGTGCTTTATGACGATTTATTTTGTGCATCTGTTAGCAAGATGAGTTCTAAGGTATTGGAAAAGCCTGAAAGAGCTTGTAAGGGTGTTATACTTAGCATAAAACTAGACATAATTAAGCGTTTCAACCGTGGTGAACGAAGTAAGGACATTGTCCGCGCGTTGAACCATTCACGCTATTTATACGCAGAAAGAAAGAATCTTGAAAGCTGCCAATGTTACTGTTGGTTCTGCTCGTAGCAAAGTGATCTCTCTTAGTCGGCATCCAATAAGGGATAAAATAGAAAGTCTATTGCTTGAGTGGATTGATGGGTATACCAAGCATGGTGTTCCATTAGGTTACCTTATACTTAAAGGAGAAATCAGTCAGTCTTGTTAATAAGCTGAAACAGAAAGCACTGGACGATGGTGATGAACGTGTTGCGAAAGTGGAAAGTGGTAGTCATGGGTGGTTTGATCGGTTTCTGAGGCGAGGGCAGCTTCATAGCTTAAAGTTTACTGGAGAGAGTGCTTCGGCTGATACTGAAGCTGCCGAAAAGTTCCCAGCAGAACTGAAGAAAATAATTACAGAAAGTGATTATTCTTCTAAGCAAGTGCTTAACTGTGACAAAACTGCAATTTATTGGAAAAAATGCCGAGCACCCCAACCTCCGACGACTCAGCCTAACACACCATCATCAGTATGCTCGCTGTCTTCCTGATTCCGTTAAGTGAAACTACACTGTACATACATTATTTCTACTTTATATAGGCTGTGAATTTTTGAGTTATTTGGTATGATTTGGCAGCTTCATAGCTTAAAGGTACTGGAGAGACTGTTTCCAGTGAGATTGCTTCAGCTGAGACTACTTCCACTACATAGTGAGATTATACGCTACGCTAGACAGGGCTGCAATGATTGCAGAAAAGTATTTCTACTTTATATAAGCTGTGTATTTAACATATCATTCCTGCTTTTACTATATGTTACTGTTATTTTAGGTTTTATGTGTTATTTGGCATGATTTTGTAGGTTAATTTTTGGGTCTGGGAACGCTCACAAATTTTTCCCATATAAATAAATGGTAATTGCTTCTTCATTTTATGATATTCTGGCTTATGAACTGTTTCATAGGAACACTGTACCTTTGGATAGCAGGGAATACCTGTATATAAATGATTTAGATGATGGAAATTTTGTTGCCAAGTTTGTAGATGATATGAAGATTGGTGGAGGGGCAGGTAGTGTTGAGGAAACAGGTAGGATGCAGAAGGACTAGAATATAAAAATATGGATGCAATGTTGAGGCTTAATGAGGTATATGTTCGTCTGCATTTGGAGTACTGATAGCGGTTTTGGGCCCTTTATCTAAGAAAGGATGTGCTGGCTTTGGAGAGGAAATTTATTAGTATGTTCCCAGGAATGAAAGGGTTAACATATGAGAAGTGGTTGATGGTTTTGCATCTGTACTAGCTGAAGTTTAGAAGAATGAAGGGGGAGATCTCATTAAAACATATGGAAAGTCCCAAGAGTGGATGCAGAGACATGTTTCCAGTGGTGGGAGAGTCTAGCATCAGAAGGCACAGCATCAGAATAGAAGATGTCCCTTTGGAAAAGAAATGAGGAATATCTTTAGCTAGAGGGTGGTGGATCTATTGAATTCATTTCCACAGTTGGTTGTAGAGGCCAAATCAATGGGCATATTTAAAGCAGAGGTTAATTAGTAAGGGTGCCAAAGGTTACAGGTACAAGGCAGGAGAATGGGGCTGAGAGAGTAAACAATCAGCCAAGATCGAATGCTGGAGCAGGCTCACTGCGCCAAATGGTCCTATGTTTTTATGTGACAGAATATGCAGTCCCAGGTCTTCACCTGGAATTCCAACACTGACAATTTTCACTGTGGCTTGGCTTGGTTTGAATTGCTACCTGACCCAAATGCATTCTCTTATGCTGAAGAGAATTGAATTATGAGAATAGTTTTCACACAGAGAAACACCTATTCCAGTATCATTTTAAAAAGGCTTGATCCTAAGATGAATACCCTGTATAAGTCAATTAAAGGAGAGTAGTAGGGGCAACTAATGTCTCTAGACTAATGTCTCAAGATATTGCATCCTTGTTTTATATTCTAGTCCTAACTAAACAGACAGACATACTTTATTGATCCCGAGGGAAATCGGGTTTCGTTACGATCGCACCAACCAAGAATAGTGTAGAAATATAGCAATATAAAACCATAAATAATTAAATAATAATAAGTAAGTTATTCCAAGTGGAAATAAGTCCAGGACCAGGCTCAGGGTGTCTGACACTCTGGGGGAGGAGTTGTAAAGTTTGATGGCCACAGGCAGGAATGACTTCCTATGCTACTCAGTGTTGCATCTCAGTGGAATGAGTCTCTGGCTGAACGTACTCCTGTGCCTAACCAGTACATTATGGAGTGGATGGGATACATTGTCCAAGATGGCATGCAACTTGGACAGCATCCTCTTTTCAGACACCACCTAGTCACCACCAACTAGTCCTTTCTGCCTACACAGGGTCCAGAACCCTCCATTCTGCACATATTCACGTGCTTATCTAAGAGCCTCTTAAACACCTCTATCATATTTGCCTTCACTACCACCGCTGGAAGCACAATCCAAGCAGCCACCCTTCCATATAAAATACTTGCCCCACATATCTCCTTTGAGCTTAATCCCCTCATCTTAAATGCATGTCCTATCGTACTAAAAAAGATACCAGCTCTTCACTTAAACATACTTAATCTTTTTCCAAATTCTTTGATTTTATACATACTGGAATAGTGTATTGGATGCCTAGAGAAAACCATACCATTTTCTAAAGTAGACTTTATAACAAGATTCTGCTTACTTTCCTTTAGTCACTTATTAACTCTTGATATCCAGTTTAATCAATAAAAAGATCTTACTAAAAGCCACGGTGTCTTTAATACAGCTTTGGGTTATTACCTCCTTAGAAACTTGTGGAACATGCTGCAGGGTTTCACTGCTGTGTAACATGCTGTAAGGTGTCACCGATAATGTAATGGTTTCTCTGTAGCAGCAATGTTTTGGGTTATGACTAGAGATAACAGGGTTTGGAATGCTGCTGTTCTTTCTTGTGAGTCTGGAAGAGAGATCTTTGCGGCCTTTTGCCAGGGAGAGATGAGGAGAGAAGACGCGAATGGAGAGAGTTGGTAGACCACCAGATAGGGTGGACTTGGACTGAGGGACTGAAGGGCAGCGACGATCGGAGGAGACTGATGGTAGATGATCATCTTATCAGTGAGCTCCAACAATGCACAACAGACTGTTTAATAAGATTGGGCCTTTTTCCCCCCATTTCTTTAATAACCATAGGGTCAAAGTAAGAATTATAAAGCTTAATCGTTTAATTGCATATTGTGTACTGTTTGTTATTTCAGGGTACTGATTTGTAGCAGGGGACATATCGGGCAGCATCCAGCTGAACAAGATTTCTTAAGTTTGTCCGGGCAGGGGTCTATAACCCCCTATATTAAGCCGCTAACTGAAGCGAGAGTTACACTTCTACAAGCTCAGCTCAGCAACCTTCTAAGGTACATCATTTAGATTTTTGCTAATTTTCTGTCAATGATTATCAACAAGATCTCTAGTGCCAGGGTAAGGATGTACAACATTTTGTACAAGTAAATAAATCAGTCAGAAATAATGCCTGTGTTTTAAGTAACAATACCACTGAGGAATCAGAATAAAAGTTAGAAAGCAAGACCTCAAAGATAGTAGTCCCTAGTCTACTCCACTACCACGTTTGCGAACAAAGTAGAAAGATAAAGCAGGTTAATGTATAGCTGTATATTTAGCTTAGAAATGAAGATACAGATTCTTTGGATATGAGATCAGTACTGAGGTGGCAAGAACAGTTTCAACTTTGATTTAATTACCAAAGACCATAAGACATAGGAACAGAATTGGGCTATTCAGCCGAACAAGTCTGCTCTGCCATTCCATCATTACTGATTTGTTATCGCAATCTACCCCATGTCATTTATTATCCAACTCTGTTCTAAATCGGCATTTTTCTATTTTGAGGCTGTGCCCTCTAGTCCAAGAATCCTCCACTATTGGAAATACCCTCTTCACATCTACTTTATCTTGCCCTTTCAGTATTCAATAGGTTTCAATGAGATCTTCCTTCATTCTTCTAAACTCCAACAAGTACATGCCTAGTGCTATCAAATGGTCCTTATACATTAACACTTTCATTACCAGAATTATTCTTGTGAACTTCCTCTAAGCTCTCTTCAATGCCAGCACATCTTTTCTCAGATAAGGGTCCCAGAACTGTTCACGTACTCCATGTGGTTTGACCAATGCCTTAAGACCTCAGCATTACATCTTTGCTTTTATATTCTAATGCTCTTGAAATGAATGCTACCTTTGCATTTGCCTTCCTTTCCACTGACTCAACCTGCGAGATAACCTTCAGGGATTCCTGCACCAGGACTCCCAAGTTAACCTTCAGGGAATCCTGCACTAGGACTCCCAAGTCCCTTTACACCTCTGATTTTTGAATTTCCTCCTGCTTTAGAAAATAGTCTACACCTCTATTCCTTCTGTCAGAGTGCATGACCATACACTTTCCTATGCTATATTCCACTGCCACTTCTTTGACCATTCTCCCAATCTGTCTAATTCCTTCTGCAGACTCTCTGCTTCCTCACCACTATCTACCCATACATCTATCATTCACAAACATGCCCACAAAGCCATCACTTCCATAATTCAAATCATTAATATATAACATGAAAACAAGCAGTCCCAACACCATCTCCTGTGGAATACCAGCAACCAACAAAAAATACCCCCTTTATTGCCACACTTCCCTCCTGCCAGTCAGCCAATCTTTTATTCATGCTGGGATATTTACTGTAATACCATGAGCTCTTATCTTGTTAAGCAGGTTCATGTGCCACACCTTGTCAAAGGGCTTCTGAACATCCAAGTAAACAATATAGACTCTCTTTCATCTATCCTGCCTGTTATTTCCTCAAAGGATTTCAATAAATTTGTCAGACAAGACTTTTCCTTAAGGAAACCATGTTGACTTTGGCCTACTTTATCATGTGCATCCAAATACTCTAACACCTCGCCTTTGATAATGGATTCCAACATCTCCCCAACTACTGATGTCAGGTTAACTGACCTACAATTTCCCCAGGGGGTAGAAACATTTACGATCATACTCAACCAGATTTGCTAAATAGATGCTCCATTTTGGCTTCCAAGTTCTTCATCATCACAGAAACAAGCCCTCATCTACGTTTGTACTTTAAAGAGCAAACTCTTTTAAAAAAAAACTCTTTAAAAAAGAAAAAAACTCTGCTCTCAAACACATCTCTCCCATTTCCCGCACATCTGCCCTCACCTCATCAGCCCGCCACCCCACTCGGGATAGGGATCTCCCTTGTCCTCACCTACCACCACACCAGCCTCCAGGTCCAACGTATAATTCTCCATAACTTTTGCCACCTCCAACGGGATCCCACTACCAAGCACATCTCTCCCCCCACCTTCTTTGTGCTTTCCGCAGGGATCACTCCCTACGTGACTCCTTTGTCCACTCATCCCCCACATCCCTTCCCACTGATCTCCCTCTTGGCACTTATCCTTGTAAACGGAACAAGTGCTACACCTGCCCTTACACTTCCACCCTCACCACCATTCAGGGCCCCAGACAGTGAGGGGACACTTCACCTGTGAGTCGGCTGGTGTGGTATACTGCGGCCGGTGCTCCCGGTGTGGCCTTTTATATATTGGTGAGACCCGATGCAGACTGGGAGACCGTTTCGCTGAACACCTATGCTCTGTCCGTCAGAGAAAGCAGGATCTCCCAGTGGCCACACATTTTAATTTCACGTCCCATTCCCATTCTGATATGTCTATCCATGGCCTCCTCTATTGTCAAAATGAATCCAAACTCAGGTTGGAGGAACAACACCTTATATACCGGCTGGGTAGCCTCCAACCTGATGGCATGAACATTGACTTCTCTAACTTCCGTTAATGCCTCTCTTCCCCTTCTTACCCCATCCCTGACATATTTAGTTGTTTGTTTTTTTTCTTTCTCTCTGCCCATCACTCTGCCTGTTCTCCATCTCCCTCTGGTGCTCCCCACCCCCTTTCTTTCTCCCTATGCCTCCCATCCCATGATCCTTTCCCTTCTCCAGCTCTGTATCACTTTTGCCAATCACCTTTCCAGCTCTTAGCTTCATCCCACCCCCTCTGGTCTTCTCCTATCATTTTGCATTTCCCCCTCCCCCTCCTACTTTCAAATCTCTTAGTAATCTTTCTTTTCAGTTAGTCCTGATGAAGGGTCTCAGCTCGAAACATTGACAGTGCTTCTCCCTATTGATGCTGCCTGGCCTGCTGTGTTCAACCAGCATTTTGTGTGTGTTGTCCTCATCTATCTTAATTCGCTTCATGTAACATCGAGAAACTGGTGTAGCAAATAACATGGAAAAAGATACCATCCCACATGTAATACCAAAGATGAAGGTATATTGTTAAATCAAGATGCAAGTTATTGTTAATCCTACTGACTCAACTGATCGACAGATGATGCAATACACACAGCTCTACACGCCGTCTTTACACATCTGGAGAAGTCAATTAACTCTTTACTGTCATTTCAACCATAACTGCTGGTACAGTACACAGTAGAAATGAGACAAATGTTTTCAGGACCATGGTGCTACTTGAAACAGTACAAAAACTACACTGAACTATATAAAAACAACACAGAAAAAAAACTACACTAGACTACAGACCTACCCAGGACTGCATAAAGTGCACAAAACAGTGCAGGCATTACAATAAATAATAAACAAGACAATAGGCACAGTAGAGGGCAGTAAGTTGCTGTCAGTCCAGGCTCTGGGTATTGAAGAGTCTGATGGCTTGGGGGAAAAAACTGCTACATAGTCTGGTCGAGAGAACCCGAATGCTTTGATGCCTTTTCCCAGATGGCAGGTGGGAGAAGAGTTTGTATGAGGGGTGTGTGGGGGTCCTTCATAATGCTGTTTGCTTTGCAGGTGTAATGTGTAGTGTAAATGTCTGTAATGGCGGGAAGAGAGACCCCAATGATCTCAGCTGACTTCACTATCTGCTGCAGGGTCTTGCGATCCGAAAATGGTGCAATGTCTGCAGTGATGCAGCTGCTCAGGATGCTCTCAGTCCAACCCCTGTAGAATGTGATGAGGATGGGAGGTGGGAGATGGGCTTTCCTCAGCCTTCTCAGAAAGTAGAGACACTGCTGGGCTTTCTTTGTTATAGAGTTGGTGTTGAGGGACCAGGTGAGATTCTCCGCCAGGTGAATACCAAGAAATTTGGTGCTCTTAACGACCTCTACTGATGAGCTGTCGTTGTTTGGCGGGATGCTTATGTGAGAATGCTGTTCTTGGATTACTGTTAAGCATTCAACACCATTATTCCCTCCAGGCTCAACAAGAAGTTCAGAGACCTTGGCCTTCACCCTGCCTTATGTAGCTGGATCCTGGACTTCCTGTCAGATTGCCAGCAGGTGGCAAGAGTAGGCTCCCTCACCTCTGACCCTCAACATTGGTGCCCCTCAGGGCTGTCTCCTAAGCCCCCTCCTATACGCTCTGTATACCCATGACTGTGTTTCCACCCTCAGCTCCAATCTGCTAATTAAATTTGCTGATGATACCACATTGACTAGCCTAATCTCAAATAATAACGAGACAGCCTACAGAGAAGAAGTCAACACCCTGACACAGTGGTGTCAAGAAAACAACCTCTCCCTCAATGTTGCAAAAACAATGGAGCTGGTGGACTATAGAAGGAATGGCTAACCCCTATTGACATCAATGGATCTGGGGTTGAGAGGGTGAAGAGCTTCAAGTTCCTCGACATACACATCACCGAGGATCTCACATGGTCTGTACATACCGGCTGTGTGGTGAAAAAAAGGCACAATAGCACCTCTTTCACCTCAGACGGTTGAAGAAGTTTGGTATGGGCTCCCAAATCCTAAGAAATTTCGACAAGGGCAAAATTGAGTGCATCCCGACTGGCTGCATCACTGCCTGGATTGGGAGCTGTACTTCCCTCAATAGCAGGATTCTGCAAAGCGTGGTGCGGACAGCCCAATGCATCTGTAGATGCGAACATCCCACGATTCAGGGCATTTACAAAGACAGGTACAGTGACTCAGATCAATGGGTTTACTATACACCATCAGGATAGATCTATAGAGTCTCTCAAAAGCAGAGGTGGAGGAGTATACCTCAAGATCAACTCTTCTTGGTGCATAAATATATCAGTGCTGTCTCATTTCTGCTCACTAGACCTGGAATATCTAGCAGTTAAGTGCTGTCCATTTTACCCACCAAGGGAGATTTCTGGGATCATTTTGGTAGCAGTATACATTCCACTTCAGGCCAATGTCAATTAGATGATCTGAGCAACGGGATCAACATGCACAAAATAATGCACCCTAACACCTTCACCATCATTTTGGGGTATTTTAACCAGGCCAGTCTGGAAAAAAATCACTAAGCAATTACCATCAACAGATCACTTGCAATAGCAGAGGAAACAACACATTGGACCACTGTTACACCACTATAAAGAATGCCTACCATGTTATTCCATGTCCTCACTTGCAGAAGTCTGATCAGCTGGCTGTACTTCTACTCCAAGTATAGGCAGAGACTGAAGACTGCAGCACCAGTAGTGAGGACCAAGAAGATATTGACAAGGGAAGCAGAGGAGCGCTTACAGGACTGCTTTGAATCTGTGGACTGGACTGTATTCAGAGATTCATCTTCGAATCTGGATGAGTATGCTGCAGTTGTTACCGACTTCATTAAAACCTGTGTGGATGACAGTGTGCCTACAAAGACTTACTGTACATTCCCAAACCAAAATCCATGGAGGAACCAGGAGGTATGTCGTCTGCTGAAGGCTAGATCAGTGGCATTCAAGTCTGGCAACCCCGGCCTGTACCAGAAAACCAGGTATGATTTCTGGAGGGCTGTTTCAAGGGTGAAGAGACAATTTTGAATGAGGTTGAAGGCGACATTGGATGTATGACAATTCTGGCAGGGTTTGCAAGACATTACTTCCTACAAAGTGAATGGCAACGATGCTTCACTACCAGATGAACTCAACGCCTTCTATGCCCACTTTGAAAGGGAGAATATAAATACAGCTGTGAAGATCTCTGCTGCACTTGGTGACCCTGTGATCTCTGTTTCAGGGGCCAGTGTTAATCTGTCTTTTAAGAGGGTGAACCGTCGCAAGGTGGAAGGTCCAGATGGAGTACCTGTAAGGCTCTGAAAACTTGTGCCAACCAACTAGGTGGGGGTGTATTCAAGGACATTTTCAACCTCTCACTGCTACAGGTGAAAGTTTTCCCAGTTGCTTCAGAAAGGCAACAATTATACCAATGCCTAAGAAGAGTAAGGCCGTGAGATGCCTTACATCTACAGTGATGAAATGCTTTGAGAGCTAGGCCATGACTGGACTGAATTCCTGCCTCAGTAAGGACCTGGATGCATTGCAATTTGCCTATCACTACAATAGATCAATGGCAGGCACAATCTCAATGGCTCTTCACATGACCCTAGACCACCTGGACAATAAAAACACCTATGTCAGGATGCTGTTCATCGATCACGGCTCATCATTCAATACCATCAATCCCACAATCCTGATTGATAAGTTATAGAACCTGGGCCTTTGTACCTTCCTCTGTAAATTGATCCTCTACTTCCTAACCAGAAGAACACAATTTGTGCTGACTGGTAATAACATCTCCCTCCTCGCTGATGATCAACACTGGTGCACCTCAAGGGTATGCGCTTAGCCCATTGCTCTACTCTTTCTATACTCATGACTGTTTGGGCTAGGCATAGCTCGAATACCATCTATAAATTTGCTGATGATACAACCACTGTTGGTAGAATCTCAGATGCAGAAGAGAAGGCGTACAGGAGCGAGATATGCCAACTGGTGGAGTGGTATCACAGCAAGAACCTTGCACTCAACGTCAGTAAGACGAATGAACTGATTGTGGACTTCAAGGGTAGGACAAAGGAACACATACCAATCCTCATAGAAGTGGAGAGAGTGAGCAGTTTCAAGGTCTAGGGTGTCAAGATCTCTGAGGACCTAACCTGGTCCCAACATATTGATGCAGTTATAAAGAGGGCAAGACAGCGGCTATATTTCATTAGGAGTTTGAAGAGATTTGGCATGCCAACAAGTACACTCAGAAACTTCTACAGATGTGCCATAGAGAGCATTCTGACAGGCTACATCACTGTCTGGTATGGGGGAGGGGGTGCTACTGCTCAGGACCAAAAGAAGCTGCAGAGGGTTGTAAAGTCAGTCAGCTCCATCTTGGGTACTAGCCTACAAAGTACCCAGAACATCTTCAAGGAACGGTGTCTCAGAGAGGCAGCATCCATTATTAAGAACCTTCAACACCCAGGGCATGCCCTTTTCTCACCGCTACCATCAAGCAGGAGGTACAGAAGCCTGAAGACACACACAGCAATTCAGGAACAGCTTCTTCACCTCTGCCATCCAATTTCTAAATGGACATTGAACCTGTGACCACTACCTCACTTTTTTAATATATATAATTTCTGTTTTTTTACACAAATCTTACTCTATTCAATTCTGCTGATACAATTGTATTTCTATGTTATATTGGCTGTCCTGTTGTACATACTATTTATTACAAATTACTATAAATTGCACATTGCATGTTTAGACAGACATAATGTAAAGATTTTTACTCATGTAAATGAAGGATGCAAGTAATAACATCAATTCAAATTCAATTCAAAGGTCTATGTTCTTTCTATCTGCTTAAATGCCATGTCCTGCTGCCTTATTTGTCTGCTAACATTAGAGATATGCTTCACAGTTTCTTTAGAAAGTATTATGATGTTACGAACCTCATAACTGGGTGTCAGACCAGCAGAGAAAGAAGAATCCGTTGGAGTCTGGTGGTACCAAAGCTAAAGGTGTTTATTAGTAAACTACACAATACAGTATCAAAATGCAAATATACATATAAAACCTAAAAGTGTAGGAATAACAATAAGCAATAATAAACAAGCTCTAGCGATGTCTAGGGGTAAATGAATTGTCATAGAGAAGTATAAAGTTCAGTTCATACATGCTGAGGTAGTTATGGTTGTTGTGTTGTAATCGTTGGAGAGGGAGAGAGAGAGAGTGAGATGTAACAGCTGCAACAGGCAAACCTTCTGTTGCTTTCTGATTCCGTCGGGTCGTAGTGGCCATTCAGTTATGACCCCTCTGTTCTTCAGCTAGACCGTTCTTCTGTGGTGGACTCATCTCTCTGGCATGAGTGGACACACACACAAGTCCCCACTGGCCCTGCTGTAACACTGTGAGCTTTATTGACCGATCTCCTGATTCGGTCTCCGAATCCCCCACCTTCCTGTGGGTTCACAACACTCAGTCAGTGTCCACTGGTGTGTCTGAAGGGTGCCTCCCCAGACCTGTCTTTTATCCCTACTAACGGGGTCTCAGCTATCCATCAACTCTGAATGACTGTGTCCATCAAATGAGGCAACTCCTGCTGTCTCCTGAGGAACGTTAACAAGCAAAGTCCTTGTAGTGAAAGGTAAATAATCCAAGAAGAGTCAAAATACAATAGATCAACAGTCTCTCTCTTTCTCCCTCTTATCTGTAGCAGATGTTCTTGCCTAGGCTTCATCTCTCTCTCTCTCATTAGCAGCATAGCAACAGCAATAGTTCATAGTTCTCGGGGTGGGGGGTTGGGAATGGTTAACTCTGCACCCCATTTTCCATCAGGTCTGTTCATCACTCATAACACCCCCATCCTTCCGGGAATTTTCACCAGAGTGAAAATTAACTAATAAAGCATATTACAGAATTACAGAATTTAACAGAATACAGAAGTGGTCTTAACTACAAGAATAATACAGATACACTTTCAAATTAACATCTGGATAAACAATCAGCAATTACATTATCACTCCCCTTTACATGTTGTATTTTAATATCGAATTCCTGTAACAACAGAGTCCAACTTAATAACCTCCTATTTTTATTTTTCATGTAGTAGAGAATACAAAGGGGTTGTGATCAGTATAAACAATTAATGGTCTCTGTGCTGAACAAATGTAGACCTCAAAATGCTGTATCACCAAGATAAGTGCCAACAATTCTTTTTCCATAGTGGAGTAATTTCCCTGATGCACATTGAACTTTCGAGAGAAATACGCCACTAGGTGTTCCACTCCATCCCCTGCTTTCTGCAATAGGACTGCCCCTGCAGCCTCATCACTTGCATCAGTCGCCAGGGAGAAAGGTTTCGAGAGATCAGGTGCTTTTAACACAGGGTGGTGGCACAGTATGGTTTCCAACTTCTCAAAAGCTTCCTGACAAGGACTGCTCCATTCAAATTTTTCCTCCTTCTGTAGGAGCTTTGTAAGCCGGAGGGCAATATCCGCAAAGTTCTTACAAAATTTTCGATAATACCCCACCATGCCCAAAAACCTTCTCAATGCCCTCTTATTTGTTGGGACGGTAACCTTGGAAATAGCCTGTACTTTAGCCTGCACAGGAGCCAACTGCCCGTGTTCTACCACATACCCCAGGTACGTGATCGTGGCATGACCAAACTCACTCTTTGCGAGGTTCACTGTGAGATGGGCTGCAGACATTCGTTTAAACAGTTTCTCCACAGCCTCAAGGTGCTCGTCCCATGTATCACTCCAAACCACCACATTGTCAATATAAGCCTTTGCGTTTGTTAACCCTTTAATCACGGCGTCAATCATTCTCTGAAATGTCCCTGGAGTGTTTTTCATTCCAAATGGCAACACATTGTAATAATAGAACCCTGATGGTGTGACAAAGGCTGAAATTTCTCGAGCCCTGTCAGTTAAAGGAACACACCAGTACCCCTTTAGCAGGTCAATCTTGGTGATGTATCTTGCTTTACCCACTTTATCAATACAATCTTCCACCCTGGGGATAGGGTAAGCATCTGTTTGTATGATAGCATTCACCTTTCTGTAATCTGTACAGAATCTTATACTACCATCAGGCTTCGGTACAACCACGCATGGAGATGCCCATGCAGTGGAAGATTCATGAATAATACCAGCAGATAGCATATGTTCAATTTCTTTTTCCACTGGCTTGCTCTTTTCCAAATTCATCTGATAAGGGGATTGTTTAATAGGCTGGGCTAAGGTAACAATAACATCATGCTCTGTTACTTTGCACCTCCTGGGAACATCTGGGCATAAATCTGCATGCCAGTTAATTAGCTGTGTCTGCTGCTCTCTTTGTTCAGGCTCCAAATGACTGACTTTATCAGCAAAGTTGGCCAAAATAACGTTATTCTCTAGTCTGGTGGGTACTATGCTTATCTTTTCAAGACGTTCGGGCTCCTCCTTATCAACCCTTTCAGGCTCATCAGTCTTCATGACAGCACCGACAACTGTGGGGGTCGTGTCATGATAACCCTTTAGCATGTTAACATGAACCAACTGGCTCAGCTATCGTCTATCAGGAGTTTCGATCACATAATTCAGAGAGTCTATTTTCTTGATCACTTTGTACGGCCCTTGAAATCTCGCCTGTAGGGGGTTGGTAACTCCCATCTGTGTCAACATTTGCTGAAATGTATGGGACGTGAAGGTACTCCCCTGATCTGACTGTATATCTCTAGGTAACCCTACCGTGGTGAAAAATTTAATGAGTGCCTTTACCACTGCAGGAGTCCTAATGTTCCCCAGGGGCACAGCCTCCGGGAATCGAGTAGCAGTACACATCATGGTCATGAAGTATTGCCGCCTGCTCACAGGTCTAGGCAAAGGACCCACAAAATCCACGATGATTCGGGAAAAAGGCTCCTCAAAGGCGGGTATCATCTGAGGGGTGCCTTAGGGATAACCTAATTTGGCTTTCCCACCACCTGGCAAGTATGGCACCTTTTACAATAGTCAATAATATCCTTCCTCATATTTGGCCAATAACAATCTTTCATAACCCTATCTACTGTCTTCCTTACTCCCAAATGTCCACCTAGAGGTACCTTATGAGCCAGGTTCAAAATTTCATCCCAATAGACCTTCGGAACCACCACCTGGTGTACCACCGCCCAGTCCTCATTGACTGGTACCGTGGTCGGCCTCCACTTCCTCATTAACACACCCTCCTTCAGGTAGTATCCCCCTCTTGTGCTCTATCTAACTTCGCCTTACTCATCGATCTGTTGACTGACTCAATGCAACTAGTCGGGATTGCTGTTTTCCCTTTTCCTGTCTCCTTCTTCGGAGCAAAGCACTTAGATGCTATATGACAAGCTTTCCCAAAATTATAACTCGTAAAGCTAGGAACCTTCCTGCCAGCCTGTTTTTCCTCCTCCTTACCTTTTCCACTAGCTCCCAGCTTATTCTCTGCCTTAGCCAGTGGGCTTTCTCAACCGTCCCTACTGCCTCTCTGGTAGTTCTTAATTGAAGAAAACTTTGTCTTGTGGGTTAAGGCATACTCGTCTGCTAACTTGGCAGTCGCAGACAGAGTCTCTGTCTCCTTCTCGTCCAAGTACATCTTCATACCTTCAGAGATACAACTTTTAAATTGCTCAATGAGCATCAGCTGCTGCAGCTTATCAAAATTTCCACTGACCCCTTTTGAAGCCCACCACCGATCCCAATATATTTGCATCTCACGGGCAAACTCTAAATACGTGTGGTTCCACGGCTTTCTCAAGTTCCGGAACTTCTGCCGGTATGCCTCTGGCACCAACTCGTAACTCCTCAATATAGTCCTTTTTACTTCATCATCATCCTTAGATTCATCCATAGACAACACCAAATACGCTTGCTGAGCCTTCCCCCTAAGTACGCTCTATAACAGAACAGCCCATTTCCCCTTAGGCCAGTTCTGATTCACAGCCTCTTTCTCAAAATGGAGGAAGTACTTATCGACATCCATCTCCTCAAATGGAGGTACCAACTGGATCTCCTGACCAATCCTGAACCCCTTATTTGGGTCTGCTCCCTGTTCTCTTCCCTGCAATGCCTTTAACCGCTCCATTTCCAGCTCATGCTGCCTTTCTTTCCTCCTTCTGTTTATCAGCTTCCTCTCTCTGCTTTCATCTGCCTTATTCGGAGTTCATGCTCGCTCTTCTTTTCCTCCTCAGCCAACCTTAATTTTTCTATCTGTAACTGAAGCTCACCCTCAGCTGGTTTCCTCTCAGGGAACAGATCCAATGCCCCCGACGGGAACACACCTTGGGATACTTAATACTCAGCTATTACTCTCTGTATTTCCAACTTTCTCATCATCGATTTCACCACCGAG
This sequence comes from Hypanus sabinus, assembly GCF_030144855.1. Lineage (NCBI taxonomy): Eukaryota > Metazoa > Chordata > Chondrichthyes > Myliobatiformes > Dasyatidae > Hypanus > Hypanus sabinus. The sequence continues at coordinate 117,852,128 of NC_082708.1, forward strand.
AGATTCAATCGTCTCGCAACGCTCACCAATTCCGCCTTCCTGGCATCGTCTAATGCCCCCGAAGTTGGGTCTTTTAAAAATGTGTCAATTTCCATCTCTGTTGGTTTCCTGTCTGGTTATCCACACTACCAGATCAGATAAGGGACTTCTATGCTGATTCACTGCCCCCCCCCCACAAATTTCTTAATCAAATCCCGGATGAGCCCCCAATTTGTTACGTATCCCGTAGCTGTGTGTCAGACCAGCAGAGAAAGAAGAATCCGTTGGAGTCTGGTGGTACCAAAACTAAAGGTGTTTATTAGTAAACTACACAATACAGTATCAAAATGCAAATATACATATAAAACCTAAAAGTGTAGGAATAACAATAAGCAATAATAAACAAGCTCTATCAATGTCTAGAGGTAAATGAATTGTCATAGAAAAGTATAAAGTTCAGTTCAGTTCATACATGCTGAGGTAGTTATGGTTGTTGTGTTGTAATCGTTGGAGAGAGAGAGAGAGCGCGAGCGAGTGAGATGTAACAGCTGCAACAGGCAAACCTTCTGCTGCTTTCTGATTCCATTGGGTCATAGTGGCCACTCAGTTATGACCCCTCTGTTCTTCAGCTAGACCATTCTTCTGTGGTGGACTCATCACTCTGGCATGAGTGGACACACACACGTCCGCACCGGTCCTGCTGTAAAACTGTGAGCTTTATTGACCGATCTCCTGATTCAGTCTCCGAATCCCCCACCTTCCTGTGGGTTCACAACACACAGTCAGTGTCCACTGGTGTGTCTGAAGGGTGTCTCCCCAGACCTGTCTTTTATCCCTGCTAACGGGGTCTCAGCTATCCATCAACTCTGAATGACTGTGTCCATCAAATGAGGCAACTCCTGAGGAATGTTAACGAGCAAAGTAAAGTCCTTGTAGTGAAAGGTAAATAATCCAGGAAGAGTCAAAATACAATAGATCAACAGTCTCTCTCTCTCCCTCTTATCTGTAGCAGATGTTCTTGCCTGGGCTTCATCTGTCTTCTCTCATTAGCAGCATAGCAACAGCAATAGTTCATAGTTCTCGGGGGGGGGGGGGGGGGGGGTGGAAATGGTTAACTCTGCACCCCATTTTCCATCAGGTCTGTTCATAACAATTAAATTAAAATATTACCTGACAACCATTGTGAGACAAAAAAGGTATTTTCATGTTAAATTAGACATAATTGGATACACGACTACTGTAGCAGGGCTTGTATGCCATTGCTTCCTATAAAACGAAACCTAATGGCACAAATGGCTTTGATACTTCACTCTCCGATGAACTCAAAAGGCTTTTATGCACACTATGAAAGAGAAAATAAAACTATACTGGTATAAATCTCCACAGCATCTGAAAACTCTGTGAAGTCTGTCTTGGAAGCCAATGTCAGAATATCCTTTAAGGGGGTGAACCCTCAGAAAGCGTCACACCCCAATGGCCTACTTGACAAAGTATAGAAAACTTGTGCTGACCAACTGGCCAGAGTGTTCAAAGACATCTTCTATCTTTTTCTGCTGCGAGTGGAGTTTCCCTGCCTGTTTCAAAGAGGCATCATTCACACCAGTGCCCAAGAAGAGCAATGTGAATTGCCTGAATGAGTATCGCCCAGCAGCACTCACATCTACTGTGAAGAAGTACTTTGAGAGTTTGGTCATAGCCAGAATTAACCGCTGCCTGAGCAAGGACCAGGACCATTGTAATTTGCCTAGCACCACAACAGATCTGCAGTAGATGCAATTTCACTGGCTCTCTACTTGGCTTTGGCAACAGCAATATATATGTCGGGCCACTGCATGTTGATTACAGCTCAGCAAAGCATCATGGGCCAAAGGGCCTGTACTGTGCTGTAGTGTTCTAAAACCTGGGCATCTGTACCTCCTGCTGTAACTGCATTCTTGTCTTCTTCATCAGGAGACCACTGTCAGTGTGGATCGGTAATAACATCTCCACTTTGCTAACGATCAACACAGGTGTACCTCAAGGATGCAGATGAGCCCACTGCTCTACACTCTCCACACTCACTATTCGACTCGTCACAACTCAAACGCCATCTATAAATTCACTGATGATACCACTGTTGTTAGCAGAATCATAGATAGCAACAAGAAGGCAGACAGGAGCAACATTGATTGAATGGTTGAGTGGTGCTGAAACAACAACTTCACATTCAACATCAGAAAGACCATGGAATTGACAGTGGACAATGGACAACCAGGAATGGAGGTCAGGAGAGGATCTTAGAGGATTATTTTGCGCCCAATATATTGATGTAATCATGAAGGCATGACAGTGACTATATATTAGGTATTTGAGGAGATCTGGCATGTCATCAAAGTAACTAGCAAATTTCTACAGGATGCAGAGTGGAGAACTTGGTCGCATCAGTCCCTGGTATGGAGACTCCAAAGGACAGGATTAATCAAGGTTGCAGAGAGTTGTAGATTCAGTCAGCTCCATCATGGGCACAAGGCCATGTGAGTTTGGGATTGGGATTCAAATATCCAATGATATCAGGTAATACAGAAGGACAGGCAGGGAAGGTTTTAAGGGGTAGCACTCTTAATTAAGGATGACATCAGGGTGATAAGGAAAGACAATATAAAATCTAAGAAGCAGAACGTTGAATCAATCTGGGTAGAGATTAGGAATAGTAAAGGAAAAAAACACTGGTGGCAGTTGTCTATTGACCACCAAATAATAACAGGTAATAAAAAGAGAAATATCTAAGGCATGTAAGAATGTAATCAGAGTTATCATGGGGACTTTAACTTGCACATAGATTGGGTAAATCAAGCTAGTTGAGGCAGCCTTGAGGAGAGCTTCATAAAATGCATCCATGATGGCTTTTTTGAACAGCATGTTACTGAAGCTACAAGGGAACATGCTATCTTAAGATCTGGTCCTACGCATTGAGACAGATAAAATTAGTGATCTTGTAGTTAGGGATCTTCTTAGAAAGAGTGATCACATTATGATTGAATTTCTCATACAAATGGAGGATGCAATTGTTCGATCAAAAACCAATGTATTATGCTTAAACAATGGAGACTACAATGGGATGAGGTAGGATTTGGCTAATGTAGACTGGGAACACAGGCTGGTAGGACAGTTGTGGAACAGTGGAAGACTTTCAAAGAGATTTCAAAGACCATGAGTCAATCTTTATGGTGGAGGCCACATCTAACATGCAAAAGATAGATGTTATGGATGCAATGGCAGGTGAGGACCGCCATTGGCAGCTATTGTAAAGAGGTAATGCTGAGCAAACTTGTGGGCCTAAAGATAGTCAAGTCTTGATGGAATGCATCCTAAGGTGGCAGAGGTTATAGTAGAGGCTTTGGTGATGATTTACCAAAATTCTCTGGACTCTGGGCAGGTCCTGGCAGAAAGACAACAAATGTCACACCACTGTTCAAAAAAAGATGTAGGCAAAAGGCAGGTAATTATAAGCCAGTTAGTTTAACATCTGTAGTTGGGAAAATGCTTGA